>NW_027411644.1:49260816-49409648 GCF_047663935.1 Musca autumnalis | reverse complement strand
AATAATTATAATTTGTTTGCGTTGTTGAATAAATTTTCTAAATTTATTTAATGTATGTCGAAACGAAAATGTGTGCGAATGAAACAAGCCCAAACTTGTGTTGTGTTTTGGAAATTTGTTTTTTGTTTTGAAACAAAAGCATGGGTAAAAATATTTTGAAAACTAAAGTTTGGTCGTGTTTCATTCGCACACATTTTTGGTTTCGACATACAGAAACAGGCTGTTAAATATTTACAAACACGTTTGAATTATTTGGACAGTCAGTTTCAAAGGCATTTCTGTATTTTATTAAAATTTTAATTATTGTCTAATAATCATATAAATCTAGAGTGAAAACGGAACCCGCTTGAAAATAGCTTGTGATTAAATATGAAATTGTTACTAGGTGTCGTTTTTGCTCTGACAGTTCTTGCAAGCCTTGCCTCGGCAGTTAATTACGTGAGTATTGAATTAATGCCGATAACTTATTTTGTGTTAAAAAAATAAATTTGTTTTACGCCTTTTCAGAATCGGGTAGGTGGAAAGCTTGGAAAATAAATAAAAAGGAATATGTGAAACAAATTAGAGGTTATCATATACATTTAGAGTAAAAAGGATTAAAATAATAATAAATATTTTGATCTGAAGTTAGAAATGTTGAATGTGGTTTCACTTTCAGTGTGAGGATCACTGGGTAGGTGGAAAGCTTGGAAAGTAAATAAAAAGCAATATGTGAAATAAATTAAAGGTTACCATATAAATTTGTGGCCTTATGCTCCTCTTTAGAGTAAAAAAGGAATAAATAATAATAAATATTTTGAACTGAAGTAAGAAATTTTGAATGTGGTTTCACTTTCCGTGTGAGGTTCACTGATGGAGTGCTAGGTGATATACCAAAGGGTACTACTACACTATATAATAGAATTCTGAAATTTTGTCTTCAGTTTTTTTCTGAAGAAGTTAAAATGATCTACAAGTTGAATTACTCAGTCTTATGACTACAGAGGGTAGGTATATACATTGTCACAATCAGATATGTGTCATACTGTTATAATTATACCCTACAGCACTATGTGGAAAGGGTATTATAAGTTTGTTTTGCTAAAAATTCATGTACTTACTTACTTAGCTGACCCATTACAGAACATTTGTTCTATAGGCCGAGCTAAGAAAAGATCTCCAATTCTCTCTATTTGTTGCTTCGCTTTCTGTAATACCGCGCCTTTTCATCCCATCATCCACTTGTTTGCGCCATCTATTCCTTGGCCTGCCAATTCTGCGTGCACCGCCAAGCGGTCCGTGTTTATACACCTTTTTAGCGGGGTCATCATCGCTCATTCTTATGATATGGCCTAGCCAACGCAATCGCTGCATCTCGATACGTTTAACAATATTGATGTCGTTGTATAGCAGATACAGCTCGTGGTTCATGCGACGTCGATATTCACCGTCAACGCAGATTGGTCCGTAGATCTTTCGAAGAATTTTTCTCTCAAACACACCAAGCACTGCCATGTCTGCTTGCGCAAGTACCCAGGCTTCGGAGCCATACATCAGCACGGGTAGTATCAGTGTTTTGTAGAGCGTTATTTTTGTTTGACGAGATGTGGCTTTGTTTTTGAACTGCTTACTTAAACCAAAGTAGCATCTGTTGGCCAATATAATTCTTCTTTTTATTTCACAACTGATGTCGTTTGTTGTGTTTACGGAGGTGCCGAGGTAGACGAAGTCTTTTACTACCTCAATATTATAGGAACCAACTTCCACAGTCGGTCCGAGCTCAACGGACGCATTGCGCGTCGACACCATCAACTTGGTCTTCTCACCGTTTACCGCCAGACCCACTTTAGCAGATTCTCCTTCGACCTTCATAAAGGTATCAGTTACTTCCTCTACTGATCGTCCCATGATGTCTATGTCATCAGCATAGGCAAGTAACATGTGGCTATTGGTGTAAATTGTGCCATTTCTTTTGACATTTGCATCTCGTATTACCTTTTCCAGCAAAATGTTGAATAAGTCACACGAAAGGCTGTCTCCTTGTCTGAAACCTCTTTTGGTACAAAATTCTTCGGAGAGGTTCTTTCCAATTTTAACTGAGGACCTAGTATCAGTCAAAGTCATCTTACAAAGCCGGATGAGCTTTGCGGGGATACCAAATTCAGACATTGCGTGGTATACCTTTGATTGGAGGGGACTGTCGAATGCTGCTTTATAATCGACAAAAAGCTGAAATGTGTCGATCTGCATCTCTTGGGTCTTCTCCAGGATTTGCCGCAGGGTAAATATCTGGTCAATGGTGGACTTGCCAGGTCTAAAGCCGCATTGGTATGGTCCAATTATCTCGTTGACCATAGGCTTTAGTCGTTCGCACAATATCCCTGACACGATCTTGTAGGCAATAAGGAGTAGACTTATGCCCATATAGTTAGACCATACAGTCTTATCTCCCTTCTTGTGGACGGGGCACAGGATACTCAGGTTCCAATCGTCGGGTACTCGTTCTTCCTGCCAGATGGTGTTAACTAGCTGATGAATACACCTTGTCAGCGTGTCGCCTCCGGTTTTAAACAGCTCGGCTGGTAAGCCATCGGCTCCTGCTGCCTTATTATTCTTCAGCCGATTTATTGCTGTCTTTACCTCATCTTGGCTGGGCGGTATACATTCAATACCATCTTCTGGGATTGGGACTGTGGTATCTTCGTCTTCTTCGCTGCTATTGGATACCAACAGTTTTGAAAAATGTTCTTTCCATATCCTGAGTACACTATCTGTATCAGTTACCAAATTACCTTGCTGGTCTCTACAGGAGGATGTGCCTGTACCAAAGCCATCAGTTTGATGCTTGACTCTTTGGTAGAATTTTCGGACTTCATTCTGGCTCCTGTACATCTCGATTTGTTCACACTCCCGCTTTTCCAACTCTCTCTTTTTCCTGCGGAAAAGACGTCTCTCCTCTCTCCTTTTCTCCCTGTATCTCTCTCGTGCGCTACGCGTTGCTACGGATTGTAAAGTAGCCCTATATGCCGCATTGTTCTCTTCGGTGGCAGCACGACACTCCTGATCATACGATGGATTCCTTGGTGGAGGTCTCTGGTATCCAAGTATGGATTTTGCGGCTGTTTGCATGGAGTGGGCAATGCTTTGCCATTGCGCTGATATGTTATCGGGATGAGGAGTGCTTTGATTAAGCAATTGGGCTAGTTGAGTGGAATATGCTGTGGCTATCTGTTGTGATTGCAGCTTACCGATGTCTAACTTTTGTGTTGTGTCTGTTCTATCTGTTGTGATTGCAGCTTACCGATGTCTAACTTTTGTGTTGTGTCTGTTCGTACTTTGTTTGCTACGTTTAAGCGGGTGCGTACCTTTGCTGCAACAAGGTAGTGGTCCGAATCAATGTTTGCGCCTCGGAACGATCGTACATCCAACACGCTCGATGAATGTCTTCCATCTATCACAACATGATCAATTTGATTTCTTGTTTTCTGATCTGGAGACAGCCAGGTGCCCTTATGAATATCGAGATGATTAAATCTGGTACTGCTAACTACCATGTTTTTTGCAGCTGCAAAGTCTATCAGCCTCATACCATTGTCAGATGTTTCACTGTGGAGGCTGAATTTCCCGACTGTTGGGCCAAAGATATTCTCCTTTCCAATTTTGGCATTAAAATCGTCTAGAATGATTTTAATGTCATGGGCAAGGCAGCGGTTATATGTTTCTTCTAAGCGCTCGTAAAATATATCTTTGGTCTGTTCGTCCTTTTCTTCAGTGGGAGCATGAGCGCAAATAAAGCTGATGTTGAAGAATTTAGCTTTTATTCGAATTGCAGCAAGTCTTTCATTCACTGGAGTGAAGCTGGATACCAGATGTTTTAGTCTCCGACTAACTACAAATCCGCAACCAAACTCATGCTTTACGTCATGGCAGCTATAATACAGTGCGTCACCTTTAGGTGTTGTTGTGACGCCTTTCCCAATCCATCGTATTTCCTGTATGGCAGTAATATCGGCCTTGTACTTTTCAAGTACGTCTGCCAATGCGAAGACTGCACCTTCTCTATAAAGAGTGCGAACATTCCAGGTGCAGATTCGCAGATCATGGTCCTTAAAACGAGTTGTTTTTCTTTTCTTTCGTTTTTTCATAGTATGCTGTTTTTTCTAGGGGAGGGTTACTAACCCGACGCCAAACCCAAGTTTTTAACGTTCTTATGGGAGAACGCGCGGCACATGTTAGCTCACTACCTTTAACGGGTGTTAAAGGCAGTTCCCCAGGTGACACCACGGGGAGGTCAGTGTCCACTTGAGATGAAAGGTGGACCAAGATAAATCCTGGGCTTTGCCATGTTAAAACCGGCCAGGACCGTTGCTTGGTATCTTCCATCCCCTACGTCACCCAAAATGCATGTAACACCGCGAAATATTCGTCGGAGACCCCCAATGTGGTATACCAATCTTCATATCTCGGCGAAATAAAGCGATTTTTAGATGTGTGTCCGTCCGTCCGTCCCCTATTTTAATTGATGATCGTGAAATATTTAGCGGGTGAAATGGACCAAAAACATAATTTTTATCCGATTTTGTAGCTGCTCTGTAGGTCGCAATAATAGTCCGATCGCATCGAAAATTTAAATAAAATAAGAGTGTATGGCAAAGAATAAGCTTGCAATTAGGGATGGCGATCCGATAATATTGAGAGGGTTAAATGGACCACAACTTTTGTGTGAAAATTGTGAAAATTTTTAATATACAGCTTATATCCTTTTTCCTGGAAGACATATTCCGGGTAAGTTAGCTATACTGGGAAAAGGAACTCTTGACCTTTCTATTGAATTGTGTTGGTGAACATGGTCAGATAACAGAGTTACAGCCTAATATATCCAGTTTTTTGTTTGTAGTGTAGTAATTAACACTCTAGAGGTCGCAATTACAGATCAGTAGTAACGAGATTTTGCACAGTGTAAGAGTTTAGATCGAATAACATGCCTACAATTTTGGATGATGATCTCATATTATCTAGTGGGTTAAATGGACCATTACTTTTGTATGAAAAAATAAAAATCTAAAATTTGGTCCATATTTTACTTCCTGGAAGGCATTTACTAGCAAAGTAGCCTACATATGCAAACAGATCTATTCACCTTTCCCCAGATGCAAATTGCAATAATGTGTTTCCTGGTTAACTAACGAGCCTGCTGCCTAATATATAATATGTTTTGTGTAGAATGCAACATATTCCTCCCATGCTACAATTTGTCTCTATCATGATAGGGAAATTATTGCAAATTACGTGGAGCCCTAGCATATTAATTGTCAAATTGAATATTTTAAGCATATGTATATTGCAGCATGGGGTCGCTTTGCCACCTTTTTTTTAAATGGACGCGGTGGCGTATAATTAAATATGAATACTTTTAAGAAGGCGATACAGGCAGTGCATTGTGTCAATTTGAACTTCTATATCTCAAAAACGGTAAAACCTACGAGAATATCATACAGATCAATCTTGTGGAGAATTTTCAAAGCTACAACATTTTCTTTAAGCACGTTTACATAGGACTCGCAGTTTCCAAGCAAAATCGTGAAAACTTAAAGAACCCCTAAAAATGTAAACTTAAATCGCGATTTATTTTAAAATCCCTCCGGCGATTTGTTTGTTTCTTGATATTTCTCATCTATGAGCATTTAGTTTCAGAATCTGCAAAAACTTCACACGTGTAAGCACCTTCCAATTAAAATTAGTTAAGGCGCACCGTATACCTTCCGATTTTCGGTATTTTAGGATTTGCAATTTGACATTTGAAGTTCCAGGTGGCCACTTAACTTCTCCACCAAAAACCGTCAATATAGGTCCAGGATTTAGCCTTCATATAACGGTACCTCCCGATTTTCGGTATTTTGAGGATTTTAGCTACAATTTTTAACCGAACGAGCTGTAATTTGACATTTGAGGTTCTCAGTGGCCACAAAACTTCTCCACCAAAAACCGTCAATATAGGTCCAGGTTTTAGTATAGCCTTCATATAACGGTCCTTCCGACTTTCGGTATTTTGAGGATTTTAGCTACAATTTTTAACCGAACGAGCTGTAATTTGATATTTGAGGTTCTCAGTGGCCACCAAAAACCGTCAATATAGGTCCAGGTTTTGGTATAGCCCCCCATATAACGGTACCTACCGATTTTCGTATTTTGAAGATTTTAGCTACAATTTTCAACCGAACTTGAAGTAATTTGACATTTGAGGTTCTCTGTGGTCACGAAATATCTCCACCAAAAATCGAACTAGCTTTAATTTGACATTTAAATTTTCAGTGGTCACGAAACTTCTTCACTAAAAATCATCAACATAGGTCCATGTTTTGGTATAGGTCTCATTTAACGGTATATCCCAATTTTCGGTATTTTGAGGGTGTTAGGTGCAATGTTTGACGAAACTGCCCGTCATTTGACTTTTGAGGTTCCATGCTGTTATACAACTTTCCACCAAAAATTGTGAAGATAGGTCGACACTTTGATAAAGCCCCATAGGTGGTATTTTCACCTGGCTAAACACATTTTTTTAGATTAGATAATTTAGGCATTTGGGGTATCCATGATCGACACATTTTTCCACCTAAAATTATGAAAGGAAACTAAATATTCCATTTTAATTAAGACTATTTTTATGGTGGAGGGCATATAAAGTTCGGCCCGGACGAACTTAACGACTTTTTACTTGTTTTCATCGGTTATCTCTGTGCAAAAGTTTAAAAATATTATGATATAGTGCAGATTAACGGCTGTTTCAAAGTCGATTTAGAATTTTTAGCCAATGAAGTTCTTGTGGTCCTGGTTACATGGATGTAAATTGATTCATGGACAAGTCCATAGTTGCATCCATGGTTTACGTGGCGAATATATACCTTTAATCAGTATAATTAATATACCGTTTGGAAAACCACACCATTGATTGTTCTTCCATTATGATCTATAGAAAATAATATCTAGCCTGAAGGGCGGAGAAATCTCCGAAGGTCTCCCATATCTAGTTCGGTTGTCACTGCAATATCATAATGGGCAGATGTCCTATAGCTTTAAATCTTCGTTGCATTTATGTAGGATAGGAACAGAGGATATTCTCAAGCATTTTCTCCTTTTTCTCGTTTCTGTAGCTGCGGCAGTGGTCTTCAGCCCAATCAATAGCCCATGGACGGGTAGCACCACAATAAGTCTTGACAGATTCAGTCGATTTTGAATAATCACGAAGTTTGTATGTTTGGTGCTGTAATGTGATGAGGTCTATATAGGACGTTGCTTAAAGAAGGTCTATGTGGGACGTGGCATAATAGAGGCTTAGTCTATGTGGGGCGTGGCTTAAAAGAGCTCGTCTCGCCCAAAAGAAGCGAGGTCAATGCGGGTCGTGGTTTAAAAAAAGGCGTGGTCTATGTAGGCCGTTGCTTAAATGAGGAGTGATCTATGTAGGATGTGGATTAAAAGAGGCGTGATCTATGTGAGGCGTGATTTAAAAAAGACGTGGTCCATGTAGGACATGGCTGAAAAGAGGCGTGGTCTATGTGAGGGGTTGGGGGCGTGACTTAAAAAGGACGTGGTCTATGTAAGGCGTGGCCTAAAAGAGGTGTGGTTTAAAAGAGAAGTAATCTATGTATGTCATGACCTAAAGGAGACGTGGTCTTTGTAGTTCGTAACATAAAGGAAGCGTGGTCTATGAAGGGAGTGACTTAAAAGATACGTGGCCTATGTAGGGTGTGGGCCGAAAAAGGGGGTGGTATATGTAAGGCGTGGTCTAAAAGAGGCGTGATTTAAAAGAGGAGTAGTCTATGTAAGGCGTGGTCTAAAAGAGGAGTGGCCTATGTAAGGCGTGGCCTAAAAGAGGCTTGGTTTAAAAGAGGAGTAGTCTATGTAAGGCGTGGTTTAAAAGAGGAGTGGCCTATGAAGGTCATGATCTAAAGGTGGCGTGGTCTTTGTAGGTCGTAACTTAAAGGAAGCGTGGTCTATGTGGGACGTGGCTTTTAAAAAACTCCACTGAGATTTGAACCCAAGACCAACAGATTGCGTGCCTTAAAAGGGGCGGGCTATATGTGGAACGTGCCTTAAAATAGGCGTGGTCTATGTGGGGGGTGGCTTAAAAGAGGCGTGACCTATGGTCTATGTAAGGCCTGACTTAAAAGAGGCGTAGTCTTTGTTAGGCCTGGCTTAAAAGAGGCGTGGTCTAGGAGAGGCATGTTCTAGAAGAGACGTGGTCTAGGAGAAGAGTGGTTTAGAAGAGGCGTGGTCTAGGAGAGCCGTGGTCTTGGAGAGGCGTGGTCTGGGAGAGGCTTGGCGTAGTTCATACCAAAATGAGGAGCAGGCGGTTAAAATTCAGATATTTAAAAAAATGTATCTTCATGTTGTGTCGTCTAGAACGAAATCTCATATTTTGATTTTTCAAAATAGTCTGGCTTAATCCCTTTTGTTGTTTTAATATTTAAAACAACAAGTTTATTAGTGGAGAAGGTTTGGCATTGTTCGCCAAGGGGTAAGGCAAGGAAGACTAGTTTCGATCCACGCCACTGGATCTCATCAGTTCCTTTGTTTCTTGTTTGTGGATATTCTCCACCGAAGTTATTTTTCAATAACTTTCTTCAACAAGGAACTTTTTATACCCAAACATCAATCGTCAGCTCGAAGTATAAACGTAAACAAAGAAAACCCTTCAATGAGAAGTTTTTCTTTGGTAACCTAACACAACTCTGTTGTTTTAAATATTAAAACAACAAAAGGGATTAAGCCAGACTATTTTGAAAAATCAAAATTGTAACAGCTATCCCAATTAAATAAACGCCACCAATGTTCTATTTGAGAAACACTGGCACGGTTTTGTGTGTTGTTGGTATATAAGCTACCAAACAGCATTTGGGTATGTGCATTTGTTGAAAAATCAACGACACATACGAGTGGAAGAAGGTTTGCTTTGTTTCGTAAACACTTTCGTCAGAGTTGTGTTAGGTTACCAAAGAAAACTTCTCATTGAAGGGTTTTCTTTGTTTACGTTTATACTTCGAGCTGACGATTGATGTTTGGGTATAAAAAGTTCCTTGTTGAAGAAGTTATTGAAAAATAACTTCGGTGGAGAATATCCACAAACAAGAAACAAAGGGAACTGATGAGATCCAGTGGCGTGGATCGAAACTAGTCTTCCTTGCCTTACCCCTTGGCGAACAATGCCAAACCTTCTCCACTAATAAACTTGTTGTTTTAAATATTAAAACAACAAAAGGGATTAAGCCAGACTATTTTGAAAAATCAAAATTGTAACAGCTATCCCAATTAAATAAACGCCACCAATGTTCTAATCTCATATTGTTGACCTAAACATAACAGAGCAAAATTTAAAAGCAATTTGAAAGAGTTTGATAAAAACTAAATACATGTATATGATGTTCATTAGAATGGTGGCGGTGTGTACTCTCTGTTTTAAATTTGCTTTTAAAATCCTTGTTACTGCGGAAAAAGCGGCATATAGAATATAACCTAAGAATTTGTTTTTACAAAATTGTTATTAATTTTAGACTTTTACAAAATTGTCTGAATTTGTCTGTAATTCTACCACCAGAAATATCTTCTGAAAAGGTTTCTGGATCAACTCCATAACATACCAATTTGCGATTTTTTTGCGTTTTTTGAGTGCATTGTAATGAGAGAAGGCACCTCTGCTCCAACGTGATATTTTTCTGCTTTGTATTAATTTTCTGTGACAATTTACATTTATTTATTTTAAATAATTGCGATTTTAAAATTGTCTTGTTAAAGATGTCCAGTCGCCATTAAGTTAACACCAATCACACCAAACAACAAACTTAACAATGTTAACAGAATGGTTAATATTCTAGTTTTAATTTGTCTTTTCCCCATGCTCAAACAGCAGAAACTTTTCAAATGTTATACGCTGAAGTGAAACTCCTCAAACTAGAAAACAACTGACATTTATTATACATTTTATTCGCTAGGTTAAAATTCTAATCAAATTTCCATTGGTTCACCTAGATTACAAAAAATACTAAAATTCTTTGAATTACAAATTTCATCCATTTTTTATCCAAAAACTTAGAAACAAATTTTCTAAGCCTATCAAAAGTTTTACAAATATTTGGCCTTTTCTTCGTAGTTACTTGCAATTCATTAAAATATAAACATTTCGTCCTTACATAACTAAAAAATTAAATGGCCTTCTACACAGTCGATTCTCAGTTGGGCGTTGGCGGATGGAGATGTGTTGTAATAAATGAAAGTTTTCTGTGAACTCGAAAAGAGGAAATCTAATATTTTTTGGAAAAGAATATTTAATGAAATATGTTATGAATCGGAAACTGAAGTACTTGAAAATGGTGTACCTTTGGGTTTTATGCCTTTATTTAAATTATGTTCTAGGAAGTGGTTATTTTCGAAGAAGTGACAACAAACTAGAATACAATTTGAGCTGTAATTTGTCCATAATTGAGGGGTAGTAATGGAGACAATTGAAATTGCTGCAAATCGGATTGTGAAATATTTTTCATAGAAAAAAAAAACTGGTAAAAAAGTATGGAATTAATTAAAAAAGTATATATTGGCCTAACTTTTGCACCACTACGTCGGGAAGCATGGATTTGCCCATGAAAAACATAATATCGTTGTAAACAGGACCACAAGGAGTAGCTGCGGTATGAATTTCCAAGGGCTCTTCGAACAGATCCTAAACTCCTTCGGGTATCTCCCCCACAATATTTTTCTGTAAAATGGTGTGAACGATAACTCTCGAAGGGAGAAATCGATCTGGTCCAAACATTGCACATCGTATTACTTCTTCCAGATATAGATGCGGTTTGTATATGGACTATATCGGTCCACTTCTTCGGGTACCACCCACAGAAAATTCGGATAAAGTGAAGTTTAAGAGCTCCTCTCGGATCGTTTTAGAAATTTTTCCTGTATGTTGTCCTTGCGGCTCCCTTTACGACGGTACAATTTTTTTCTTGCGCAAGTCCATACTTCCTGAGATATTGGCCTAAAAGTTCCAAGAAACCCTGACGGCACAACCCAAAATGGTAAATCCCCAAGATATTTCTCGCATGGAGTGTATGATTGGTGTGGACTTTGTACACCGCCTTATTTGATCCAGTCATATGGAATATGGACTATATCGGTCCTTTCCTTCGGGTACCTCCAAAACAAAATTCGGATCTAATGAAATTTAAGAGCTTCTTTCGCATCGTTTTGATTCGTTCGAGGCCAAAGATTGAAAATAAGAAAATGCTTTAAAGGCCGACTATTGGTACACTTACGCTATGTGGCTCATCTTCGAACTTATATTAAGTTTGGACAAAATATTACGAAGGCCAAATTTTGGACCGAATTAGCAGATCAGTTCGTGCGCTTCAGCCACTACACATTGTGCCATAGGCGTTTTTACAGCTTTCAGGCAGGAAGTATGGACTTTTCCGAAATTTTGTATGAGAGGTACCAGAAGAAATGGACCGATGCAGTCCATATGCAAACCAGATCTATGTCTCGCAGAAATATTACGATGCGCCAAGTATGGACTAAATCGGTTATGTACTGTCTTCTTCAATTTTAGTGCACACCAATTTAGCGAAAAGTTTAGAACTTTTGTTGGGCGGTACTCGAAAGAGTGGACCGACATGATTTTTTTCGAACTTAAACTAATTTCGGACAAAATATTTCGAAAACGATGTTGTTTAATCGGCTGATCCGTTCGAGAATTACCGTGTGTTCCAACCAGACGGACGAACGGACATTTCTAAAGCGATTCCAAATTGTCTCAACCGGATTTCGTCCAAACATACTTGGGGTCTAAAACCAATGTCAGTTAATTGAAACTCCAAACTTTTTCCTATAGTCCTGCTTAGTAATCCCATTTTTCAATGTTCACAAATACTATGGTAAGTTTTATTCCTACGTCATTAGTAATTGCTCCTCTATACCAGAAGATTTGTTTTTGATCATTGTTTGTGTCCAAACAAATTGTATGTTTGCAACATTTTGTAACATATCTCAATTTTATTTGTTTGGGTACCAACGAATTTTTTATACCCTCCACCATAGTATGGAGGGTATATTAAGTTTGTCATTCCGTTTGTAACACATCGAACTAATCATTTGCGACCCTATAAAGTATATATATTCTTGATCAGGATAAAATTCCAAGACGATCTAGCCATGTCCGTCTGTCTGTCCGTCTGTCCGTCTGTTGTAATCACTCTAGCGTCCGCAATAATTGAGATAGAGTGCTGAAATTTTGCACCCGAGGGTATTTTTTTCATAGGCAGGTCAAGTTCGAAGATGGGCTATATCGGTCCACTCTTTGGTATAGCCCCCATATAACGGTACCTCCGGATTTGAGGTATTTTGACGTTCTTCGCCACATTTGGAGACCGAATTAGCTATAATTTGGCACTTAGGGTTCCTAGTGATCAACAAACTTATATCCCAGAGGATATGGGCATAGGTCCATGTTTTGGTATAGTCCCCATATAACGGTACCTCCCGATTTTCGGTATTTTGAAAATTTTAGCCACAATTTTTAACCGAACTATCTGCCATTTGACATTTGAGGTTCTCAGTGGTCATGAAACATCTCCAAGAAACATCGTCAACATAGGTCCATGTTTTGGTATAGCCCCCATATAGCGGTACCTCACGATTTTCGGTATTTTGAGAATTTTAGCCACAATTTTTAACCGAACTATCTGCAATTTGACACTTGAGGTTCTTAGCGGTCATGAAACATCTCCACCAAACATCGCCAACATAGGTCCATGTTTTGGTATGGCCCCCTTATAACCGTACCTCCCGATTTTCGGTATTTTGAGAATTTTAGTTACAATTTTTAACCTAACTAGCAGTAATTTCACATTTGAGGTTCTCAGTTATCATGAAACATCTCCACCAAACATCGTCAACATAGGTTCATGTTTTGGTATAGCCCCCATATATCGGTACCTCCCGATTTTCGGTATTTTGAGAATTTAAGCTACAATTTTTAACCGAACTAACTGTAATTTGCCATTTGAGGTTCTCAGTGGTCATGAAACATCTCGACTAAACATCGTCAACATAGGTCCATGTTTTGGTATAGCCCCCATATAACGGTACATCCCGATTTTCGGTATTTTAAGAATTTTAGCTACAATTTTTAACCGAACTAGCTGTAATTTGCCATTTGAGGTTCTCAGTGGTCATGAAGTATCTCCACCAAACATCGTCAACATAGGTCCATGTTTTGGTATGGCCCCCTTATAACCGTGCCTCCCGATTTTCGGGAACTAGCTGTAATTTGACATTTGAGGTTCTCAGTGGTCATGAAACATCTCCACGAAACATCGTCAACATAGGTCCATGTTTTGGTATAGCCCCCATATAACGGAACCCCCGATTTTCGGTATTTTAAGAATTTTAGCTACAATTTTTAACCGAACTAGCTGTAATTTGCCATTTGAGGTTCTCAGTGGTCATGAAACATCTCCACCAAACATCGTCAACATAGGTCCATGTTTTGGTATAGCCCCCATATAAGGGTACCTCCCGATTTTCGGTATTTTGAGAATTTTAGCTACAGTTTTTAACCGAAATAGCTGTAATTTGACATTTGAAGTTCTGAGTGGTCATAAAACATCTCCAACGAAACATCGTCAACATAGGTCCATGTTTTGGTATAGCCCCCATATAACGGTATCTCCCGATTTTCGGTATTTTGATAATTTTAGCTGCAATTTTTAACCGAACTAGCTGTAATTTGCCATTTGATGTTCTCAGTGGTCATGAAATATCTCCACCAAACATCTTCAACATAGGTCCATGTTTTGGGATAGCCCCCATATAAGGGTACCTCCCGATTTTCGGTATTTTGAGAATTTTAGCTACAGTTTTTAACCGAAGTAGATGTAATTAGACATTTGATGTTCCCAGTGGTCATAAAACATCTCCAACGAAACATCGTCAACATAGGTCCATGTTTCGGTATAGCCCCCATATAACGGTATATCCCGATTTTCGGTATTTTGAGAATTTTAGCTGCAATTTTTAACCGAACTAGCTGTAATGATCGGTATTTTTGAGAATTTTAGCTACAATTTTGTCTATTTAAAAATAATCGTCAATATAGAAGTTTTGGTATATCCCCCCATATTACTGTACCTCCCGATTTTCGGGAATTTTCAGTGGTCACGAAATTTCTTCACTAAAATTCGTCAACATGGGTCCATTTTTGAGGGTCTACATTGTTTTGATGAAACTACCCTCAATTTGACTCTTGAAGTTCCCTGCAGCTATAAAACTTTTCCGCCAAAAAAATTTAAAGATAGGTTGACTCTTTGATATAGCTCCGTTGGTGGTACCTTTCACCTAGCTGAACACATTTTTTTAGATTAGATTAGATAACACTGTGCAATAAAATGGAGGTGAAAGTCTGGGGCACGGAAAATTCCTCTTGGGGAAGAAAGGCCTTGGTGAGTATATTATGAATCCCGAAGGACAGATCCGATGTGAGTCGAACTTCAGCGTTATGGCGTGATGAAATTTTTGCTAGAGACCCTGTGGGCCATCAGGAATTAACTTTATATCTTTGTTCACTGTTGCTTAAGTGTTGTACAAAAACAACAAACAAAGATATAATGCTAATTCATGATGGCTTACAGGGTCTCTTGCAAAAACTTCATCACGCCATAACGCGGAAGTTCGACTCACGGCGCATCAGTCCTTCGGGGTTTTTAATATACACACACCAAGGGCTTTCATCTCCAAAATGAATTATCTCTGCCTCAACATTTGTGTTCACAGTGTAATTTAAGCAATAGTGGGAGGTAGTAGGAATATATCCATTGTCGAAAAGTTGTTCCACCTAAAATTGTAAAAGGACCCTAATTATTCCATTTTAATTAAGACTATTTTATGGTGGAGGGTATAAAAAGTTCGGCCCGGCCGAACTTAACGACTTTTTACTTGTTTTTTTTTGTTGCTTTTGCAGGACCCAAACCTGTGTTATGTTTGGCACTGATTGCAAACAAATATATGTTTCCTGCAAAATATGTTTGAGACATATTTTAGAGAGGAGTGTAGAAGAACTTAAGAGGTCTTCTGTTGTGAATAGAATACCTCAAGACGTCTTATGTTGTCTATAGCATAATTCAATAGGTTGTTTGTTTTCTATAGAAAATCTCAATAGGTATTCTTTTGTCTATAGTAGACATTAAGACGTCGTGTGTTTTGTACAGAAGACTTCAAAAGACCTTTTTTTGTGGACAGAAGACTGTAAGAGGTCTTGTGTTGTGAATAGAAGACTTCTAGAGGCCGTATATTGACAATAGAATTCTTCAAGGGGCCTTATATTGTCTTTGGAAGACCCAAGGAGGTCTTCTTTTGTCTTCTTTTGTTGCGAACAGAAGATGTCAGGAAGTCTTTTCTTGTCTGTAGAAGAGCTTAAGAGGTATTCTGTTGTGAATGGAATACCTTAAGAGGTCTTATATTGCCTTAAGAAGTCCTGAAGTCTTCGGATATCCCTAGAAGACCCTAAGAGGTCGTCTCTTGTGAATATAAGACCTCAAGACGTCTTATGTTGTCTATGGAAGACCTCAATAGGTCTTTGGTTTTCTATAGAATACCTCAATTGGTATTCTTTTGTCTATATTAGACCCTAAGAGGTCGTGTGTTGTGTACAGAAGACTTCAAGAGGCCTTTTGTTGTGAACAGAATACTGTAAGAGGTCTTTTGTTGTGAACAGAAGAGTGTAAGTGGTCTTTTGTTGTCTATAGAAAAGCCTAAGAGGTCTTCTGTTGTCAATAGGGAACTTCAAGCGGTTTTCAGTTGTCAACAGTCTATATAAGTCTTTCTTTTCTATAGAAGAGCATAAGAGGTCTTCCGTTGTGAATAGAAGTCCTCAAGTGGTCTTCTGTTACCTATAGAAGATTTGAGGAAGTCTTCTGTTGTCAATGGAAAACCCAAAGATGTCTTCTCTGTAAATGGAAGACCAGAAGAGGTCTTCTGTTGTGAATAGATGACTTCCAGTGGCCTTCCTTGTATATAGAAGACCTACTCTATAGAAGATCTGAAGAAGTCTTCTGTTGTCTAGAGAAGAGGTCTTGTGTTGTCTTAGGTCTTCTGTTTTCTATAGAACCTCAATAGGTATTCTGGTGTCTATAGAAGACCCTAAAAGGTCTTTTGTTGTGAATAGAAGAATTTAAGGGGTATTCTCTTGTCAATAGTGGAGTTGTGTCGTTCGTGAACGAACCGGCTCCAAGGAACGATTCCGTGAAAGGAACGAACGGATCCGTATCCAGCACATTCGTTTATGTCGTTCATTTAGATCCCAGCAGAATCATTTTAGTTTTACACATAAAATCTACTTACACATGCATCACAAATTTTCACACACAAAACAATCAATGATTCACTTAGCTGATATCGTTCAATAGGCCACCATATCATTCAGTAGATCATATCGTTCATCTCTTGCTTCTTTCGTTCATATTCAAAATCACCACCACCACCACGTTCAGAAAACCACCACAATTTTTTGCACACAAAAGTTCGAAAATGTTCGGAAAATTTGTGCGCACGATAACTCTTGAAGAGAATAACCGATTTGGTCTATACTATGCACATCGTGAAATTTCTACCAGGCTTAGATGAGCTTCCAATACGGACTCAATCGGTCCACTCCTTCGGGTAACTCCCACACAAATTGTCGGACAAGTTCAGTTTGGGACCTACTCTCGAATCGGTTTGATTTTTGTTCTACAAACTTGTATTCACTGCCGCCAATACGACGGTACAAGTTTCATCTGGAGCTAGTCCATTCTTCCTGAGCAAATAGCCTGAAAGATGAAAAAACCCCTAATGCAGTGGTTTTGGAGAGCAGGATAATTCCCGAACTGATCAACCGATTTGGTCCAAAATTTGGGCTTTGTCATGTTTTGTCCAGACTTAGTTTCGGTTCGAAGAAAGGCTATACCGGTTCACTACTGGCGGTACTTCCCCAAAAATTAAGAATAAATTGGTATGCACGATATCTCCTGAATAAGGCAACTAATTTGGTCCAAACATTAGATTTCCTAATATTTTGTCCAAATTTAGATTAAATTTTCAAATATCCCATATCGGTCCTCTCCCTACGGTACCTCCCTCACAAAAGTTCAACATTTGTGTCTAAGTGCCCTAAAGAGGCCTTCTGTTGTGAATTGAAGACTTCAAGTGGCCTTTTGTTGCCTAAAGAATACCTGAAGATGTTGTCTATGGAAGACACCAAGAGGTCTTGTGTTGTGAATAGAATGCTTCAAGACATCTTCTGTTGTAAAGAGAAGACTTCAAGTTGCCTTTTGTTGTTTATAGAAAAGGGTAAGCAGTCTTATGTTCGAAAGTCTTTGTCTAAAGAAGACATCAAGAGGTTTGTGCCTATTGCAGACTTCATGATGTCTTCTGTTGTCTTTAGAATACCGCGAGATGTTTTCTGTGATCTATTGAGAACCTAAAGAAGCGTTCTACGGAAGACTTCTACATATTTTCTATGAGCTATACATCAATGAGTCCTTTGTTTTCACGAGAAATTCTGTCTATAGGAGACCTCAAAAGAATTTCTGTTTCTAGATATCAATATGCACCTGAACTAAATTAAAATGAAAGGAAGGTTTTGCGAATTCTGAAACTACAACATTCATAGATGAGAAAAATCCAAAAACAAGAAAAAACTGCTGGGGGGATTTTTAAATAAATCACGGTCAAAGTTCACATTTTTAGGTTTATTTTAGGTTTTCATGATTTTGCTTGGAAACCGCAAGTCCTAACGAAATGGTACTGAAGAAAATGTTGTAGCCAGGGCTTTGGAGAAAAGAAATCTACCATTTTTTCCAAAAGATATTGTTTTCATCTGATTGATAACACCTTGAGCTACTTTCGATTTTTTTTGTTGTTGAAAAATATTGCACAGGTTTCTGACAAATGGCCGCCTACGAAACATTGTTTTTACTAAAGCAGTTTGCGGTGACCACTGTAGCTCGAAAACGAATAAACCGATCAGCATATGTTTTTCTGGGATCATTAAGAACATAATATTCTTGTACTTAAGCGACACGGATTAAAAAATATCCCTTTTAAAAAAAAATTGTGAATTGTAGAAGTCAAAATTTCGATTTTACCTAAAAAAGTTGATAGTTTTTTCGCTATAAATCCGTCAAAATTTTTTTAAAAAAGTCTCTTGCTTAAGTACAATCTTTTTATGCGTATAATAATACCAATATGCCATTTTGAGAAAACCGTGTTTCAAACTTTGATGTTACATACAAATCACAATGAATTTTCTCTTTCTATCGCTCATATCTCAGCTAATTTTTATCCGATCGACATATTCTATTCTACATGTACTTTAAAATGGTCAGCAAAAAACTTTCGCTTTCGTCAAATCTGTGGCATACCAATCTTCATATTTCGACCAAATAAAACGAAAAAGCTATGTGACCCGTCCGTTCAAAAAAAAAAAAAAAAAAAAATTAATCAAACTCGTCAGTTCTACTTGTTTTTGTTTTAAATTGATAATCTGAGGGTATACTTGTACATATCTTTCGGCAAAATCTATAAGATACAGTAGATGCAATACGGAACATCAATTTTACATCGCATTGCATTACAAAATGCCTTAGAGAAAACAACAGATCAGCATATAGTGTCCTGGTATAGGAAAATTTGAAAAATTTTGCATATTTTATTAATTTTTAGTGGTATAGGAAATTACCCTTGGAGTCGACTCCGGAGTCGGAGTCGTGAAAAAACTGGCCTGGAGTCGGAGTCGAAGGCAAAATGGCTCGACTCCAAAGCCCTGGTTGTAGCAGTGAAAATTCTCTACAACATTTTTTAGTCCACACTTCCATAGGATTTGCTGTTTCCCAACAAAATCGTGAAACCTTAAAGAACCCTAAAAATGTAAAATTTGATCGTGATTTATTTAAAAATGCCTCCAGCAATTTCTTCTTGTTTTAGGGTTTTTCTCATCTATGAACATTCTGTTTCAGAATCCGCAAAAATTTCCCAGGTGTAAGCACCTTTCATTTGAAGTTAGTTTAGGCGCACCGTACATGACACTGTTTTATAAAGAGGCGATATAGTCAGTGCATTGTGCCAATTTGAATTTCTATATCTCAAAAATGGTAAAATCTACGAAAATATCATAAAGGCCAGTCTTGTAGAGAATTTTCACTGCTACAACATTTTCCTTTGTTCCATTTCGATAGGACGTGCGGTGTCCAAAAAAAATCGTGAAAACTTTAAAAAACCCTATTTAAAAATTCTTCCAGCGATTTTTTTGTTTTTTGATTTTTCAATATCCATATTGTAGTTTCAGAATCCGCAAAAACTTCCCAGGTGTAAGCACCTTTCATTTAAAGTTAGTTAAGGCGCACCGCGTATGCCTTTTGGTTTCTAAAGCAGACATCAATAGGTTTTCTGTTGTTTATAGAATACCTTAAGGGGTCTTCTGTTGTTTTGACTGACTTCAAGAGGTTTTTGTTTTCTATAGAAGTGGTATGCTAAAGATTTCCAGATATCTGTCTGTTTCCTTTAGACGACGTTAAGCGGTTTCTCAGTGGGTCGTTCGTTGTCTCTTGAAGACCTCAAGAGGTCTTCTGTTGTTTATAAAACACCTTAACAGTTAGCAGGACATTACAAACTTTTTCACTGCTACTCCATTTGACAACAGGTTCTGAAAATTATGGGCAAATATTCTTTTCGAAAAACATGCCTTACTTAATAATACTCATTATCATAGCAAAGATAATGATGCCTGTGATTAGTTAATATTTTAACTATACTTATACACACACACTAACTCATATATTACCTCACACTTCTATAACAAATTGCTCTTGGCATTCATAAATTTTATAAGAATGCTCGACGCCTCTTTGTGATTCCAAGTAAACTTACACGTTTTCATTTAAAACCATTATTAATTTTTGTTGTTGTTCCACTTTTGTTGAAGTTTTAAGTACAAACACATATTGTTGTATTACTCGCAGAAAGTTATAGTACTCGGATATCATCATCGTTGTAGTGGCTGTGGCAAAGAAACGTTTATCTGCGCACACATTGAAACATGCATTTCCTCACACATAGTAAAAATGCCATCCATCGAAACTTTTAGCGAACTTCAACTTTTGGTTTGTCTCAGTAGTTGGTTGCATGGCTGCCTGCCTGGCAGCTTGGCTTGCAACGTTTGCAACATTAAAAAGGAGGAATTTTTAATACCTTGACAAAGTGAAAAACCAAAAGCGTGAAACTTTGCGAAACGATGCATCAAACCTTTTGTCATGCGCCAGTACAGGAGTGTAACACATTTATAACATTATACAACTATTTAATTTAGACAATATGTGGGACAAATTCCACGAAATTCCAATTGAAGTTTGTAGTGTTTTGTATTTTCTGTTCAAAATTTTATTAGTTTAGATATTCAATATCCTTGGAATATTTTACAAACATTGAAGGGGGAGGAGAATGCAAGATATTGAGATTGACATATTTCAAGTAAGATTAGTTCAGGTATGGGAATTGTGGCAGCCAAGGTTTCTGGTAGTTTAACAAAATACACGAAACCAGAAAAAAATCTCGTTATGAAAGTGTTGCCGTAGGCAGTTTCTGCATGTCTCCACGTTGTCCTGATTCTCTGAGTGATACTCTCTTGTTTATGTTTTTATACCCTCCACCATAATATGGTACTGTAATTAAATGTATTACATTTCACAAAACTTCTCAGGTGTGGAATTGGCGAGATAGAATTGCTGAACGTATACATCCTGCCGATAAATAGCTATTTTTAAGGTTACCAGAGGGGTACAGTAGAGCTGGCAAACTATCGATTGCCGAACTATCTTTTTGTTTATCGTGCTATCGCAAACTTTAAGTCGGCCACTAAAACAGGTTTTTTGGGTTATGTGACGCCAATTATTTATAGTAAAGAGGATTTGAAACCGGCATACACATAGCTTTTCGACAGCGATCGAAACGACAGTTCGACTAGCGATAGTTTGCCAGCTCTAGGGTACAGCGCTGCCTGAGCATATTGATAGCTATTCGTTTTGCACGCTCAATGGGGACAGTCCTACCAGAATTAGCGGAGAGTGTCACAGTTCGCCAGTCAAAACCATCGTGTCACCTGTTCTGACAAATTACGTCAACTGGCATGACAGGTTGACAGGTCCCCATAAAAGTCTCCATCAGCACACCACCCGATTTCATCACCTCTGAACGCCGTACTTTCGTCAATCTTAGGAAAGCTGATTGACCGAGTTTCAGAGAGTTCACTAATCACCGTTTCAGAGATCTGCGCACTCCTTCTTATGTTCGGGTAGCGGAAAACACGTTCCGAGACACATCACTGCAGCAGCTTCTCGCCTTTTAACTGCTGGTGGAATTCCCGAAGTGAGACCAAACTTCCCAGCAGAGGCAATGGGATTAGCAAATGCGAGTGATGAGTTTCGTCTAACCAACCCCAATGACCCTAGAGTCAGAGAGCTGACACAGGAAGTTAACAGGTTGGCAACTGTTAAGACACTTTCAAACCCTTAAAAGAAGGAAGATAGGACCTTAGTCACGTTTGGAGACGTTACATTAACTGACCCGAAGAAATGCCCAAGTTATTTCAATCGAGCACTCCGGGAACAGGGCTAAGAGAAGAGTACTACGTCGCATCAGATCTCTTCCGGCAATGAGTGATGTTGCGAATGTCATCAGGAACGCTAAATCATCCCAAGCGTTGGTCTATCAAAGCCCATGGTTTGCTGAAACAGCTGGATGTGTCGGGAGTGGAGTATGTCACTAAAGTTCTCAACCTGTCGCTAGCCATCCTCATCGTTCCCCAAGTCTGGAAAATGGGTAGGGTGGTCCCGCTACTGAAGCCTGGCAAGGATGCCAGGAAAGGTGACTTGAGGCAGTAGTCCTCCCCAGCATCAGAAATATCTATCCAGTAGCCGATCATCAGCATGGATTCCGTAAGCAGCACAGCACGACAGCAACGTTGCACTCGATTTCCACATATATTTGTCGAAGACTCAACCAGAGAAAGCCGTATGATAAAGCAGTGATGGTAGCGTGTAACTTATTAAAAGCCTTTGATACTCCATGCTCAATTGCAATTATATGTATGGACACCAGTCGTACGTGTAATTCAGGAACAAGAAGTCCAAACCCCGTAGAGTGGAACAGGGAGTTCTCCAAGCTGGGGTGATATGTCCAGAACTGTTTAACCTCCACCACTCCTGTATTCCGCCCCTCGGATGATTGTACTATCCTGCCTCCAGGTACCTTCCCTGATGACATTTGTGAAAGACCGAACACCTTTTTGACTGATCTTTCCAACTTTTCCACTCGAGGAATATGCAAATATACGCCACTAAATCTACGGCCACTCTGTTAACCACATGGGTGGCAGAGATGAGAATAGAGTTGTACGCCATGGTCGATGGTAGCAGAATTCCGACTACAAACTACCCCAAAATTCTATGGGCTACATTCGACAGCACGTTTTCGTCGTTTGCGCACGCCGCAGCTATCTGGGACAATCTGCAATGTAGTAAAGTCCCTAGCCGGGGTGCATATAAAGAAACTTTCTTGATCACATACTATGCGAAAGGTAGGCCTTGGGTAAACTATGTGGTGCCAGTTTGGTCCGCGAATATTCAAACTTGTCAGAATGTCGCCCTCAGAACAGCAACATGTTGCCTCATTATGACTCCAATGGAGGAGACAAATATCCTTCAAATACATCGACACAATCACATGCTTTCGTTGCAGTACCTGCTAGGGTGTTACCGTGAAAGCCATTCCAATCACCGTATGGTGGATAGGCCCAGCCCATTCATGGGCTCCCTTTTTATAGGGTGGATAGGCAGATCAAAGAGAATCATCATGATCTAGAAGAAGAGGTCCAGCGTTACAAGAGAGAACACCTAGATCAATAAGCATATCAAGCGGGTTTGAATAGCATTCACACGGACGCAGTTGCAGATCCAATAATCAGCTACAGGTTGAATGCGGCTTAGGAGCGTCAGCTGCCACGACAAACCAGAGTAGTTTTTGCTCAATTACGCTTGGGAAAGGATCGACAGCACTGAGCAAAACATCCGTCCAGCATACGGCACACGCCCGCACAACACACCACACCTTTTCAACTGCCTGTGGTTACATCCCATCGAAGCAGCCACGTTCATAAAACTGGAGATTGAACCAGAGCGAGTCCGATTAAGCAGGAGAACGAATATACAAACATATAATATAAAACACTGTTACAACAACAACCAATATTTATCGATTTGGGTCCATAGTTTGTTATAGCTCCCATATAGACATTCTTCCCGATTTTCGGTATTTTGAGGAGTTTAGCTACATTTTTTGACCAAACTACCTGTAACTTAATATTTAGGTTCTCAGTGATCACAAAACATCTCCATCAAAAACCATCAACATAGGTCCATGTTTTGGTATAGCCCCCATATAACAGTACCTCCCGATTTACGGTATTTTGAATGTTTGAGCTAACCGAACTAGCTGTAATTTGACATTTGAGGTTCTCAGTGGACACGAAACTTTTCCACCAAACATCGTCAACATAGGTCCATTTTTAGTATAGCCCCCATGTAACGGTACCTCCCAATTTTCGGTATTTTGTGGATTTTAGCTAATTTTTTTTGACTGAACTGCCCATAATTTGACAGTTGAGATTTCAAGTGGTCACAAAAAGTATCCACAAAAACTGTCAACATAGGATCATGTCTTGTTATTGCCCTCATATAACGGTACCTCCCGATTTTCGGTATTTTGAAGATTTTAGCCACAATTTTGATACGAAGTAGCTGTAACTTACCATGTAGGGTTCCCAATGTTCACAAAACTTCTCCACCAACATAGATCCATAGTTTTGTGTAGCCCCCATATAAGGGTTCTTCCCGATTTTCAGCATTTGGAGGGTTTTAGCTAAATTTTTTGGCCGAATTACCGGTAATTTAATGTCTGCGGTTCCCAGTGATCACAAAACATATCCACCAAAATTGTCAGCATTGGTCCTTTTTTTGTTATAGCCCCCAAATAACGGTTCCTCCCTATTTTCGGTATTTGGAGGATTTTAGCTACATTTTTGGTCGAATTTGACTCTTGAGGGTCCTATTGGTCAAAACACCTCTCTACTAAAATTATTAATACAGGCCCATGTATTTGTATAGCCTCCATAAAATGGTACCTTCTATTTTCCTAATTTTCAAGATTTTATCTACATTTTTTACCGAACTACCTGTAATTTGTCATTGAGGTTCCAGTGGTCACACAATTTCTATTTTCTATAATTTTGGCATGGGATGTCCGTCGTCATAAAATATCTCCGCCTAAAATTGTGGACAGGAAAGAAAATTTTATGGTGGAGGGTATAATAGGTTCGGTCCGGCCGCACTTAACTGCTTTTTACTTTTTTTCAAATTTTCTTATATTAGTTTATACTTCTTTCAAATTTTCTATTACTGCAATTTATTTACTTTTTTGTTTACAACAATTTAAAGCCATTTTAGTAATTATGTTTTACGATTTATTGATGCGTATACAAATTGGAATGTAATTCAATCAACTACAGAGTACCAAATCAATATTTATAAATTTACTAAATTTATTTTCTAATTGACTAGATTACATGTTGGAGAACAACAAATAAAACTCAATGACTGAACGAACGAATGAATGGATGGATATTTAATACCGCAAATATTCATTTATTTAATTGCCATTACACAATAAAACAAATCATAAAATTTTATGAATGATTTAAAACATTTCTACAGGGAGAACAAACACAAAAAAAAAACAAAAGACGATTGATATAAATAATTCATAACCATATAAAAAATAGCCAACCATACATAAAAACTAATTATTCGAAATAATCAAATAAAAGTTGATAACTAAATATTGAAAGTAATAAAATACAACAAAAATATGGTTTCATAAAATAGTTTTTCTTTGCTTGGCAAATAAATATTCAATGGATTTGATATAAAAGCGTAAACAAATATACAGACATTTAAAGCGATATATGTTTTCAAGATACAATTTTTCACAATGCACAGGGTCTCAATTATTTTAAATGTTTAAAAATATGTTTCCACTCAAATATCTCAGAACCCACAATCGCAGATTTTATAATATAGAAGTGTGAGGCGCGACTCTATTTTTTTGCTCAATTATAAGGAGGTAGGATAATTCTAAACAAATGTAATGCTTCGTAAGTCCACTTCTTATACTCTCCACCATAATATGGAGGGTATAATTAAATTTGTCATTCCGTTTGTAACACATCGAAATATTCATCGGAGACCCTATAAAGTATATACATATATTCTTGATCAGGGTATTCTAAGTCAATTTAACTATGTTCGTCTGTCCGTCCGTCCATCTGTTGAAATCAAGATACAGATCGCAATTTTTAAGATAGAGCTTTTAATTTGGTATATAAGTTTCTATTACTTCTAAAATGTTTGGTATTGCAAATGGGCTATATGGGACCACGTTTTGATATAATCCCCATAGCACGGTACCATCCGATTATCGGTATTTTGAAGGCTTTAGGCTCATTATCACACCGAAATGGCCGAAATTTGGTACTTAGTCTACACTGCGTGTACAAAACACTCCCCCAGACATTTGTCGGTATAGGTCCACGCCTTCATATAGCCCCCATAGAACGTACCTCCCGATTTTTGGAGTTTTGAAGCTTGTGGGCTCAATATTCCGCAGAAGTGGTTGGAATTTGGTATTTAGTCTTCGCTGGGGGTATAAAACTTTCACCCAGAAACGTGTCGGTACAGGCATAGCCCCCATAGTCCGGTACCTCCCTATTTCCGGCATTTTTTCCGGTACCTCCCTATTTCCGGCATTTTGAAGGCTATGGCCTCAATTTTCCAGCGAAATGGTTGAAATTTTGTATAGCCCCCATAGAACGGTACCTTCCTATATCCGGGTTTTTGAAGGTTTTGGCCTCAGTATTCCACGGAAATGGCTGAAATTTGGTATTAAATCTTCATATGGGGTATTAAACGTTCCATATGAAATTTGTCGGTATAGGTCCACACCTTCGTATAGCCTCCGTAGTACCTCCCGATTTTCGGTATTTTAAAGGTTTTTGCCTCATTATAACCCCGAAATGGCTGAATTTTGGTACTATGTCTTCTTTGTGGGTATACAAATTACTTTCAGATCTTTGTCGGTATAGGTCCACGCCTTCAAATAGCCCCCATAGAACGGTACCTCCAGATTTTCGGTATTTTGAAGGTTGTGGCCGCAGCAACCCACCGAAATGACTGAAATTTGGTACTTAGTGTTCGTTGGAGGTAAAAGCAAGTTTTGATATAGCCCCCATGGAACGGTACCTCCCGAATTTCGGTATTTTGAAGGCTAGCCACATTGTTTTACCGAACTTGTTGAAATTTGGTGTTTAGTCTTCTTCATAAACGAAAGGAAACTAATTGTTCCATTTTGCTTCAATACAAATCTTGGTGGAGGGTATAGCAAGTTCGGCCTGGCCGAACATAACGTAGCGACGTTCTTTCTTGTTTGTGTTAGAATATATTTTTTATGGGTGGGGAGAGGATTTTTGTCAAAGAGCGTAAAAACAGGGCTCTAGCTTATTTCATAATAAAATGCAGTGTGTATGGTGCAATATAAGACGTAGATGCGACGACGGGAGGGTGAAAAAAAATTATTTTTGCTTTGATGGTGTGTATGCGAAATGCGCCCAAACACGTGTGTTCCGTTTTGTTGTTGTTGCGATTTATTCATCCACATTATTTATACCCTCAGCATTTATGCTAACGAGGGTAGTTACCCTTCATACGGGCAAAATGTGCCTCATCGATAAAATGGTTTTAGACCCCAAGTATGTGTGGACGAAATTCGTTTCAAACAATTTGGAGTCGATTTAGCAATGTCCGTCCCTCTGTCTGGCTGGTGCGCACGATAACTCTTGAACGGATGATCTCATTTGGTCAAAAATTTGGCTTTCGTAATATTTTGTCCAAACTTAGTTTATGTTCGAAGATGAGCCATATTTCATTGATCGACTCGATAAAAATCACCGAAAACTATTTCTAAAATTCGTTTAATATTTCTTTATACCCTCAACATTTAGGCCAACAAGATTATCGAAATACTGATTTTAGACCCCAAGTATGTTTGGACGAAATCCATTTTAGACAACTTGGAGTCGATTTACCCATGTCCGTCTGTCTGGCTGCCTGGCTGGTGCGCACGATAACTCTCGAAGGATCAACATATTTGGTTCAAATTGTAGGTCTCGTAAATTTTCTCCAATCTTAGTTTAAGTTCGAAGATGGACCATATCGTTGTACCCCTTTTGTTAATTACCCCCACAAAAGTTCAAAATTTTTCGCTAAGATTATTCGCACGATAGTGCCAGAAGGGACTAACCGAATTGTTCCAAACTAGGGACGTAGAAATATTTTTTCCATGCATATATTTATTTTATTCCTTTCACTCTCACTGGAGCATAGGGCGCTAACAATAGACGTTTTCCATCCCACTCTGTTTGGAGCTATATATCTAAGTTGAACCCAGATCAATCCGATGGATCTCATTTCGGCTTCTGTAGAACGTCTCCAGGTTTTCTTTGGTCTTCCAACCTTTCTTCCTTCTTGGCTGAACGGATTCCAGCGTAGAACTTGTGTTGCTATGTTATTGTCATCACGGCGTAGAACATGTCCAATCCATTGCCATTTACGTTTTCGGATTTCGGATCCCAAATCCATCTGATTTTCTTGCGTAAGAGCTCCGCGTTCGTTATTATACGCGGCCAGAATATACGTAGAATGCGGCGAAGACAGCGATTAATAATACTTGAAGGCGTTTTGTAACGCCGTTGGTGACCTTCCACGTCGTACATCTATACAGGAACACAGATTTGACATTGGATTCGAATATACGGAGCTTTGTTCGTAAGCTTAAGCTGTTGTTTTGCCAAATCGGTGCCAGCATTCCAAATGCTGCTTTAGCTTTACTAATCTTTGCTTCTACATCTACTTCTGTGCCACCGTCCGGGTTCGAATATGAATATATATCAGGTTCGAATATGGACTATATCTGCCCACACCTTTGGGAAAAGTATAGTTTAACAGCTCTTCTCGAACCGTTTTGAATTTGTTTGAAACATGTTCGCCTTGCGGCCCCTTTTACGATGATGCAATTTGTTTTAGTGCAAGTCCATACTTCCTGAGACGACGCCAACTAAACTTACTAGTGCCTAAGATAACCCTCGAAGGGAGAAACCGGTTTGGTCTTAATTTTGTACATCGTATTATTTCTTAGAGACTTGGATTACGTCCGAATATGGATTACATCGGAACACTCCTTTGGGTGCCTCCCACACAAATTTTGAAAAGAGTGCCGTTTGAGGACTCGTCTCGGACTGTTTCACTATTTTGATTTTTTTTGTCTTTGTGGCCTTTGTTACGACTGTACAATTTTCTTGGGGGTCAAAGTCCATTTTTCTTGGGAAATTGGCCAAAGAGACGTTATAAGTGTTGAGTTTACTTATTTGCTTTGTGTCCGAGGCTGAGGGTATATCTCCGTCGGTACAGCTGACTGATACTTTCATACTTGTTTTAATTATATGTAGCGAAAAAGCCCCGATTGATTTTTATAAAATACAGAAAATAATACCTTATGTTACCAGTAATGACGGCGTATATATGTATGTATTTTCTATATCTCTGGTATGTTACCATGAATCTCAACTTATGTATTTATGACCGGACGGCTAAAATATGTCGCAAACATATAAAATAAATTCCTCGGAAAGTAGTGCCCAGTTGTAGCGGAGTAGGGTATCACATGGTCGTACCTGTCCGACTATAACCCTCTCTTACTTGTTTTATTAATATTTTAATTTTTAAAATAACTGAAAAAATTTAACAATAAACTTAGCGCTTAATACCCCATCTGCAATACACTGTGAATACTACCACTACTTTATGTATATATTTTAAAAACCTTGTTTTTCTTTGCTAGGTTTACGACGTTTCTGACGTATGTAATATACGTCTGAAATGTATGTCAGATACGTCATAATTTCCGACAGACCATCTATGGTCAGCAGATGGTGGAGTAAGCGACGATGTTGAAAATCGGATAAGCAAACAAGATCAGCAATCGGTCGCATGAGAAGACCGTGGAAATCAGCACACATCTCAAAAAACACGAAACTTCGGGTTTTTAACAGCTGTGTAAAATCAACATTGCTTTGCTGTATGGCAGCGAGACTTGACTAATGACCGAAAGCCTGGTGCTGAAATTACAAACTTTTGTAAACAAATGTTTGCGTATAATTCTGAAAGTGTTCTGGCCAAACACTATGTCAAACGACAAACTCCTAAGACAGACAAAGGAAGATCCATTACTACAACAAATTACCAGTCGAAAATGAAATGGATTGGCCACACATTGCGCAAACCGATTTAGAGTATCACCAGAAGAGCCTTGGAATGGAACCCACAGGGTATCGTCGACCCGGAAGTCCAAAAAAACACTTGGAGGAGAACCATTAAAACGAATTAAAGAAAACAAATAAATCCTTCGATCAAATAAAATTACTATGTCAAGATAGAATAACACTGTGTGTAATTTTTTGAGTCATGTTTTATTAACCATATTTTGACTCCACAGTGTGATAGAACACCAAAAAAGAGAAGACACGTGTCTCGCCGTTTTTCCCTATCTCATGAACTTTCGCGGTTATAGGCCTTCAAAGGTTTGAGGCTTTAATATAAAAAGGGTCATTTAGTCAGGACTATTTTACCATTAAGAACCGTTCATAGACATATCATATGTTCCAGAAAGTTGTTTACTGATGCCTTTGCTACATTATTGTAGTTGGTTGCTTTCTTGAATATTGAACGGTTTAGTATTTATGGACCAGAACCAGAGAAAAAAGGACACAAATCACATTTGCTTTGCTATTTTGACCTTTACGAACCATCTATACAGAGTTCGTATATTTTAGAAAGATGTTTATTGAGATCTGAGGTACATTTTTGTAGTTGGTTGTTTGCTTCAAATTTGATCGGTTTGATAGCTGTATAACAAAACTTAAGAAAAAAAATTAAAATAAATTTGACCATGGCGATTTTGACCTTGCTGATTAAGTTTGATGGATTATATGTGTTCACAATTTTTGTTCTTTAAGACAAGAGCTTCAACTTTTCCTCTGAGATAAATTCAATTTTCTAACGTTTTGGAAGATATAGTCCTGACTAAGTGAACCTCAAACCAGATCGTTTTTAAAAATTACTCTCTGTAATAGAGAGTTATATGAAGTTAAGCTATGGGGTAATACTCCAAGCTTAAGCAACCAAAACAATGGCTGGTGTGGCAACAGTGATTTTATAAACACCAGAAATGTAAACAAATTGTCCTCATAATAATCTCCAATAGAATGTCACACAATTGCGGTGGCATTTTGTTACTCCTACACAACTTTTTTTTTAATACATACATATTTATGTTTTAATAAATACAAGTATGTATTTTACGTTCTCATAATTACACCCACCTTTAATAAAATTATTCGATGCTTAAACATAATATTTCCTCTTGGCTTTATTACAAAATAAAAAGCAACAACAGCAGCCACAACAAAAAACGACACCTTTAAATAGTAACCGCTGTAATTTATGTTCGCTCTTCTAAATGTTATCAACAAACATAACATTACATTTTTAATAGTCCGCCTGCCTTTTTTCGTCGTGGTCTTTCGTCAAGTTCTTTGGCGAAATTTTTATGTACTTCAGATTATTCATCTTTATGTTCCTTACTATCACTCATCTTCCGTTTCCCAACTCTAGTTCTGGCTCTTGTTCTTCTTGCAGCAGTCATAATTTTTATATATTCGCAAAAGTTTTAACGCCTGTCTTCTTTATGTTAGTTGTGTGTCTTGTTAGGTCGTTCAGTTGGTTGGTCTGGTTTTTGGCAATGCGTTGTTGTTGCTTGTTTGTGGCGTTGGCCATTAAAAATGTTATGTTTTTGTTGTCCATAAAAATGGCTACAAATGTTAAGGCAAGTTCGAACATTAAATATTTCTACAATGCTTTTAAACAACTATCTTCTGCCGAACAAAGAGAATTTGTCATGGAGATAAAAAACGGCAAATAAGAATTATATTGGTAGACTTTTTAATTGGTAGGATATTATTTGAGTTCAAATCGTAAAAGAGATTTTTAAATTTCTAAAGGCATTGTAATTTGGGTCGAAATAGTAATAATTGCGCGAACATATCGCTCATTTACTCAAATAGTGACACATCTCAAAAAATCTAGTTTCGAGAAAAACGCGTTTTATGTTGGCGATTGAACACAAAAACTAAAATAACTAATTGGACCATATTTTGCACACAGCTACCCAGATATCTTTGCTAAATTTCTGTGCAAGATCAAACATGATTTAAAGTGTTTTAGTGCTTCATAAACTCAAAGAACATTTTTGTTGAATTATGCCAAACTTTTAGTAAATGAGCTGTAACTCGTTGAGTTTTAGAGATATGAACATACAAATTTGACACAAGATAAAATAGAAGTCGTAGAAAAAATAGAACTTGCTAACTCAGAAAACGCATTTTTTGTTATGCCACTCTTTGAGTAAATGAGCGATATAGAAGAACTACGCGACATCTTACTTAGGTGACTAAAACAAAATCTTGTACTTAAAACAACACTAAAGAAAACATTTCCATGTACCTCAAAAATAACAAGCAAGAGAGGTTTATAGTCGGACAGGGCCGACCATGTGATACCCCAATCCACTACACATGGACACTATTTTCCAAGGAATTTATTTTATATGGTTGCGACTTTTTTTAGCCGTCCGGTCATACATGCATAATGCATGAGATTCATGGTAACATACCAGAGATATAGAACATACATACATATATACGCCGTCATTACTGGAAACGTAAGGTATTATTTTCCGTGTTTTATAATGTCCAATCGGTGCTTTTTCAACACATATTATTAAAACAAGTAAAAACGGGGTTAACTTCAGCCCGGCCGAACTTGTTATACCCTCCACCACGAGTTGTATTAAAGGAAATTTGAACAATTAGTTTCCTTTCATTTATGAAGAAGACTAAATACAAATCCCAGCAATTTCGGTAAAACAATGTGGCTAACTTTCAAAATACCGAAATTCGGGAGGAACTGTTCTATGGGCGCTACATGAAAGCGTGGACCTGTACGGACAAATTTCGGAGGGAAAGTTGTATACTACCAATGAAGACTAAATACCAAATTTCAGCCATACCGAAAATCGGGAGGTACACTTCTATGAGGGCAGTACGAAGGCCTGGATCTATACCTACAAATTTCAGGTGGAAAGTTTTGCACCCCCAACGAAGACTAAATACCAAATTTCAGTCATTTCGGTGGAAATCTGAGGCCACATACTTCAAAATACGGATGTGACGTTCTATAGGGACTATATGGAGGCGTGGACCTATACCGACATATTTAGAGGGCAAAGTTGAATACCCCCAACGAAGACAAAATACCAAATTTCAGCCATTTCGATGGTTTATTGTGGTCATAACCTTGAAAATACCGAAAATCGTGAGGTACGGTTTTATGGAGGCTATATGAAGGCGTCGGCCTATACCGACAAAATTCATGTGGAAGGTTTTATACCCCAAATGGAGACTAAGCACCAAATTTCAGTAATTTCGGAGAAATATTGAGGACACAACCTTCAAACTACCGCGAATCGGGAGGTACCGTTCTATGGAGGCTATATTAAGGCGTGGACCTATACCAAAAAATTTCTTATGGAAAGTTTAGTACCCTACATGAAGACTTAATACAAATTTTCAGCCATTTCGGAGGAATATTGAGGCCACAACCTTCAAAATACCGTAAATCGGGAGGTACCGTTCTATGGGGCCTATATTAAGGCGTGGACCTATACATACACATTGATGGAGGAAAGTATTATACCACCAACGAAGACTAAATAAAAAATTCAGCCATTTCGGAGGAATATTGAGGCCGTTCTATGGGGGCTACATCAAAACGTGGACCGATATAGACCATTTGCAACAGCAAACATCCTAGGAGTAATAGAAACTCCTATACCAAATTACAAAGCTCTATCTTAAAAATTGCGAGCTGTTTCTTGATTTCAACAGACGGACGGACGGACAGACGGACACGGTTATATCGACTTAGAATTTTACCCTGATCAAGAATATACATACTTTATAGGGTCTCCGATGAATATTTCGATGTGTTACAAACGGAATGACAAATTTAATTATACCCTCCATATTATGGTGGAGGATATAGCAAGTTAGAAAGTATCAGTCAGCTGTGCCGGTGGAGATATACCCTTAGCCTCGGACACAAAGAATATATTTAAACTCAATACTTATAACGTCTCTATGGTTTTTATACCCTCAGCCTTTGGGCTAAGGAGGGTATATACACTTTGATACTGTTACGGAATTAGGGTTTGAACTTAATCCCGTGTAGACGTTGTTTTATTCCCCAGTACGATTTGTACCAAATAAAACAGGGTTCGTTTTGGATTACGATTCTACAATGCTTTATTGACGTTATTCACTTCCGATATTCACACAAGACTTTATTTCTCTACTAGCACACAGCTATTATTCAGTAGCACAAAGCCTTACTCTATTCAGGTTACTCTTTAGATTACATCTCGCGGTTGACTATTATTCACTACTACTCACTCCCAGCTTTTCCTTCCCCGTATTTATATGTGCCCGCTGCTACATAGACTGTTCTAGTCTCCTTGATCTAGGAGCTTCTACAATGCACGATGGGGTCGATGATATGTTTTTGAGGCAAAAAATCACAGGGGCAAGCTAGACCTTCAAAATTTCGTGCAGATGTTTATAATCGGCCTAGAAGCTAATCTGCCAAATTTGGTTGATATCGGTTCATATATAGATATAGCTCTCATATATATGTTCGCCCGATTTCGAGTAATTGATGGACCAAACACGAAAATTCTGTCCAATTCTGATGATATTTGGAATATGTGGCGGAATTCGGACTGGAAATAAGTTTGCCAAGTTATTTTGAAATCGGTTCAGATTTGGATATAGCTCCCTTATATATTTTCGCCCGATTTTAGGTATTTGGTACAACAAACACGCAAATTCTGTCCAATTTCGATGAAATTTAATATGTGTGTCGAAATTACGTCTAGAAAAACAAGTAAAAAAGTATCAGTCGGCTTTGCCGACAGAGATATACCCTCAGCCTGTGTATATTGAAACAATTTTTTCCCAAAAAAACGCATGTATTTAGGGAGTTTTAAAAATGTTGTGCGTTTGAACTGACAAAAATGTTGATTAGGATTAGAGATCAAAAGTTTTGCGGAGGAGATACTTAAAGGAATGGATCTCCAGCCACTACCATATGTAGGTGTTTTTTACAATTTCAGGGATGTTTGCTCAAGAAGTATGGACTTGCCCCTGAAACAACTTTTACCATCGCAATTGAGGCAGCGAATGCAAGTTGCTTCAACAAAAATCAAAGCGATTCGAAAGCAGGTCTTAAAGTGAGCATGTATCCGAAATTTTGTGTGGGAGGTACCGGATGGAGTGGACAAATATAGTCCATATTTGAACCTGATCTATATCTGGTAGATATATTAGGATGTGTAAAGTATGGTCCAATTCGGCCACTCTTTTCAAGAGTTATCGTACGCACAATTTTTCCGAACATTTTTGAACTTTTGTGGGGGAGGTACCTGAAGGAGTGGACCGATATGGCTTATCTTCGAACTTAAACTATGTTTGGACAAAATATTACTAAGGCCAAACTTTGGACCGAATCGGCAGACCTGTTCGAGAGTTATATTGCCCTCCAACCTCCTCACACGGTGTCATAGGGGTTTTTTGCAACTTTCAGGCTATTTTCTCAGGAAGTATGGACTTGCCCCTGATGAAATTTATACCGGCGTATGGAGGGCAGTAAATACAAGTTGCTAAAGCAAAAATCAAAGCGATTCGAGAGATGGTCCTAAACTGAACTTTTCCAAATTTTTGTGTGGGAGGTACCCGACCGAGTGGACCGATTGAGTCCATATTAAAACCTGATCTAAGTCTGGTACACGCTCCACGATGGGCAAAGTATTGACCAAATCGGTTACTCCCTTCAAGAGTTATCGTGCGCACAAATTTTCCGAACATTTTCGAACTTTTGTGGGGGAGGTACCGGAAGGAGTGGACCGATATAGCTTATCTTCGAACTTAAACTAAGTTTGGGCAAAATATTACTAAAGCCAAAATTTGAACCGAATCGGTTCATCCGTTCGAGAGTTATCGTGCGCTCCAGCCAGCCAGACAGACCGACAGACAGACAGACAGACGGACGGACATTGCTCAATCGACTCCAAATTGTCTGAAACACATTTCGTCCAAACATACTTGGGGTCTAAAACCATTATTTCGATGAGGCACATTTTGCCCGTATGAAAGTGTATATACCCTCGTTAGCATAAATGCTGAGGGTATAAAAAGTATGCTAAATTATATCGAAATCGGTTCAGATTTTGATATAGCTCCCATATATATTTTCACCCGATTTTAGGTATTTCGTGCAGCAATCACGCTATATAGGTCCAATTGTGATGAAATTTAAAGTGTGTGACGGAATTTGGTCTAGAAAACATTATTGTGACATCATATTGAAATCGGTTCAGATTTGGATATATCGTTCATAAATTTTCTCTGTCGAAGTTAATTGTTTTCCCAATTTAGTTGGTTGATACCGAACTTCCTTGAGAACATAGTTTAAAAATGTTTCTTTTGACAAATTGGCCGAAACAGAGGCGGCATGAATCAAGGGTTTGGTATTGTTGCCGTGTTCATAGCAGACTTCCGAAACAAGTTTTCTTCCTTCAATATAATCCACATTAGGGCGCCCTCTCTTCTTTTTATCATTACCTTGTTCTAGCGTAAATACTGTGTCGCTAGCTAACCATAAGCTTTCAAATTGTAATACACGACTTTTTGACCTCCAATTTTTTATCCATTTTTGGTTAAGGCGTGCACAAATATTATAAATTTGCTTTTTAACTTCGGTCATGAAGTTGTCTTTGACACCTCGATTAAATTTTGCAGAAATCCATTCTATAAGGTGTTTAGGTTTTCGCTGATTTTCCAACCAAAAATTAAAAATATCCAATTTTTTAAGTTTTGCGAAATCTGGAAGTTGATAATTTTTTTATTCGCAAGTATACGCAAAAATTCTTTTCCAAATCTGTTAGCCGACATTGTCACCTTTCACCAGATACATATTTTTACGAGAAAGCACCCTGAAGCCGAAAGTTCTACTCCAAAGAACACATGGACGATACCACAGACTACATCAAAAACCATCACTTACTGACACAACAAATTATTGACCACATCTAATATTACATTTACACATTTAATAATAATCTTAATTTACATACCATTTCCCGTATTTTCCATTTTTAAAAAATAGGTAATATCAACAGATCAGGTTTTGGGGCCAAAATACTTAAATTGTTTAATTACGACTGAATGTCAGAAATAAACGGAATCATAATTATGACATCTTTGACTGCTTGGCATGTCGCCGTGGGTCGTTGCCAGATTGTAATTTGTTGGTTTTGGAGGTTTGAAAGTGTTAAGAATATAATTCCGTTATTATTTGATTTCAATCGCCGACTTGAAAAAATGACTTTTTGCCTCAAAAACCTGCCATTGGCCCCATCGTGCAATGTTCCGACGAACTGCTAACCACTTGCCAAACACACACATGTACGCACATACAGACTGGCCGGTGAGTGTTTACAACTAAGGGGCACTTTAGTAAATAAGGGAGAGGAGAAGGGGTTACAATGCTGAGGCATAATCGAATGGTCAAAGTAAATAGAAAGAGTACAACAACAATAGCTAAGTAAACAGTGTAAATTAAGACTAAGCGATAATTTCATAATTGCAGTAATATTTGTTGTTGCAGAAATAAATGAGAGAGAGAACTGAATGCGTACGAGAAGTAGTGATTGTAATTATTATAGAGTAATTGTTGTTGTAAATTCGATTTAAATGAACTAAAGGCTTAATGAAATTTACGTTACAATTCAAATTTTTAAATTAACGGAAATTAAACTAAACTAACTTAAATCTACAAGTTACATTCGTAACAATACGATGAAAATGTGCCTCATCGAAATAATGGTTTTAGACACCAAGTATGTTTGGACGAAATGTGTTTCAGACAATTTGGAGTCGATCTAGCCATGTCCGTCCGTCCGTCTGTCTGTCTGTCTGTCCTGCTGGCTGGAGCGCACGATAACTCTCGAACGGATGAACCGATTCGTTTCAAATTTTGGCTTTCGTAATATTTTGCCCAAACTTAGTTTAAGTTCGAAGATGAGCTACATCGGTCCACTCCTTCCGGTACCTCCCCCACAAAAGTTCAATAATGTTCGGAAAGTTTGTGCGCACGATAACTCTTGAAGGGAGTGACCGATTTGGTCCATACTTTGTACAGCGTAAACTTTCTACCAGAGTAATATAAGGTTCCAATATGGTCTCAATAGGTCCACTCCTTCGGGTACCTTCCACACAAAATTTCGGAAAAGTTCAGTTTATGGCCATCTCTCGAAACGCTTTGATTTTTGTTTAGCAACGTGTATTCACTGCCCTCTATACGACGGTACAAGTTTCATCAGGGGCAAGTCCATACTTCCTGGGAAAATAGCATGAAAGTTGCAAAAAACCCCTATGACACCCTGTGAGTGGTTGGAGCGCAAGATAACTCTCGAACGAATCTGCCGATTCGGTCCAAAATATGGCCTTAGTAATATTTTGTCCAAACATAGTTTAAGTTTGAAGATAAGCCATATCGGTCCACTCCTTCAGGTACCTCCCCCACAAAAGTTCAAAAATGTTCGGAAAAATTGTTCGTTCGGTAACTCTTGAAGCGAGTGGCCGACTTGGTCTATACTTTACACATCCTAATATATCTACCAGATATAGATCAGGTTCAAATATGGACTATATTTGTCCACTCCATCCGGTACCTCCCACACAAAATTTCGGATAAGTTCACTTTAAGACCTAATATCGAATCACTTTAATTTTTGTTGAAGCAACTTGCATTCGTTGCCTCAATTACGATGGTAAAAGTTTTTTTAGGGGCAAGTCCATACTTCTTGAGCAAACAGCCCGAAGAGTGTGAAAACCCCCTATGGCACCATATGTTGTGGCTGGAGATCCACTTCCATAACGGTCAATGTCGATCCATTCAAACGCCCAAAATTTTTAAAACCCCCCTAAATACATACGTATTTTGGGAAAAAAATTGTTTCAATATACACAGGCTGAGGGTATATCTCTGTCGGCAAAGCCGACTGATACTTTTTTACTTGTTTTTTTTAAATTTGGACCAAATTTCCAAGATTAATGGCTTTTGACCCCCAAAATATTTTACCATCGTAACGTGCAAAAAATTGGAACAATCCAAGATGAGTCTTTAAGCGGCACTCTTTCCAAAATTTGTGTGGGTGGCACCCGGAGGAGTGTTCAGATCTTCCGAGGGTTATCTTAGGCACTAGTCAGTTTAGTTGGCGTCGTCTCAGGAAGTATGGACTTGCCCCAAAAAAATTGCACCGTCGCGACGGTGGGCCGATATAGTCCATATTCGAACCTGATATATGCATGGAAGTAATATTTCCACATCCCTAGTTTGGAACAATTCGTTTAGTCCCTACTTTAACTATCGGGCGAATAATCTTAGCGAAAATTTTTGAAATTTTGTGGGGTAATTAACGAAAGAGGTAGACCGATATGGTTCATCTTCGAACTTAAACAAAGTTTGGACAAAATTTACGAGACCTAAAATTTGAAGCAAATAAGTTGATTCTTCGAGAGTTATCTTGTGCACCAGCCAGCAACAGCGCGTGTTGCCAGGCGTCATTTGAAAATTTTTTTGGACAGTTTGGCAGTTTTTAGCCTATACGTACTTGGGACAGTTTGTCATACGACCTTGTGTTTTGTTGTTTACAGTGACTTGAAAAAAATCACTTTGCAAAAAAATGGAATTTTCCTGTGAACATTTTCGTCCGATCATTTTTCACAAATTTCGACGTGGATAATTAGGGCAAGAGAGCATCGATCAAATTAAATCTTTGTATGTTGATAAAAGGACATACTCTAGCACTATGAAAAACAGGTTTAATGAAATCAATGATGGCCGACACTCGCCAAAAAACGAAGGTCGTGACGGTCGCCCAAAATCGGCCGTTGTGCAGGAAAAAATTAATCCGTGCGTGAACGGATAATGCAAGATCGGCAAATAACATTTATATTGCATAAACACCTGGCTGCAAAAATGGATTTTTCTAGTTAAATCCACCAAAATTGGACAATCTATCAAAAAAGGCTCTTGTGGATTGGTGCAAAAAATTGTCGATAAAATCGATTCCAGCATATCAAGAAAAAAAGTGTGGTCAAAGATTTTCGTACCCAGAAGATGCTGTAAATGCGTTCAAAAACCATGGTTTCGCGGTGTCTAAATCGGAGTAGAAAAAAGGATTCAACAATTGGTGTGAGTGCATGAAATAGTGTATAAATCATGCTGGAGACTACTAAAGAAACCAATTAAACTATTTTTTATTGAAAATATTCGCAATTTCATTGTTAGCCCAGATATTTATTGTTCAGCCCTCGTATAAACAAGGATACAAATTCGGATAAAAATTTTGTTTTTTGTTCATTTCAGCCCCTAAATATTTCACGATCATCACCAATTACAATTGCGTTCAATTCTGATGTGAAACCGATCTCCATACCGAATTTTGTGACGATCGGTCCATAATTGTGCCTGGAGTTTGATTACAATTTATAATGGACAGACGGACACACGTCGCTATATCACTTTATCTCGTCGAGATATGAAAAATGGTATATAACATTGGGGGTCTACGGCAAATATTTCGTGGTGTTACATGAATTTTTAGCAAAAAAAACTTATAATACCCTTCCCACAATGTGGAGTAAGGCCTATAAATAGGCACGGCTCGAGACCTTGCAAGTGAATTTATAGTTGCCCTCAATATCGTTCTCCTCTTCCGTAGCATAATGGCATTCCTGATCGTAACATCGGTTTTCAGGCGTTGCATTAGAATTCCGCGCCTGTGACTTATAAACGATTCAACCACAACAAATTAAATTTGTATTCAATTAAATTAACCCAATCGCATCAATTGTAAACGTGAGTACTACTCTTCATAATATGTTACAATTAGCTAAAATACGCCACACCAACGATTTCCTTTGTTTTCTATTGGAATTTCCCACCACACTCACACACTTAAATACCGTTGAGTATTAACTAATTGCGTATTTATGCAATTATAGAAACATGTGTAAATGGGGAATTTATTTGAAAAATTTTGAAAATGCCTTTTTAATAATTCAATTATTATTTTATAGTCAAAGGTATAGAAACCGCCATGGCATAGTCATTTAACAAAATTCCCATTTGTAAATGGCAGCCATAAAAATATTGTCTCTACATAATTAATTTAGAGCGTGTACAGTATTTATGAATGAAAGTTATTAGGAAGCAGTACAATGCACTATAGGTAATTTGCCCTGTTTTTGAAAAAAGAACATGTCAAAATTTATTAATATAAATGACATTTTTCAAAATAGCGTCATTATCGCGGTTTAAATTGCAGTCAAAATGAGAATTTCGAAGAAGAACTAAAAAAATATATATTGTAAGGCATATTTCAATGTACTTAAAACCTCGGAAAAATAAACCAAATATAAATATATGTAAAATGGAATAGATTGGCAATTGCGAGAGGAATTTATTTAATATATAATATAGGTTAAACATTTTGGGTAGCGACCAAAAAACACAAAAAGTCAGAAATAAATATTTTGTTTTTCTTAAACTCACTTCATATAGACTTATACTAAATTGGCCGTGTTTGGCCGTGATTTTGGCACCTAGAACACATTACTGAAAGTCTTCTGCATTGGTATTACTAGGTCTCAAAACCCGATTTTGCCCGTTTTCTGATATTTATGAGATTTTATTAGGTTACTTCTCAATGAAAAGCCTTAAAATTGTGGAAGCTTGGTTTGAGGAAATAAATAATAAATGTAAAAAATATTGTTGTTTACAATTTCATTGCAAGTAAAATAAGTAATGGCGACAAATTGTTCGGTATATCCGTGGTTTTCTATAAACGGTGCGGCAGTAGTAAGCTTTATTTTATCCCTCTATTACATGTTAATCATTGATACGGTTTAAAGGATTACTAAACTCGTCTTCATTAACGTATATTAAAAAATATACAAAACTGTAGTAATAATTCGTTGGAAAATCTACTCGCGGGGACAAAATTTGTGTTACTACCGTGATCGTTTTCATCAGTTTGTTGTGTATAAGAAAACTAATGAAAATGGCATTGGCAAAAATAGCTTTGTTCGTTATATACGTAGATGCTTATAACCGTTGTTCCTTATATCCGAATTTATCTGTAAAAATCTTTGTTTTATCTCACTTTTACACATAAATATTTTAAAAAGTTAAAAAATCCATTAATTCCGCTGTTATTAATTTTTGTCTCCAAAAAGGGCAAATTACCTATAGTGCAATGACAGGGATATTTTCACGTTAAAAGATATAATTTTCAGTAAAGTATAAAGAATATTTAAAGAAGAAAATTACAGCTACTTCGTTTAATAATTTTAGCTAAAATCCACAAAATTTCTATTACTCCTAGGATGTTTGGTATTGCAAATGGGCCATATCAATCCACGTTTCGATATAACCCCCATAGAACGGTACCACCCGATTATCGGTATTTTGAAGGTATTAGCTTCATTATCACACCGAAATGGCTGACATTTGGTATTTAGTATTCGTTAGGGGCATAAAACCGTTCCCCAGAATTTTGTCGGTATAGGCCCACGCCTTCATAAAGCCCCTATAGAACGGCCCGATGTGCGGTATGTTGAAGGTTGTGGCCTCAATTTCCCACCGAAATGGCTGACATTTGGTATTTAGACTTTGCTGAGGGTATTCAACTTTCCCCTTTAAATTTTTCGGTATAGGACCACGCCTTCGTATAGCCCCCATAGGACGGCACATCCCGATTTTAGGTATTTTGAAGGTTGTGGCCACAATATCCCACCTAAATGGCTGAAATAAGATATTTGGGCTTAGTTGGAGTTATTCAACTTTCCCCTCTAAATTTGCCGGTATGGGTCCACGCTTTCACTTAGCCACCATAAAACGGTACCTTCCGATTTTCGGTATTTTGAAGGTTGTGACCTAAATACCCCACCGTAATGGTACGTTTTCCTCGTTAGGGGTATAAAACTTTCCACGTGAAATTTGTCGGTATACAGAACGGTTCATCCTGATTTTCGGTATTTTGAAGATTGTGGTCTCAATATCTCACCAAAATGGCTGAAATTTGTTATTTAGTCTTCGTTTTGTGTATAAAACTTTCCATCAGAAATTTGCCGTTATAGATCCAAGTCTTAATATAGTCCCCATAGAACGGTACCTCCTTATTTTCGGTATTTGGAAGGTTGTGGCCTCAACATCCCACCGAAATGGCTGAATGTATTGGTATGTAGTTATTTGTTATTTGGTATAGAGGTTTCTGTTACTCCTAGGATGTTTGGTATTGCACATGGGCTATATCGGTCCACGTTTTGATGTAGCCCCCATAGAGCGGAACCTCCCGATTTTCGGTATTTTGAACGTTTTAGCTTCATTCTCACACCGAAATGGCTGAAATTTGGTACTAAGTCTTCGTTGAGGGTATACAATTCTCCCCCAGAATTTTTCCGGTATAGGTCCACGCCTTCATGTCCCCATAGAACGGTACCTTCCGATTTGCGGTATTTTGAAGGTTGTGGCCTTAATATTCCACCGAATTTTTTAAATTTTGTATTTAGTCTTCGCTGGGGGTATAAAAAGCTCCCCCAGAAATTTGTCGGTATAGGTACATGCCTTAATATAGTCCCCATAGAACGGGTACCTCCCGATTTTCGGAAGGTTATGGCCACAATAATCCATCGAAATGGCTGAAATGTGGTATTTAGACTTCGCTGATGGTATTCAATTTTCCCCTCTAAATTTGTCGGTTGTACATTGTAGTATCGATTTTTTGAAATGAGTGAAATATCGAAAATATCCGATGTTGGGTATATCGATAGTTTGTCAGCTCTAGTTTTATATTATCCAATATGCTTTAGTACCATTTGTTATCCTGAGTTTATCAACAATTTACCAAAATGTGATTTTAAGCATATTTATAGATTAGGATTTCTGCATATAAACGTACTTTAAATCCGTTCACACATTCAGTATTTTCGATTTATTCAAAGAAAAACACAAAAATTTCTTTCATTTCTTCTTTGGGCAGGTGATCTATTCAGACTGTGGCAATTCTCAATTCTCATTTATAGTCCACAGCATCTAAAAGTGTGTTTTAACACTTTATTTAATATGCCATCATTGTCGTTGTCGTAAAACCTTTATCCCTCAACCTAATAGCCACTTTATGTAATACCATTCAGCACAAATAATGTCAAAACCAAAAGAGTTTCAAATCATACAAATGCAAGAAGAAACGGGGTGAGTGGGTAGGGAATTGAAAGGCAAGTTAATGTACAAGAAGTGCGTACAAATAGATAGCCAAACGTTTATGGGTTTGGTTGGTAGTACGTCAATTGGGATTCTATAAGTACATTCGTATGTATGTGAGAATCTCTCTTTGTATGTGCATATATAATACATTCAGTCAGAGATATTGAGTACAATGATGATGTCATTTCAAATTTCAGCAATTTTTAACTAAAGTTCTTCATACTGAAGCTCATGTCAATTGTCCTTTACCATAAGATGAGGGTCAGGGTGAGGACAAAATCTGAGAGCATTACAAAGCAATGATGATGATGTAAGGTAAGTTTTGCAATTTAGTTGCTTAGTGACTGAATGACTGACTGACAAGAAGCTATTCAACTGAAATTCTTCAATTTGATATTCCAATATTCCAAAAGCACACACACGCATACACATACATATGTGGCAATTGTAGAAGTATTATGCAGAACAGATTTACTTTTCAAAAAGTAGTCACTTCACAACTTCCAGTTAAGTGAGTTCAAATGCAAAACAAAGGATTTTTTAGTTAACATTGTTTCAGACAAAAGTAAATGTGTTAAATATGAAAAATGAGAAAATGATTGCATGGCATTCCAAAATACTTTTATTTAATTTGTGAAGAACAATGTATTATTTAAAAGATTTCATTTCTATAACTAAGTGAGTGGAAAGTGAGCATTTCTAACATGTAAGAACAGCGTTAAGTTCGACCAGGCCGATCCCTCCACCACGAGTTGTATTGAAGTAAAATGGAACAATTAGTTTCCTTTCGTTTATGAAGAAGACTAAATACCAAATTTCAGCAAGTTCGGTAAAACAATGTGGCTAGCCTTCAAAATACCGAAATTCGGGAGGTACCGTTCCATGGTGGCTATATCAAAACGTTTTTAGACTCAAAGAAGACTAAATACCAAATTTCCGACATTTCGGTAAAACCTTAAAAATACCGGAAATCAAGAGGCACACTTCCATGGGGATATAGGAACCCGCGGACCTATACTGGTAATTCTCTTCTTGAATATTTTATAACCACATGGAAGACTAAATAAAAAATTTCAATCCTTCGGTGGGATATTGACGTCACAACTTTTAGAATAACGAAAATCGGAAGGTACCTTTCTATGAGGGCTATATCAAAACGTGGACCTATAACAACGAATTTCAGTCAGAACGGCTTTTACCTCCAACAAACACTAAATAACAAATTTCAACCATTTCAAAATACCCAACATCGGGAGGTACCGTTCTACGGGGGCTATATGAAGGCGTGGACCTATACCGACAAAATTCTGGAAGAAATTTGTATACCCCCAACGAAGACTAATTACCAAATTTCAGAAATTTCGGTGTGATAATGAGGCAAAAACCTTTAAATTTCGAACTTGATTTGAAGATTCTTTGTGGGAGGTACCCAAAGGTTGGATTGTTGTAGTTCATATGCGAACCTGATTAATGTCTCGAAGAATATAATGATGTGCAAAGCATGAGCCAAATTGTTTACTTTCCTAAAGAATTATAGTTAACAACATTTTAGAGAAACGTTTGGAATTTTTTTTGGGGGAGTAACCCGACAGAGTGGACAAATATGGCACATATATTTTGCAAAGTTTAGGTTAATCAGTAGAATCTTATAGTTTTTTGTTCGAGTACCACATCAAAGACCACAAAGAAAGACCAAATATTCTTTTTATAGAAAACTAGCAAAGTGCCCGCTACTTCGTATGCGGAAAGAATATATATAAAAAAAAAAACAAATAAGCAATATTTAATATGGAAATGGCCAACACTACCAATACCAATTTTAATCAATATTAAATTTTATTTAAATACTGTTCGTACAAATCTAGTTGGATTTTCAAAAAAAAAAAAAAAAAAATCGGCCGCATTCCACCCTTAGTCATCAACAACGAGACACATTTGTTGAGGAATTTTAATTAACGCCTTTCTGTCACCAGAAGGTAAAACATTCTTGTAAATAAATAAACCTAATAACATAATAACAATGTTAGTACCATTTAGTAATTTTTGTAGCCTTATAGTAGGTATTTCCATACCATTTCAGCCATCAGCGACCCGCATACCAAATTTCACAATTTGTAAACATTAAAAAAAAACTTATATTATCGTTAGACAGCGGAATCCTATGCAAATGCATATATGGTTAGGATGGTCGTAGAGAAAATCTGATTAGACAGAAACTCGTTTTATTACAAAATAAAACGAACTAGGCTCAGAAATTTTTGCATATTTTGCATATCGTGCATATTTTGACATATTTTTACATATCTGCATAAAATGAGCATATGCAAAACCATATGCAAACATATATTCAAGGATTTGTTCTAAATATCCTACCGAAATGGCTGAAATTTGGTATTTAGTCTTCGTTGGGGGTATAAAACATTCCACCTGAAATTTGTCAGCACAGGTCCACGTCTTCATATAGCCCCCATAGAATGGTACCTCCCGATTTTCAGTATTTTGAAGGTTGTGGCCTCAATATCCCACCGAAATTACTGAAATTTGGCATTTCGTCTTCGTTGTGGGTATAAAACTTTTCACCTGAAATTTGTCAGTATAGGTCCACGTCTTCATATAGCCCCCATAGAACGGTACCTACCGATATTCGGTATTTTTAAAGTTGTACCCCCAATAGCCCACCGAAATAACTGAAAATTGGTATTTAGTCTTCGTTGGGGGTATACAACATTCCACCTGAAATTTGTCGATATTGGTCCACGTCTTCATATAGCCCCATAGAACGGTACCTCCCGATTTTCGGTATTTTGAAGGTTGTGGCCTCAATATCCCACCGAAATGACTGAAATTTGGCATTTTGTCTTCGTTGTGGGTATAAAACTTTCCAACTGAAATTTGTCGGTATAGGTCCACGTCTTCATATAGCCCCCATAGAACGGTACCTCCGGATTTCTGGTATTTTGAAGGTTGTGCCCTCAATATCCCTCCGAAATGGCTAAAATTTCGTATTAAGTCTTCCTTCGGGGTAAAAAACTTTCCACCTGAAATTTATCGGTATAGGTCTACGTCTTCATATAGCCCCCATAGAATGGTACCTCCCGATTTTCGGTATTTTGGAGTTTGTGGCTGTGGTTATACATTTCTCTATTTTATTGATTTGTCTGAAGAGAATTTTAAACATAAAAATTGTACACACAAACATTTTTGTACCTATTATTGAAATATGTATTTGTTGCATAAGAAAAGTCTTCCTTGCAGGTAAAAAACTTTCCACATAAAATTTTTCGGTTTATGTTGAGGGCTTCATATAGTCCCCATAGAACGATACCTCCCGATTTTCGGTATTTTGAAGGTTGTGGCTGTGGTTATACATTTCTCTATTTTATTGACTTGTCTGAAGAGAATTTTAAACATAAAAATTGTACACACAAACATTTTTGTACATATTATTGAAATATTTGTTGAATAAGAAAATATGTAATGTCATATGTTTCGGTTACAATGTAATCAGAAGCCAAAAATATGCCCAGTCCCAAAATTTGACATAAATTCGACCAAAAATAGGGGTTGCATAAAATTCCGCTGTCTATTTATCTTTCATGTAATAACAAAACGGTACCAAATTTATTACTTTTCGTACACCTGGGTATAACCTTAACAAAATTACCATCTTTTTATCAACAATTTATACCAAACGCGAATCTCATTTCCAGCTCTATAAGTTTTTCCAAACCCAATAATAATAATTTAGATATAAATAATTATGAATTTCCGAAACCTCTTCCTAAAATTCCTGCTAACCCCTTTACACAATAACAAATTATATAAAATTCTGTACCATTTAGTAATTTTTATAGTATGCATTTCCAAAACCGTATACATATCTTTACCCGACATACCAGGAGTTACTCTAGGAACAAAGTTTAGAATTTCAGCTCTGTTCCTACACCCGACACAACATTTAGAACGCTTAAGTACTTTACGTCAATTTATGGTACGTATTTCTTAAAACACGTCTATATACCAACGTTACACAGTAATACTCACCCTAACTCCAAAAATAAAGATTCCAGCTCTGTCCATACACCCAACAGCAATTGAGTAGTACTATTTAGTAATTTTCGTATAATTATGGTACGTATTTCGACAACCACATATCTCAACCCTACACTGACATTAATACAAAAGAAGTAAAAAAGTATCAGTCGGCTTTGCCGACAGAGATATACCCTCAGCCTGTGTATATTGAAACAATTTTTAGGGGGTTTTTGGCATTTGAACTGACAAAAATGTTGATTAGGATTAAAGATCAAAAGTTTTGCGGAGGAGATATTAAAGGAATGGATCGACATTGACCGTTATGGAAGTGGCTCTCCAGCCACAACATATGGTGCCATAGGGGGTTTTTACACTATACGGGCTGTTTGCTCAAGAAGTATGGACTTGCCCCTAAAACAATTTTACCATCGTAATAGAGGCAGCGAATGCAAGCTGCTTCAACAAAAATCAAAGTGATTCGATATTAGGTCATAAAGTGAAGTTATCCGAAATTTTGTGTGGGAGGTACCGGATGGAGTGGACAAATATAGTCCATATTTGAACCTGATCTATATCTGGTAGATATATTAGGATGTGTAAAGTATAGACCAATTTGGCCACTGCCTTCAAGAGTTACCGTACGAACAATTTTTCCGAACATTTTTGAACTTTTGTGGGGGAGGTACCTGAAGGAGTGGACCAATATGGCTTATCTTCAAACTTAAACTATGTTTGGACAAAATATTACTAAGGCCATATTTCGGATCGAATCGGCAGATCCGTTCGAGAGTTATCTTGGGCTCCATCCACCTCACACGGTGTCATAGGTTTTTTTTTGTAACTTTCAGGCTATTTTCTCAGGAAGTGTGGACTTGCCCCTGATGAAACTTGTACCGTCTTATGGACTGCAGTGTATACAAGTTGCTAAAACGAAAATCAAAGCGATTCGAGAGATGACCCTAAACTGAACTTTTCCGAAATTTTGTGTGGGAGGTACCCGAAGGAGTGGACCTATTGAGACCATATTGGAACCTCATATTACTCTGGTACAAAGTATGGACCAAATTGGTCACTCCCTTCAAGAGTTATCGTGCGCACAAACTTTTCGAACATTTTCGAACTTTTGTGGGGGAGGTACCGGAAGATTTAGGTCATCTTCGAACTTAAACTAAGTTTGGGCAAAATATTACGAAAGCCAAAATTTGAACCGAATCGGTTCATCCGTTCGAGAGTTATCGTGCGCTCCAGCCAGCAGGACAGACAGACAGACGGACGGACATGGCTAGATCGACTCAAAATTGTCTGAAACACATTTCGTCCAAACATACTTGGGGTCTAAAACCATTATTTCGATGAGGCACATTTTCATCGTATCAAAGTTTATATACCCTCCTTAGCCTAAAGGCTGAGGGTATAACAATAACAGTAATCTTAATTCCAAATCTCAGGATTTAAGTTATATACGTTTATCCAATACCAAATTGTACCAAACTTAGAACCATTTAGTGCTCTTCGTACCCATAAGTAAGATTTTCCAAAACTACCTTCACTTTCCGTTCCCTTAGATCCAAATTGTACCAAATTTAGTACTTTCCGTATCCATAAATACGAATTTCCAAAGCTACCTCAATCCCACACTCCAAAGGCAATATTTATTCCAAAGTAGCAGACCCCGGTCCGCGTTGCTGGCCCGTCGTTGTGAGGTTTAATGACAAATTTTAATGGACTTAATGCTTAACAATTCAAAAATAGATATGTTCTACCTCACTTCTTCGGACCGTTGTCAAACCAAGGAGGATTTTAAATTTATCAAAAGATTTTGTGTGTAACCTTTCTTTTCTCTTACGGGCTTTGATACTGTTTAGGATCTATTATCGTCCATGTCCCCTGTCATTATCCTAAAGCGATCTAATTATAATTAGACGAAGATGCAGAAAAACAAAACATAGTTTATTTCTGAAGCAAAACCGATTAAATGTCAAAAAGGACAATGAAAACGGGACAAAATCGATTAGTTGTCAAAGAGAACCGCACCTAAAATCTTCTGAGCAACATTTTTGTAGAATATTTGGATGCTGAAAAATCTCATATTGTGGTACTTTCACTACGGTTCAAGAAATAAAGGACGAAGAGGACACGAAAGGCATATAGTTAGAAGAAAGAAATGTTCTAAAAAAGATTCGCCAATCGATTTGACTGAAGACATGTCACCTCAAAATGAAGCTACAACAACGCCAAATAGAGATATGGAGCTATTTTCCCAAGTATTATACGGAAAAAATTAAAAACTTCACCACGTGATATCTCAGAAACTTGACCTATGGCGAAAATTTCCGTTTGTGTTCTTAGTATACTCATCAAGGGCTTTCTTCTTCAAAAGAAATTTTCCACCCCCCAAAAATGCTGCTGCACAGTGTTATACAAGTTTTTAAAAATGGTTAAGTCGAATTCTCGAGCTTATTGAGACTTATATGTTTAAGTTTTTCATGGCCTCACCATTTAAGGAAATTTGACCGGGGGCGCAACCACCGTTGCCTCAAAAATTAATTTGCAAGCCGATGCCCTCATAATTTTAGCTAATATAGCGATTTTAAAACAATAGAAAATTCGTCTACAAAGGTACCCTTAGGGAAGACCGATATGGGCGATTTTAGAAGTTAAACTAAATTAAACTAAGACAAAACATTAGGAGATCCAAAGTTTGGGCCAAATTGGTTGCACCGTTCAAGAGATATCGCCCTAACATTTTAGTGACATTTTTTTTAAATATTGGGGAGAATTGCCGGAAGTTGTAGACCGGTATTGCCCCATGAAACTATGTATGGACATAATATGACGAAGGCCAAATTTTTTCCGGCCGCCAGATATGGTGACATAGGGTTTTTTACACCTATCGGGAAATATGGACTTGCCTCTGAAAAAAATTTTGCCGTCGTAATGGAGGTAGCGAATGCAAGTAGCTCCAAAAAAATCAAAGTGATTCGAGAGGAGGTCTTAAAGTGAACTTATCCGAAATTTTGTGTGGGAAGTACCCGAAGGAGTCGACAATTATAGTCCACAGGGTTTAAAATGCTAACGCCATATTAGCAAAAGCACCGAATATTCGCAGCTTTGCCTGCTAAAATTTCTTCGAAATATGTTTAGCAACAATGATCAACGGCAACATGTTGCAACAAATTTCACAAAAATATTGCTAGCGATGCTGATGCTATTTGATATTGTCGCTATAATAAAATAGCATCGGACACGCATACTCATATTTTGCAGTGCACATGATCAACACATATCAGAAAAGAGAATAAGCAACAAAGTTTCAACGGCTTAGCCAGGTTTTCAGCAACCAATTGTTTTTGAGATCAGGGTTACCAGTGTAATGCATTAAAAATCACGATATAATTAATTCCACTTTTTCGTTCAAAGGACATTTGAATTTTTGGTGAAGCCGTTCAATATATATTTTTTTATTTTTAAACAATAATAATTGGTATTCTTTAGATTCTACAATATGATGGATGCATTTTGACATTTTTTATTGCTGCGTTGGCAACTCTAATCACAAAACCACCCTCAGTTGCTAATTCGCTGCGTCGAATGGTCAGCCGAGTGCAAAATATGTAGCGTTGTTGTCGATTATGCCTAACGAAAAAAAGATTAGGCGTAAAAAACGAAATATGCAAAAGTGTACAAAAATAAATATGCGCTCAGTTGCGTGTGTGTCAATATTGTGTAGCAGTTGAAGTGTACAGCTAATGCTAATATTTTAAGATGCTGGGCTTTTAAACCCTGATAGTACATATTCGAACCTGATCTATATCTAGTAGACATATAAGGATGTGCAAAGTATGGACCACATCGGTCACTCCCTTCAAGAGTTATCGTGCGCACAATGTTTAAGAACATTTTTGAACTTTTGTTTGGGGAGGAACCTGAAGGAGTGGACCGGTATGGATTATCTTCGAACGTCACAACAAAACATTATGAACAAAATATTACGAAGGCCAAATTTTGTACCGTTCGAGAGATATCTTGTTACGGTGCCATAAAGGTTTTTTTTAGCGACTTTCAGGCTATTTTCTCAGGAAGTATAGACTAGCCCTTGATTAAACTTGTACCGTCATATGGGGGGCGGTGAATACAAGATGTTGCAACAAAAATCAAAGCGATTCGAGAGCAGGTCCTAAACTGAACTTTTCCAAAATTTTGTGTGGGAGGTACCCGAAGGAGTGGACTGATTTGGTCCATATTGGAACCTCATCTAAGTCTAGTAAAAAAATTCACGATGTGCAAATCACGATGGACCAAATCAGTTACATCCTTCAAGAGTTATCGTGCTCACAAAATTTCCGAACTTTTGTGGACCGATATGGCTTATCTTCGAACTTAACAAACAAAACATTATGAACAAAATATTACGAAGGCCAAATTTTGTACCGAATCGGCAGATCCGTTCGAGAGTTATCTTGTTACGGTGCCATAAAGGTTTTTTTGCAACTTTCAGGCTATTTTCTATTTTCTCAGCCATGGTCTTGTTTTATTGAAAGTTGTTAGAAATTTAATTCGTGGATGCGGAAAACTGTATTTCATTGATTTTTGTTTTTCATTTGGAATGTCGAATGCTTTATAAAAAATTTCATTTTACGTTTTCATACAACAAGATTTGAGCCCCTGATGAACTGACGACCTAATAGCGTATTCTTATTTATTTGAATTATAATTAAATTCATTTAATTAAATTAGCAAACAAATATTTCGTTTTTGGACTGATTCAAATGTATAATCCAAATCAGAATCATCGTCTGCATCTTTGCTGCTGATAACTTGATATGCATCCTTTAAAAAAATTAATTTAAAAAATGTTCAAATCTTCTCGTAGCTAACTTAGATAAACTACAACGCAAGGTGAATACACTTCTTTCATCTTGAGTTTCCATACTGCCACTTTTTTCTCCCAATTTCTCATTATAATCAAACTTTTTTTGCTTTGTTTATTTTGTGTGTAAAAACTTTGGTGCTTTTGTTCGGTTGTCAGTCAGTAAAAGGCAAAACTTTTGTGCGCCATTAATGGAAAAGCCGCGAGGACAAAGCCAATGGAATGCCATCCATGACTGACCTTTTTCTTCGTGTTTGCTTGTCTTGTTTTTTGCTTTGTCGGGTGGGAGACAGACAGAAGGAACTACGACTAGTATTTACAAAGTGCTTTTAATTTGGCAAAAGTTGTCTGTGCCTGTACCTACCTGTAGTGCTCGTTAAAGTACATTCAAGTCAAGACATACTATAATTATGTCTATTTCATTATGCAATTAATCGTTAACAATTTTCGTCATATTATTTCTTACAAAGGAGTTTAATTAAAACATCTGCTACAACATCAAAAATAAAAGTAATATTGAAAGAAATAAGATAAGTTGAAAGTGGAAAAACAACAGTGGCAACAATTGGGAGGGACTATTTATGTGATACTCTGCACCATTAAAAGTGAAGACAGAATTTTCTTAAAACAGAATTCCGTTAAGATACATGACAAATAACATGTGGGACTGCGTCGAAAAGCACTTAGAGCAATTAGTCAGCATTGAGTGATCGTATGTATAAAATAGTTAAAAACCAGTTAGACGGATAGTTCATCTATATGATATCCTACACCAAGGTTATTAACAAAATTGCAAGTGAATGGTTCCATTATGTCCCCTTCAAATATTACTGGTTGAATATTATACGGTCAGTGGTTCTTCGGTGGGTGACGTAGGGGATGAAAGATACCAAGGAACGGTCGTGACCTGCTTTAGCCTGGCAAAGTCCAGGATTTATCTTGGTCCCTCTTTCATCACAAGTGGACACTGACCTCCCCGCGGTGCACAGTAGGGTTATGACTTTTTTACAACCTCATATCCCTGTAAAATATTTTGATGGACTTTTGCCTAAGATTAGATAAAATCTTAATTATAAGTTGATTCGACAAAAAAAGCTCACGCACAAAAAGCTTTCAAAGTTTTCATATAAGAGCTTTTTTGAAAAAAATTTGGAGTCACTTTATGAATATATATGGCTCAAAAAAAGCTTTAAAATTACACGACATAACCAAAATGACATAAGCTTTTGTTTCTCACCAATTTTATAGCCATATCATAACATACATATATATAATTCTATATCATACATAACTCCATATATCATATAAATTGAAAGTGGTTTGTGCGTGACCTTTTTATACCCTCCACTATAGTATGGAGGGTATATTAAGTTTGTCATTCCGTTTGTAACACATCGAACTAATCATTTGCGACCCTATAAAGTATATATATTCTTGACCAGGATAAAGTTCTAAGACGATCTAGCCATGTCCGTCTGTCCGTCCGTAATCACCGTTGTAATCACTCTAGCGTCCGCAATAATTGAGATAGAGTGCTGAAATTTTGCACCCAAGGGTCTTTTTTCCATAGGCAGGTCAAGTTCGAAGATGGGCTATATCGGTCCACTATTTGGTATAGCCCCCATATAACGGTACCTCTGGATTTGAGGTATTTTGAGAATTTTAGCTACAATTTTCACCCGGACTAGCTGTAAATTGACATTTGAGGTTCTCAGTGGTCATCAAACTTCTCCACCAAACATCGTCAACATAGGTCCATGGTTTGGTAAAGCCCCCATATAACGATACCTCCCGATTTCCGGTATTTTGAGAATTTTAGCAACAATTTTTAATCGAACTAGCTATAATTTGACATTTGAATTTTCAGTGATCACGAAACTTCTTCACTAAAATTTGTCAATATAGGTCCATCTTTTCGTATAGCTCTTATATAACGGTACCTCCCAATTTTCGGCAATTTGGAGGTCTACATTGTTTGATGGAACTACCCTCAATTTAATTTGACTTTTGAGGTTCTCTGCAGTTACAAAACTTTTCCACCAAAAATTATAAAGATAGGTTGACACTTTGATATAGTCCCGTAGGTGGTACCTTTCACCTGGCTGAACACATTTTTTAGATTAGATTTGATAATTAAGACAATTGGTGTATCTATCCATGGTCGAAATTTTTTCCACCTAAAATTGTGAAAGGACACTAATTATTCCATTTTAATTAAGACTATTTTATGGTGGAGGGTATAAACACTTCGGCCCGGCCGAACTTAACGACTTTTTACTTGTTTATATTTAAATGGAATAAAAGTTATTTTGGTTATTAATAGGTCAAAGGTCATTCATTCATGCAACAGGAAATATTTTTTTTGAGAACAATTTTTTTTTTTCATTTCATAGGATTTTCCAAAAAATCATTTTTTTTCAAAGTGGTTTGTGCGTGACATTTTTTAATAATTAAATGTAATGAATGTTATTTTTGGCATTAATAGGCAAAAGTTCATTCATTCTCGCTACAGGAAATCATTTTTGGAAAAAAAGGTCAAAAAGTCATAACCCTAGTGTATATAGCCTCGTTAGCAGAAATGCTCAAGCTGCCGTAGACAACAAAAGACCTCTTGAAAAACAGAAGTTCGACTATGGTCGTCTAGAGACAACATAAGATCCCTTGGCGTCTTTTAAGGACAACAGTAGACCTCTTGAATTATTCTGTGGACAACAGAAGACCTCTTCAGTTTTCTGTACACAATAGACGAGTTCTTGAGGACTTTCGTAGACAACAGAAGACCTCTTGAAGAACAGATGACCCGCTGAGGTCGTCTATAGACAACAGAACACTTCTTGGGTTTTCTAGACAACAGTAGACCTCTTGAATTATTCTGGGGACAACAGAAGACCTCTTAATGTCTTTTTCCTTTTGGAAAACAGGAGACCACTTGATGTCTTGTGGACAATAGAAGACCTCTTCAGGTTTTCAGTAGCCAACAGAAGATCTTTTGAGGACTTCCGTAGATATCAGAAGACCTCTTGGAAAAAAACTATTGTGGTCTCCTAGGGATAATAATAGACTTCTTCAATTATCCTGTAGACACCAGTCGAACTTTTGGCAACATAAAAGTTTTTGAGATCATCCGTGTATAACAGAAGACCTCTTCAAGTTTTCAGTAGAAAACAGTATTGTTGGGCAATCTCGTTAATTGAGCGGATCGATCTTTTTCATTCCGTTCACCAAAAAGATCCGGGTCGTTCACTTCGTTCGTTGGCTCATTTTCGTTCAAACGAAACGATGTGAACCAATGAATGAAGTGAACGAGAGGAGCTAACTGAATTGTTGATTGTTTTGTGTGTGTGCAAATTTGTGATGCTAGCGCTGACGCAGCTTGCGTGAGTTTGTCTGTGTGCAAAAATGGTGGTGTTGATTGTTTTGAATATGAACGAAAGAAGCAAAATAAACCAGAGTAGCTAAAAGAACGAGATGAACCATATGAGACATTGATTTACTGAACGATTGTAGCTAACTGAAACATTGATTGTTTTGTGTGTGCTAATTTGTGATGCTAGCCCTAACGCAGATTGCGTAAGTTCGTTTGTAAAACTAATTGTAATCTTAAGTTTTACATAATATCATAACAACTCTATTTACCTCTCGAGGTTTCCAGTAAGCAACAGAAGACCTCCTGAGGTCCTCCGCAGACAACAGAAATCCTTTTTTTTGATTTCTTCATAAAAAACAAATGTCCCTTGAGGTCTTCGAATATCAAGAGAAAACCTCTTCTATAAAATAACAGAAGCCTCTTGATACTTTCTGTAGTCATTAGAAGGCCTATTGAGGTCTTCCGTAGATAACTGATGAACTCTTGAGATTTTCTATAGACAACAGAAGATCTCCAGAAGTCTTCAGTATGCAACTGAAGAATTTTAGAAGATTCCTCTGTCGAGTTGGTTTCTGTAGACAACAGAATACCTCTTGTGCTCTTCTATAAAAAAGAAGACCTGCCGAGTTGGTTTCTGTAGACCACAGAATAGCTCTTAAGGTCTTCCGGTAGACAACGGAAGACTTCTTAAGGTCATCGGTAGACGACAGAAAACCTCTTAAGATCTGCCGGAGAGAACATGAGAAAGCAGATGTGTGTTGTCTTTCGAGGATTTCAACACCCATCTGCTTTCTCATGTTCTCTCCGGCAGACCTCTTGGGGTGCTCCATAGAAAACAGAAGACCTTTCGAGGTTTTCCGTAGAGAACAGAAGACCTCTTGAAGTTTTCTGTTGACAACAGAATGCCTCTTAAAGAGACCTATTGAGGTATCTCATAGACAAAGTAAGACTCCTTGAAGTTTTACATTAGAACAGAAGACATCTCAAGGGCTTGTTTAGACAACAGAAGTCCCTTTGAGACTCCTGAGCTCTTCGTTAGACAAAATGAACCCTTGTGAGTTCTACAGACTGCAGAAGTCTTCCGTAGACAACAGAGAACCTCTTGAGGCCCTTATATTCAACAGAAAACCTCCTAAGGTCTTCCATGAACAACACAAGACCTTTATTAGATAACAGTATTCCTCTTAAGGTCTTCTAGGAAAGCGTCTTCTATAGACAGCAAAAGCCTCATGAAATTTTCCGTAAATCACAGAAGACCTCTTGAGGTCTTCTATAAGCAACACAAAATCTCTTCAGGTCTTCTATTATAAACGTAAGACCTCATGAGGCCTTCGTTGCACAACAGAAGTCCTCTTGAGATTTTTTAGAAAAACCTCTTCTATAGACAGCAGAAGGCTCTTAAAGTCTTCCGCAGACAACTGAGTTCTTCTAGAGACCACCCCTTAAGATCTTCTATAGCCAACAAAAAACTTCCCGAGGCCTTGTTTAGACAACAAAAGACCTCATGAGATCTTCTACAAAAGCCTCTTTTATAGCCAGCAGAAGCCTCTTGAAGTTTTCGGTAGACAGCAGAAGCTTTTTAAAGTCTTCCATAGACAACGGAAGACCTCTTGAGTTCTTCTATAGACAGCAGAAGAATCTTGAATTCTTCCGTTGACGACAGAGGACCTCTTGAGGTCTTCTATTACTTATGTGGCTCTGCTTGCGCACAGAACAGTTGTCCCTTAAGCCGAACTAAGGATTGATTTCCACCTCCCCCGATTTCGTGCAATATCTTCCTAGTTTGAGGGAATACCACGGGCTTCGATGTCATATTTCACCTGTTCTTTCTATCGGAGTCTTGGCCTACCAGCTTTTCGTTTACTGCCTTGTGGCTCATGTTTGAGGGAATACCACGGGCTTTGATGTCATATTTCACCTGTTCTTTCTATCGGAGTCTTGGCCTACCAGCTTTTCGTTTACTGCCTTGTGGCTCATGTGCATACGCCTTGTTTGCGGGGGTATCGTCGTTCATTCCTATGACATGACCAAGACAACGCAGTCGTTGTAGATCAAACGTTCAGTATATATAGTATAGCTCGTGGTTCATTCGATGTCGATATTCACCTCCGACGGAGACTGGTCAGTATATCTTGCGGAGAATTTTTCTCTCGAACACACCAATTATTGCCTTATATGCTTGCACAAGCACCCATGCTTCGGAGCCATACATTAGTACAGGTAGTATCAGTGTCTGGTAAAGTGTGATTTTGGTTTCTCGAGAGGTGGCTTTGTTTCTAAACAGCTTACTAAGTCCAAAGTAGCTTCTATTTGCCAATATTATACGTCTCCTTATTTCAGAACTGATGTTTTTTGCTCTATTTATGGCGGTGCCGAGATAGATGAAGTCGCTAACTACCTCAAAGTTGTATTTCCCAACTTCCACAGTTGGACTGAATTAAGATGATGTATTACGTGCCGATACCACCAATTTTGTTTTATCACCATTTACTGCCATCCCTGCCCTGACAGATTTTTCTTCAACTCTTACAAAAATTTTCCGTACAACTTGTTCCAACCGACCTATGTGGTCGGCATATGCGAGTATTTTTTATTTCTTTGGTGACCCATAGTGAAATTTGACGAAGAATATTTTTGTCTCTGACATCATCTCTCTAAATTTATGTTTTGTGGGACAATTTTGAATAAACTCAGATGAAGTCCGACTTTAACCCTAAAACGTGTTTTTCATTTTTAGAGATTCCTGGCGATTAGACAAGAGTTACAGATTTGGTGTATTCTGAGACCTATAGTAAAATTTTATGGCAAACAATTTTGTAGAATATTTGGATTTGATACAATCACATTTTTAAGGAGTTTTTGAAAGATTTTTGAAAAAAGGACCAAAAAGACCCCTTTAATGAACCGCATGAGTGTTAAAATTTTTAACAAAAATACTGCCCACATTCTCCTCTGTAAAGTTGCCAAAGACACTAAATACCTGAAATGCCAGGATTCAAAGATATCTTAACTCGAATATTTCGAAAAAATTAAAAATGGGCGGAACTTGCCCCGCCTATTTTGGTTACTTTCCGACGTAAACTTTTAAAACGCCGATACACGTGTCTCATATTTTTAGCTCCACTTTCATCATCTACTCGATTTTCCTCGTCATTTTTTTGTTGTCGCACAGTATTATAAATTAATAAAAACTACGATTATTTCTCGGGAAATGATTTGAATAAAACAAATGCCCTTATTTGAATAAAACAAAATAAGTTCATGAATGTATAAGTTTCTGACGCAATGAAGTATTCTAACCTAAATCGCCCTCGCTTGACGTATACATATGGGTATGTATGCATGTACGTCAGTTATGTTCATTAGCGCTTCAAAATTTTGTATCAAATCCTTTTTCTTTAATTCTCGGAAGTTATAGAATTAACCTTAAAAAAAAACTCTATCATTTCTATCATTAATTTCATTAAAAAAGCATCCTTCTGTTGATGAAAAATAGAACAAAAAATGTTTTTAAGATAAACACACGTATAAAATGACTTTGTAATATGATTACAAACTAAAATATCTTGTTTCATTCGTTGACTCATTCACTCAGCCATTCATTCATCCATTCCAAGGCGTGTCAATTGCTTTAAAATAAGATTTTTCGCTCCTCTTTCTCCAGTTTTATCTGGTGTCTCTGCAGACCAAAAATACACAAAGGTGTTAGCAGGGCATTGCTGGTGATGGTGTCAATGCCACAGTAATTGACAGTCAATTTAAATGAAAAACGTTATTCGTTCATAGCATGGCGGAATGAACCTTCCTTGGAAAGGATATCACATTGAAGATCGAATCGTATGAATCTGAAAAGTATTGCAGCATAGAAATGGAAGGTGAAGTAGAATTAATTGAATTACAACGTGCTTAACATGAACATTTGCAAATCAAGTTAGACAAAGGTAAAAAAGGTGTTGTGGTTTGGCGTGAAGAAATGTGTGATAAAGTAAATTTGGGTGCAGTCGTTATTTTTTGTTCCAGTCTTTAAAAAACTCGTATTTTTTAGCTTGCATGTGAATTATGATTTCTAACATAATTTGCTATCATTCCAAAACTATGACCCCCTTTAGCTTGTTCAAAAACTTTCCTTGTAAAATAAGGAGAAAGATTAATTTGATTTAAATGCTGTCACCTTTGTTGTAAATTCATTTCAATTTTTCAAATGCGTTTGTAAAGTTTGTGTCACTACTGATGGGTGAATTTTGTTTGAAGTTTTCTTTTCATTTTAATGAATTTAAACTATTTGAAATGTTTAAATATGCAATAAAGACATAAACAATTAAATGTATATTGTTTTTGTAATACATATTTCAAATATTTATAAATTGTTATTGCTTATTTAAAGATAGAAATTATTTTATGTAATTCAATGGTAGATTTCTCCCTAAACTAAAATATAAAATAAGTAGCTATCACAACTAGTGGGTCTTATTATTCCCGTGATATTCCCAGAACACCGCCTATGCGGGATTTGTGAAATTTTCGGATCATTGTCAAGGCGAGTACTTACTTACTTAGCTGGCCCATTACAGAACATTTGTTCGTAGGTCCGTAGATCTTTCGAAGAATTTTTCTCTCAAACACGCTAACCACTGCCTTATGTGCTTGCGCAAGTACCCAGGCTTCGGAACCATACATCAGCACGGGTAGTATCAGTGTTTTGTAAAGCGTTATTTTTGTTTGACGAGTTGTGGCTTTGTTTTTAAAGTGCTTACTTAACCCAAAGTAGCATCTGTTGGCCAAGGTAGACGAAGTCTTTTACTACCTCAAAATTATGGGAACCAACGTCAACAGTTGGCCCGATCTCTATGGACGCATTGCGCGTCGACACCATCAACTTAGTCTTCCCGCCGTTTACCGCCAGACCCACTTTAGCAGATTCTCCTTCGACCTTCATAAAGGTATCGGTTACTTTTTTTACAGATCGTCCCATGATGCCTATATCATCAGCATAAACAATTAACATGTGGCTATTGGTGTAGATTGTGCCACTTCTTTTGACGTTTGCCTCTCGTATAACCTTTTCTAGCAGGATGTTGAAAAGACCACACGAAAGGCTGTCTCCTTGCCTGAAACCTCTTTTAGTACAAAACTCTTCGAAGAGGTTCTCTCCTAGTTAACTGAAGATCATGTGCCAGTCAGAGTCATTTTACAAAGCCGAATGAGCTTTGCGGGGATACCAAATTCAGACATGGCTTGGAATACCTTTGAAAGTAGCGGGCTGTCGAAGGCTGCTTTATAATCGACAAAAAGGTGGTAGGTGTCGATCTGCATCTCTTGGGTTTTCTCCAGGATTTGCCGCAGGGTAAATATCTGGTCGATGGTGGACTTGCAAGGTCTAAAGCCACATTGGTAAGGTCCAATTATTTCGTTGACCATGGGCTTTAGTTGTTCGCACAATATCCCTGACACCATCTTGTAGGCGATAGGGAGAAGACTTATGTCCCTATGGTTGGAGCATAAAGTCTTATCTCCTTTCTTATGGACGGGACACATGATGCTCAGGTTCCAGACGTCGGGTACGCGTTCTTCCTACCTGATGGAGGTAACTAGCTGATGCATACACCTTATCAGCGTGTCGCCTCCGGTTTTAAACAGCTCGGCTGGTAGGCCATCAGCTCCTGCTGCCTTATTATTCTTCAACCGATTTATTGCTGTCTTTACCTCATATTGGCCGGGGGTATACATTCAATACAATCTTCTGGGATTGGATCTGTGGTATCTTCGTCGACTTCGCTACTATTGTATACCAACAGTTTGGACAAATGCTCTTTCTACATCCTTAGCACACTATCAGTTACCAAATTACCTTGCTGGTCTCAACAGGAGGATGTGCAAGTGCCAAAGCCATCAGTTTGATCTTTCACTCTTTGGTAGAATTTTCGGACTTCATTCTGTCTCCTGTACACCTCGATTTGTTCACACTCCCGCTTTTCCATCTCTCTCTTTTTCCTGCGGAAAAGACGTTTCTCCTCTCTCCTTTTCTCCCGATACCTCTCTCGTGGGCTACGAGTGCCTACTGATTGTAAAGTTATAGGGCTACTTTACAATCAGTAGGCACTCGTAGCCCACGAGTAGCAGCACGGTACTCCTTGTCATACCATGGATTCCTTGGTGGAGGTCTCTGGTATCCAAGTACTGATTTTGCGGCTGTTTGCATGGAGTGGGCAATGTTTTGCCATTGTCCTGATATGTTATCGGGACGAGAGTGCTTTGATTAAGCAATTGGGCCAGTTGAGTGGAATATTCTGTGGCTATCTGTTGTGATTGCAGCTTACCGATATCCAACTTCCATGTTGTGCCTGTTTGCACTTTGTTTGCAACGTTTAATCTGGTAAGTACCTTTACTGCAACAAGGTAGTGGTCCGAGTCTATGTTTGCACCTCGAAACGATAGTACATCCAACACGCTTGAGGCATGTTTTCCATCTGTCACAACGTGATCAATTTTATTTCTTGTTCTTTGATCCAGGTGCCCTTATGAATATCGAGATGCTTTAATCTGCTACTGGTAACCACCATGTTTTTTGCAGCTGCAAAGCCTATCAGCCTCGTACCATTGTCAGATGTTTCGCTGTAAAGAGAAAGATATTCTCCTTTCCAATTTTGGCATTAAAATCGCCTAGTATTATTTTAATGTCATGGGCAGGACAACGGTCATAAGTTTCTTCTAAACGCTCGTAAAATATATCTTTGGTCTGTTCGTCTTTGCCTTCGCCTTGAGTGCAAATAAAGCTGATGTTGCAGAATTTTGCTTTTATCCGTATTGTAGCAAGACTTTCATTCACTGGGGTGAAGCTGGAGACCAGATGTTTTAAACTCCGACTAACAACAAATCCCCAACCAAACTCATGCTTTGTGTCATGGCAACTATAATATAGTGCGTCACCTTTAGGTGTTGTTGTGACGCCTTTCCCAATCCATCGTATTTCCTGTATGGCAGTAATGTCGCCTTGTAGTTGTCAAGCACATCTGGCAATGCCTAAACTGCACCTTCTCTATAAAGAGTGCGAAAATTCCAGGTGCAGATTCGCAGATCATGGTCCTTAAAACGTTTGCGGGGTTCGTCAACTTTAGAGGGATTTGTTTTTCTTTCGTTTTTCATAGTTGGCTGCTTTTTCTAGGGGAGGGTGCTAACCCGGCGCCAAAAACCAAGTTTTTAACGTTATTTTGCAGACATCAGAAGACATCTTGAAATCTTCTATAGACAACTTACTGATGTCTTCTATAGAGAAAAAAGACATGTTTAAACCCTCTGTAAAGAAAAGGAATCATATAGACAATCGAATATCCCTTGAAGTTTTCTGTAGAAAACAGAAGACCACCTGTGGTCCTGTCGACAGAGGACCTCTTAAGGTATTTTTGTAAACAAAATTTTGAGGCGTTCAATAGCATTATGCCACACTGAAAATGCCAACAATTTCTAGTATGCATTTTTTGAAAGCAAATATTGAGACTACAAAAACCCTAGTAAGGTTTTGTCCTCTCAGATCCAGTTCGAATTATATGGCCTCATCTAAACCGGGCTAAATTTACATTTTTTTGCATTTATCGGGCCTTTATATCAGAAACTATTAGAAATTTGGCCTCACTGTCTTTGGAAATATTGTAGCCCTGAAGTAAAAGAACTTATCGTTCAAGAAAACTCCATTTAGGGCATCGAAATCGATAAAATATACACAATTTTACAAAATTGATGAAATTTTGGTCGGTATCAGCTAAACTATTGGGAGCTGAACGAATTAATCATTTACGCAAAATCTTCCAAATAAAGTTCTCAGCAATTCTTCAGAACATTCGAAAACTCTAAAATGCTTACTTCATTTTGTTTCAGCGGTATTTTGCATCATATCCTTTGTAACACGTATTTCAAACACAGTTCACGGTACTCTTGAAGCAACTTTAAATGGAAGGTGCTTACAATTAGGAAGTTTTTGCGGATTCTGAAACTACAATTTTCGTAGATGAGAAAAATCAGAAAACACAAAAAAAAAACGCCGGAGCGCTTTTTAAATAAATCGCGATTCAAGTAGACATTTTTAGGTTTTTTTTTTTTTGGATTTTCACGATTTTGCTTCGAAACCGCAAGTCCTAGTCCAAGTCCAAGTTTTTTGCAACTTACATGCTATTTTCTCAGGAAGTATGGACTTGCCCCTAATAAAACTTGTCGAATGGAGGCCAGTGAATACAAGTTGCTAAAACAAAAATCAAAGCTATTCGAGAGATGGCCCTAAACTGAACTTTTCCGAAATTTTTTGTGGGAAGTTACCAGAAGGAGTGGACCGATTGAGTCCATACGATGTGTAAAGTATGGACCAAATCGGTTACTCCCTTCAAGAGTTATCGTGCGCACAAATTTTTCGAACATTTTCCAACTTTTGTGTGGGAGGTACCGGAAGGAGTGGACCGATATAGCCCATCTTCGAACTTAAACTAAGTTTGGTCAAAATATTACGAAAGCCATAATTTGAACCGAATCGGTTCATCCCTTCGAGAGTTATCGTGCGTTCCCGCCAGCCAGACAGACAGACGGACGGACATTGCTCAATCGACTCCAAATTGTCTGAAACACATTTCGTTCAAACATACTTGGGGTCTAAAACCATTATTTCAATGAGGCATATTTTGCCCGTATGAAAGTGTATATGGTAATATTCAAAAAAGTTTTACAATCATTGAAGTTGAGGTTCACCATTTAATAAGTCGCGAACTGTTAATATATTTTATAAAATATGAATATATTTATATTAATTGAAGTGTTTTAGCCACGATTTCATAATATGGACCATAACAAATAATTTTCATGGAAGCTGCGTTGGTGGTAATATAAAAAAATGGGAAAAATGTGTTGAAGTAAACAAGTTTTTTTGTGTTCTTTCTTGATTTCTGGCCAAACCACGCAAACCTCAAACCTGTACTCAAAGAGAAAACTAAAGAATACCTCTTGGGAAACATGGTTCTAGTGTATGACTTTTCGATATATACACTGCATCCCCCTAAAATCGATGCTGACATTTTGAAGTTTTGATTTCAGTGTTTTTCGAATTTTTCTTATAATTTGATGGTGCAACTAGATAATAATCGAAACTAGTATATATTATTGTAGAACTCGCGATTCCACGTCGTTCGATGTATATCTCATGAGTGTGCTCCGTACAGCTTCCTAGTAATAGGAGTCCAAAGGCGAAAATTTGGTGCGTAAATTTTTTGAAAAACCTATTTTTTGGCTTTAAAATTTACTGGACCCTGTGTGATTTTAGTTTTTTTACGTGCCGGATCTAATGAGCTCTTCCGCGGTCGAATCCATCCACTAAAACGCCGGATATAGATACCTTGAAAGTAGAAAAATCTGCAAAAATATATTTTGACAATTCCGCGAGTTGAACTGCGATTTTCTTTGATTATATTTTTGCATAAATGTAATCCTCTATACGCGATTATAATATTTGCCAAAAAGGTGTGTCATAAATTACAAAGATTCAGGAGTAATATTCTTGACGAATCTGTCTAAAATAATTTATATTGACGTATTTTTAATAGGGGGCCATTGAAATCGGATGTGCTTATAATCATATGCACATCGCGTAATTTTTGCCCACTTGAAGGTTTTTTGAATAGTAAGATGCCACTGATGGCACACTTGGCCGCTGAATGAAACATGGGAAAATCCATGCATATTGATAGACATGGACTTCCTGTATCCGAAAAGCACATGCACCTCAACCGATTTAAATCAATTCGCGAATTAAACGGTTTTTAACTTCTATGATTTTTCTTTGATTGTAATTTCAATATTACTCTCTACCTCTTATTTCTATTGCTTATCACAGAAAGCAAATATACTTTCACGATGACTAATTACTTTTCTCGTAGAAGTTTAAGCAAAATACTTCAGGATTTGGATCGAAATTTTGCGAAATAATAGAATAACTCCCAACATTTATTTTTCGAATTTTTCGTATTTAACCAAAAATATATTTTTGAAATAATTTCCAACAATAAGTTTCCGTTCTTTGTTGTTGCTGTAATATGCAAGTTATAAACGCGATCTTTATAATGTTGGTCTCACATTTTTCTACGCGTTGTCTAGATTCTGTACGTATTTTTAAATTATTTTTTTAGAAATTTTTTGGACTCTGATTTAGAATAAATAAAATTTATTCCAAGATTTCTTCAATATTTTTTGATTTTCCGCGAAAATAAAAAAATGAGCAACAATTTTAGCATCTACGGATAGATATCAAATGCTGCTAACGATTCATATATACATGTTCTTATTACAACACAATAGGAATTTTTAAATATTTTTTCTTTACAAAAGAGTAAAGCCGCATATAACTTGTGAGTGCAGCATCTAATTTTGTGAACGCGAACAGATTTGAAACCACGATTTTTTTCGTAACCCATGTACCAAAAATGGCGGATGTGCTCGCCAAAAAAGTTTTTAATTTTTTTTCTATGTAATTGTAAAGGAAATTTGAAATTTACCATATATTTTCTTGATATATATTGTAAATACATATTTTATTTATTCAGCGACTTATACTGAAATTTGATGGAGAATATTTTTGACTTTGACGTCTTCTATCTAGAATGAAGTTTTGTGGGACAAAACTTAATAAACTCAGATAGAGTACAACATTAACCCTAAAACGTGATTTTACTTTTGCCAGATTCCTGGCGTCTAGGAACGATTTAAAGTTTTGGTGTATTCGGGGACCTATAGTAAAATTTTACGACAAATAGTTTTGTAGAATATGTAGGTTTGATACGATCACATTTTAAAAGAGTTTTTAAACGTATTTGAAAAAAGGGACCAAAAATACCCGTTTAGTGACTAGCGTGAGGGTTATTTTTTTCATAAAAAGATACCCCGCATTGTTGTCAGTAATATTACCAAAGACACTTTATACCTAAAATGCAAGGATTCCTAGCATTCTGATGCCGATTATTTCAAATCCTGTAGAAATGAGCCTAACCTGCCACGCCTATTTAGGTTACTTCCCCACGTAAACTTTCAAAACGCCTATACACGTGTCTTCTTTTTATCGGTCCTCTTTCATAATCTAGTCGAATTATCGTGTAAATATTTTTTGTGTTGTACAGTGTTATTTAGAAGTCCTGCCCACTAAAGAACATATGAGTTTATTGGAGATTTAAAGGTTTCAATCATATATACGAAAATTATTTCCCCATGAATTATTACAGTTATTAGATTGTACTCTTTATGATATTTTTACAACCGGCATAGTTCTTATTTGTCTAAAACTAATGATAATTCCTCATTTGGTTTTTATAGCCTTGTGTTTACTTCCCACAGAGTTGAATGCTATTTTAAATTTTCATCATATTTAAGAATATGTTTGGCATATTACATATGTCTGTATGCATTTATTTATATGTATGCTTGTGCAAGCTTTTCGCAGAATATCTTTGAATATGTCTTTGTGTCAAGGATTTCTTCCGGACACATTTTATACTTCCTCGCATGTCCTTGATCCCGCTCTCTCTCCCTCTCTCTCGTAGTGTGTTGTTGTCGGATAACATTTTCAAATTACCCAATATGTTCGTTCCATGGCTTTGTGTATCTGTGTCTCTTTGTTTGTAAAGATATGTGGTTTGGCCTGACTGTATTTGCCATTTGCTTAAGTTAATATCTAAGGTTAAATCGTTTGTAAAATGTCATGTTTGTGACATTACAGTTTAAACACACACACAGAAAAACCCCAGACATTAATGAAATGAAATGTTGTAGTATTTGGTTTGTTGTTGGTGGTAAGTATAATGTCTTAGCCATAAATGTCTATTAATTATATAGACATTTTGCTAAAGAAACGATATCAAGAAAGAAAAGAAAGAAATACCAAATGGAAGGCAAATGTGTTGAAAATATTCATGGCATTCATTTCACTGTCATCCGGTTAATGTTTATTACATTTGAAGATTTAGTTGTGTCATATATCACAAAGGAGAGACATATCATTTTGTGTTTGAATTGGCATCGAAGCATAAATTTTCCAACAAATCAAATGGTTTAAGCCCAAAATGTAAAAAAGGTAATAATATTAGTGCGGCAATAAGGTTAACCTATGACCATAAAGGGTGCTTCTTTCTCTCGTTGGTGTTCAATAAAAACTAATGGCTTTTAATGAGAGGAGAAATAGAAGTGGTGAATAGAGATTAATTTTTGAAAAATGTTACAAATCATTATTATTATTATTTTTGTTTGGGAATTTTGTTTTTGTATTCTTAATACAAAAACATCTGGTCAGAAGGGTACATAAATCATTAGATAGGATATAAAAGATGATTTTTTTAATGGGCAAAATGTTTATCACACTGCTCATACTCTTCAAAATAATTGCAAGTTTCCAAAATGTTGAATCGAATATAATTAGAAGGAACCTCTATTAAAGGTAAGTAGGATGTATGGTTAACCTGAGTAGGTTGTTAAGAATTTTAAATTTATTAAAATGTATATTTTCTTTCCATGAGCCTGCTAAACGAATTTTTAATTTCCGATATTTTTATAACATTTGCAAATGGAACAAGTATAAAAGTGTTAAGTTCGGTCGGGCAGTACTTATATCCTCAACCATGAAATATTATGAACTAAAATGAAACCAATCGACCCCCGCAAACTTTTTAAGGACCATGACTGCGAATCTGCACCTGGAATGTTCGCACTCTTTATAGAGAAGGTGCAGTGTACGCGCTGGCAGATGTACTTGAAAAGTTCAAGGCCGACATTACTGCCATACAGGAAATACGATGGACTGGGAAAGATGTCACAACAACACCTAAAGGTGACGCACTGTATTATAGCTGCCATGACACAAAGCATGAGTTTGGTTGCGGTTTTGTAGTTGGTCAGAGGTTAAAACATCTGGTCTCCAGCTTCACCCCAGTGAATGAAAGACTTGTTACAATTCGATTAAAAGCAAAATTCTTCGACATCAGCTTTATCTGCGCTCATGCTCCAACCGAAGACAAGAACGAACAGACCAAAGATATATTCTACGAGCGCTTAGAAGAAACATATGACCGTTGTCCTGCCCATGACATTAAAATTATTCTAGGCGATTTTAATGCCAAAATTGGAAAGGAGAATATCTTTGGACAAACAGTCGGGAAATTCAGTTTACATAGTGAAACATCAGACAATGGAATGAGGCTGATAGACTTCGCAGCGGCAAAAAACATGGTAGTTAGCAGTACCAGATTTAAGCATCTCGATATTCATAAGGGCACTTGGCTGTCTCCAGACCAAAGAACAATAAATCAAATTGATCACGTTGTGATAGATGGAAGACATTCATCGAGCGTGTTGGATGTACGATCGTTCCGAGGAGCAAACATAGATTCGGACCATTAACTCGTTGCAGCAAAGGTACGTACCCGTCTTAACGTTGCAAATAAAGCACGGACAGACACAACACGAAAGTTGGACATCGCTAAGTTGCAAACACAACAGATAGCCACAGCATATTCCACTCAACTGACCCAATTGCTTAATAAAAGCGCTTCTCGTCCCGATAACATATCAGCACAGTGGGAAAATATTGCCCACTCCATGCAAACTGCCGCAAAATCAGTACTTGGATACCAGAGACCTCCACCAAAGAATCCATGGTATGACCAGGAGTGCCGTGCTGCTACCGAAGAAAAAAATGCGGCATATATGGCTACTTTACAATCAGTAGCAACGCGTAGCGCACGAGAGAGGTATAGGGAGAGAGGAGAAACGTCTTTTCCGCAGGAAAAAGAGAGAGATGGAAAAGAGGGAGTGTGAACAAATAGAGATGTACAGGAGACAGAACGAAGTCAGAAAATTCTACCAAAGAGTGAAGCATCAAACTGATGGCTTTGTTACAGGCATATCCTCCTGTAGAGACCAACAAGGTAATTTGGTAACTGATACAGACAGTGTGCTCAGGATATGGAAAGAACATTTTTCCAAACTGTTGGTATCCGATAGCAGTGAAGACGGCGAAGATACCACAGATCCAATCACAGAAGATGGTATTGAATGTATACCGCCCAGCCAAGATGAGGTAAGGACAGCAATAAACCGGCTAAAGAATAATAAGGCGGCAGGAGCAGATGGCCTACCAGCCGAGCTGTTCAAAACCGGAGGCGACACGCTGATAAGGTGTATGCATCAGCTAGTTAGCACCATCTGGCAGGAAGAACGCGTACCCGACGATTGGAACGTGAGCATCCTATGTCCAGTCCACAAGAAGGGTGATAAGACTGTGTGCTCCAATTACAGGGGCATAAGTCTGCTCCCTATTGCATATAAGATAGTATCTGGCATATTGTGTGAGAGACTAAAGCCTATGGTCAATGAAATTATTGGACCCTATCAGTGCGGCTTTAGACCTGGCAAATCCACCATTGACCAGATATTTACCTTGAGACAAATCCTGGAAAAGACCCAAGAAATGCAGATCGACACCTTCCATCTTTTCGTCGATTATAAAGCAGCATTCGACAGCCCTATACGTTCAAAGGTGTTCCAAGCCATGTCTGATTTTGGTATTCCTGCAAAGCTCATTCGGCTTTGTAGAATGGCATTAACTGAGACGAGATCCTCAGTTAAAATAGGAAAGAACCTCTCCGAAGAGTTTATTACCAAAAGAGGTTTCAGACAAGTAGACGGCCTGTCGTGTGATCTATTCAACATCCTGCTGGAAAAGGTCATACGAGACGCGAAGGTCAAAAGAAATGGAACGATATACACGAACAGCCATATGTTACTGGCTTATGCCGACGACATTGACATCATGGGTCGATCGGTAAAGGAAGTAACTGACACCTTTACAAAAGTCGAAAGAGAATCTGCTAAAGTTGGTCTGGCAGTAAACGGCGAAAAAACCAAGTTGATGGTATCGACGCGTAATTTTACCACAAACCCCGCACCATTTGTGAATGTTGGTACCTACAATTTTGAGGTAGTAAAGGACTTTGTCTACCTCGGCACCGCCATAAACACAACAAATAACATCAGTTGTGAAATACGAAGAAGAATAGTGTTGGCTAACAGATCCTACTTTGGGCTGAGTCAGCAGTTTAGGAATAAAGCCACCTCTCGTCAAACAAAAGTAACACTTTACAAAACACTGATACTACCCGTGCTAATGTATGGTTCCGAAGCATGGGTACTTGCTCAAGCAGATAAGGCAGTGCTTGGTGTGTTCGAGAGAAAAATTCTTCGAAAGATCTACGGGCCAATCTGTGTTGACGGCGAATATCGGCGTCGTATGAACAACGAGCTGTACCAACTATACAATGACATTAATGTAGTTGAACAAATCGAGATACAACGATTGCGATGGCTAGGCCATGTTATAAGAATGAGTGATGATGAACCCGCTAAAAAGGCGTATAAATACGGGCCGCATGGAGGTTCTCGCAGATCTGGAAGGCCAAAGCTTCGTTGGAGCGAAGAAGTGAAACGAGATATCCCAGATTGGGAAAATACAGCAGCAAACAGAGAGGATTGGAGATTTTTTCTTAGTTCGGCTTATGGAACAAATGTTCTGTAAAACGCCAGCTAAGTAAGTAAGTAAGTAAAATGAAACCAATAGGAAGTTTTATGACCGCTGACAACACTAATTAACAATTGCAGGAAATTTGGATCGAACATGCAGATTGTAAAACTTCATAATACTTGAAATCGAGAGGTACATGTATACCGGGGTATATGTTCACAATTTTTTGGGGAAAACAGATATTAAGACAGACATTTAGACATATATTTAGACACAAAATTTTGATACAAACACAATTATCGTTGTAGAAGTGTTTTGGCCACTGTAAACACAATTCGCAGTCACTGAAAAAAGTCGATAATAACTTCAAAATCCATGAAGTGTGGACCTATTAATACAAGTAATGGTGGAACATTTTTGTGACGACCTAGAACTTCAAATATCAATTCGGTTAAAAATGTAGCTAAATCCTCAAAATTTCGAAAATCGACAGGTGCGAAAACATGGACCTTGAAATATATATAGTGCAGAAGTTTTGTGAACACCGGGAAACTGAAATGGCAAAAATCCTCAAAATAACGGTACCTATATGGGGGCTTTAACAAAACATGGACCTTACCAAACCATATCTTCCATACATGGAACACCTCTTAAAGCCTTCACCTGTGGTGTCTTAGACAGAAGATTTCTTGAGGTTTCCTGGAGGAAAAATAATACAAGAAAACATTTGTGGCCTTCTATAGACAGAACACTTCTTTAAGTCTCTTATAGAGAGAAGATTTCTTGAGGTCTCCTATAGGAAAATACTTCTTGATGTCTTCTGTATACAGAAGATCTCTTGAGGTCTCAGAATACAGGAGACCTTTTTAGGTTTTCTATAGACAGAAGATCTCTCGAGGTATCTGTATACAGAAACCCTTCAGGCAGTAGGCCTCATGAGGTCTTCTGCATAATTAGAGATAACATTTCTAAATTTGGTAACCGGGACTACGAAAACGCCATGTATATTGATTGCAATGTTTGGACTAACTCGATGAAGGCAAAATTTTTTAATACAGTAAAGTCCCGATAATTGCAATTATCATTTAAAAGTCATTCTTTGTAAATTACTAAGGTTTTTATGCTAAGGAGTTTAACATGCAATTTTGGGATTTTCTATCGTAAATCTGGAGATGTGATTGCATGGTATTATGCCAAAATACTTAGCTGTGGATTCGGTGTGAAAATTTCGCTGAAAACTAAAAATAAACAAGTAAAAAAGTATCAGTCGGCTTTGCTGACAGAGATATACCCTCAGCAATTTTTTCCCAAAATACGTATGTATTTAGGGGGATTTAAAACTTTTGGGCGTTTGAACCGACAAAAATATTGATTAGGATTAAAGATCAAAAGTTTTGCGGAGGAGATACTAAAAGGAATGGATCGACATTGACCGTTATGGAAGTGGATCTCCAGCCTCAACATATGGTGGCATAGGGGGTTTTTACACTCTTCTGGCTGTTTTCTCAAGAAGTATGGACTTGCCCCTAAAAAAACTGTCACCATCGTAATTGAGGCAGCGAATCCAAGTTGGTTCAACAAAAATAAAAGTGATTCGATATTAGGTCTTAAAGTGAACTTATCCGGAATTTTGTGTGGGAGGTACCGGATGGAGTGGACAAATATAGTCCATATTTGAACCTGATCTATATCTGGTAGATATATTAGGATGTGTAAAGTATAGACCAATTCGGCCACTCCTTTCAAGAGTTACCGTACGAACAATTTTTCCGAACATTTTTGAACTTTTGTGGGGGAGGTACTTGAAGGAGTGGACCGATATGGCTTATCTTCAAAGTTAAACTATGTTTGGACAAAATATTACTAAGGCCATATTTTGGACCGAATCGGCAGATCCGTTCGAGAGTTACCTTGCGCTCCAACCACCTCACACGGTGTCATAGGGGTTTTTTGCAACTTTCATGCTGTTTTCTTAGGAAGTATGGACTTGCCCTTGATGAAACTTGTACCGTCGTATGGACGGCAGTGAATACAAGTTGCTAAAAGAAAAATCAACGCGATTCGAGAGATGGCCCTAAACTGAACTTTTCCGAAATTTTGTGTGGGAGGTACCCGAAGGAGTGGACCTATTGAGACCATATTGGAAACTCATATTACTCTGGTAGAAAGTTTACGCTGTACAAAGTATGAACCAAATCGGTCACTTCCTACAAGAGTTATCGTGAGCACAAATTTTCCGAACATTTTCGAACTTTTGTGGGGGAGGTACCGAAAGGAGTGGACCGATGTAGCTCATCTTCGAACTTAAACTAAGTTTGGGCAAAATATTACGAAAGCCAAAATTTGAACCGAATCGGTTTATCCGTTCGAGAGTTATCGTGCGCTCCAGCCAGCAGGACAGACAGACAGACAGACGGACGGACATGGCTAGATCGACTCCAAATTGTCTGAAACACATTTCGTATAAACATACTTGGGGTCTAAAACCATTATTTCGATGAGACACATTTTTATCGTATCAAAGTGTATATACCCTCCTTAGCCTAAAGGCTGAGGGTATAATAAATTGCTAAAGTATCAATACATGGACACTTTTCAAAATAGGGGACGTTTTTCAGTTAAGTTTTGTATACCAATCTCTAGCAAAAGGCCAGTAGTTTATTTGCAAGTGAACTACGCTGCTCCTGTCTTCAGCGAGAACATTGCAAGAAACAAGTAACTGCCTAATCATCCAGAGAGAGTACAAAGGGAATGTATGATAAGAGTTATATCTACATATAAAATAACTTCAACACCGGCACGGTCTGTGCTGGCCAGAATTCCACAGATTCGCCCAACCCTATGCGAAAAGGTAATATATACGATAAATGAGAGTAACCTCCAAACGTAGCCCGAATAAAGTTGTTCAATTAATGGTAACACTCATGAAAATAAGAGCTTTCAAGGTAGATGGACTTTTAAAATAATTACAATTTGGTTCAGAAGGTCATATCACTCCTATGATGTTTGATATTGCAAAAGGGGTATATCGGCCCACGTGTTGATATATACTCCAAAGAACGGTACCTCTCGATTTTCGATATTTTTAAGGTTTTAACCTTATTAATGGGTGCCACCGTGGTGCAATGGTATGCACACCCGCCTTGCACGCAAAAAGTCGTGGGTTCGATTCCCCGGCTAGCAAACATCAAAAACATTTTCAACGGTGGCAAAATACCCCTCAGTAATGTTGGCGCCATTTCCTGAGTATTTCATCCATGTAAAACTTCTCTACAAAGTGATGTCTTAAGACACGCCGTTCGGACTCGGCGATAAACAGTTGGTCCCATATCATGGAGCTAATATGAATCGGAGTGCACTCATCGATATGAGAGAAGTCTCCCTTGTCCCTTCTGGCATGTTTGTGGAACAATTATTATTTGGCAATAAGTCTTCGTTGAAGACTTTGAAATTGAAATAATAAATCGAAATTTGGCAATAAGTCTTCGTTGGGGATATTAAACTGTTCTCCAGAAAGTTGACAGTGGAAGTCCAAGTTTCGATATAAATGGTTTTTCGTATTTGAAAGGTTTTAACAAAATAATTTAAGCCAAATGATTGAAGTTTTCTATTTGGTCTCCGTTGGAGGTATGAAATATTCTTGCGGAGAATTTTCATTATAGGTCCATGTTTTCATAAAGCCCTCATAAAAATATACTCCCAGCCTTTGGGTATTTTCAAGGTTTTGGATACGACTTCAACAGGAATAGCTCAAATTTTGTTTTGTTCTTCGCTAAGGGCGCAAAATATTTGTTCAGAAAATTTTCGGTGAACGTTTTGATTTGACACAATCGACTTTAGGTATTTTGAAAGATTTTACCACATATCGAACCGAAATGGCTTAAATTTGGTTTGTATAACAGTATCGTCCGATTCCAGATATTTCGATCAGATTTCGGACCTAATATGGGTATAACATTTCAATTCGGAAAAATGTAAATATATGTATGTATTAAATATAGTAGGGCCACCGTATAACGGCGCCGACTTATGTGAGTTATTTTGATTTTGTGCTTCTTGGTATTTTGGGTCCTCAATGAGTAGCGTAGGGGATGGAAGATACCAAAGGAACGGTCCTGACCGGTTTTAACGTGGCGAAGCCCAGGATTTATCTTGGTCCCTCTTTCATCTCAAGTGGACACTGACCTCCCCGTGGTGTAACCTAGAGAACTGCCTTTAACATCCGTTAAAGGTAGTGAGCTAACATGTGCCGCGCGTTCACCCATAAGAACGTTAAAAACTTGGGTTTGGGCGTCGGGTTAGTAACCCTCCCCTAGAAAAAACAGTCTACTATGAAAAAACGAAAGAAAAGAAAAACAAACCCCTCTAAAGTTGCCGAACCCCGCAAACCCATGATCTGCGAATCTGCACCTGGACTCTTTATAGAGAAGGTGCAGTCTTCGCATTTGCAGACGTACTTCGAAAGTACAAGGCCGATATTACTGCCATACAGGAAATACGATGGATTGACAACAACACCTAAAGTCGACGCACTGTATTATAGCTGCCATGACGTAAAGCATGAGTTTGGTTGCGGATTTGTAGTTAGTCGGAGACTAAAACATCTGGTATCCAGCTTCACTCCAGTGAATGAAAGACTTGCTGCAATTCGAATAAAAGCTAAATTCTTCAAGATCAGCTTTCTTTGCGCTCATGCTCCCACTGAAGAAAAGGACGAACAGACCAAATATATATTTTACGAGCGCTTAGAAGAAACATATGACTGTTGCCCTGCCCATGACATTAAAATCATTCTAGGCGATTTTAATGCCAAAATTGGAAAGGAGAATATCTTTGGCCCAACAATCGGGAAATTCAGCCTCCACAGTGAAACATCTGACAATGGTATGAGGCTGATAGACTTTGCAGCTGCAAAAAAACATGGTAGATAGCAGTACCAGATTTAATCATCTCGATATTCATAAGGGCACCTGGCTGTCTCCAGATCAGAAAACAAGAAATCAAATTGATCATGTTGTGATAGATGGAAGACATTCATCGAGCGTGTTGGATGTAAGATCGTTCCGAGGCGCAAACATTGATTCGGACCACTACCTTTTTGCAGCAAAGGTACGCACCCGCTTAAACGTAGCAAACAAAGTACAAACAGACACAACACGAAAGTTAGACATCGGTAAGCTGCAATCACAACAGATAGCCACAGCATATTCCACTCAACTAGCCCATTTGCTTAATCAAAGCACTACTCATCCCGATAACATATCAGCGCAATGGCAAAGCATTGCCCACTCCATGCAAACAGCCGCAAAATCCATACTTGGATACCAGAGACCTCCACCAAGGAATCCATGGTATGATATGGTATGTCGTGCTGCCACCGAAGAGAAAAATGGAGCATATAGGGCTACTTTACAATCCGTAGCAACGCGTAGCGCACGAGAGAGATACAGGGAGAAAAGGAGAGAGGAGAAACGCCTTTTCCGCAGGAAAAAGAGAGAGAGATGGAAAAGCGGGAGTGTGAAAAAATCGAGATGTACAGGAGCCAGAATGAAGTCCGAAAATTCTACCAAAGAGTCAAGCATCAAACTGATGGTTTTGGTACAGGCACATCCTCCTGTAGAGACCAGCAAGGTAATTTGGTAACTGATACAGATAGTGTATGGAAAGAACATTTTTTAAAACTGTTGGTATCCAATAGCAGCGAAGACGACGAAGATACCACAGTCCCAATCCCAGAAGATGGTATTGAATGTATACCGCCCAGCCAAGATGAGGTAAGGACAGCAATAAATCGGCTGAAGAATAATAAGGCAGCAGGAGCCGATGGCTTACCAGTAGAGCTGTTCAAACCGAAGGCGACACGCTGATAAGGTGTATTCATCAGCTTGTTAGCACCATCTGGCAGGAAGAACGAGTACCCGACGATTGGAACCTGAGTATCCTGTGCCCCGTCCACAAGAAGGGAGATAAGACTGTATGCTCTAACTATAGGGGCATAAGTCTACTCTCTATTGCCTACAAGATCGTGTCAGGGATATTGTGCGAACGACTAAAGTCTATGTTCAACGAGATAATTGGACCATACCAATGCGGCTTTAGACCTGGCAAGTCCACCATTGACCAGATATTTACCCTGCGGCAAATCCTGGAGAAGACCCAAGAGATGCAGATCGACACCTACCACCTTTTTGTCGATTATAAAGCAGCCTTCGACAGCCCGCTGCGTTCAAAGGTATTCAAAGCCATGTATGAATTTGGTATCCCCGCAAAGCTCATCCGGCTTTGCAAAATGACTTCAACTGACACGAGGTCCTCAGTTAAAATAGGAAAGAACCTCTCTGAAGAGTTTGGTACCAAAAGAGGTTTCAGACAAGGAGACAGCCTTTCGTGTGATCTCTTTAACATCCTGCTAGAAAAGGTTATACGAGAGGCAAACGTCAAAAGAAGTGGCACAATCTACACCAATAGTCACATGTTACTTGCTTATGCTGATGATATAGACATCATAGGCCGATCAGTAAAAGAAGTAACTGATACCTTTATGAAGGTCGAAGGAAAATTTGCTAAAGTGGGTCTGGCGGTAAACGGTGAGAAGACCAAGTTGATGGTGTCGACGCGCAATACGTCCATTGAGCTCGGACCGACTGTGGAAGTTGGTTCCTATAATATTGAGGTAGTAAAAGACTTCATCTACCTCGGCACCTCCGTAAACACAACAAACGACATCAGTTGTGAAATAAAAATAAGAATTTTATTGGCCAACATATGCTACTTTGGTTTAAGTAAGCAGTTTAGAAATAAAGCCACATCTCGTCAAACAAAAATAACGCTCTACAAAACACTGATACTACCCGTGCTGATGTATGGTGCAGAAGCCTGAGTACTTGCGCAAGCAGACAAGGCACTGCTTGATGTGTTTGAGAGAAAAATTCTTCGAAAGATCTATTGACCACTCTGCGTTAGCAGGGAATATCGACGTCGTATGAACCACGAGCTGTATCTGCTATACAACGACATTAGTATAGATAAATGTATCGAGATGCAACGATTGCCTTGGCTAGGCCATATCATAAGAATGAGCGATGATGAACCCGCTAAAATGGCGTATAAATTGTGGTGCACGCAAAATTGGCAGGCCAAGGAATAGATGGCGCAAACAATTTAGAGGAATTGTTATTAAAAGAAAATAGTCGTTGGTTTCAGAAACTCGCTTTTAAAACTATTTTTTCTCATTTTTAAATACAGTTTTTCTCCAAAATTGCTCATGTTTGTAAGGATTTTTCTCCTAAAGAACCGCGAAAAATGTTTAGAAGCGATTGGCATCTATAAAATCTTAAAATTATGTCATGAATTTTTTGATTTTGGTCGTTGGGCGCATCCACTGTGCGTGCACTGGTCGTTTAAAAGCCACAAAAAATTGTTGCAAAAATTGGCGTAGAACTCTTGTTTTTTCGTTACGCTTATAAAGCTTCATTTGAACTATGCATTTCTACGCAATTGGCCTAAAACCCAAGCTATTTAAAAAAAATTGACTTTTGATGAAAAATTTAAATATGCAATAAAAGTTAATCATAAATGTTAGATTCATATAAAGTCAGGGATTTGTTAGGAATGTAGTAAGAGTATTTTCTCAATCAAAAACCAAGGGATTGGCTTATGAGAATACACCTATATTACCCTCTAACGTTTTTGGGACTTTTAAAAGACGTCCCGATTGCAGGCAAACTATACGTTTTAGAGAAAAAAGTTATTTATTTTTAAATGCTAAAAAATCTCAAAAATTTCCAGCGCTAAGTGGGTTAAGGTCATCCCAACGTTCTTTCATGGGCATAAAACCTCGTGAGATCTTCTGTAAGCAGAATAGTTGTTTATGTCATTTAAAGCGGAATACGTTTTTGAGGTCTTCTATAGATAGAACACCCCTTGAGGTCTACTGTAGACAGAACCCCTTTTGATTTCTTCTGTAGGCAGAATAAATGAATTAAATTGAAGACCTGTTGAAGTCTCTTTTAGACAGCAGATTTCTTGAGTTATCCTGTAGAAAAAAATTTGTCTTGAAGTCTCTTGAAGTCTTCTTTAAACTGAAGACCTCCTGAGGTCTCTTATAGACAGAATATATTTTGAAGTCTCCTGTAGATACACATATTTTTGAGGTCTTCTATAGGCAGATGACATGTTAGGGTGTTCCTTAGATAGAATATCTTTTGAGGTTTCTGATATAGTTGACCTCTTGAGATCTTCTATAGACAGAAGATCTCTTGAGGTATACTCGTATGTATACAGAAAATTTTTAGACAGAATACCTTTGGACAGTAGACCTCTTGAGTTTTATTTTTGGCTCGACTCCGACTCCAGGCGAGTTTTTTTCATTCGAACATATCCGTATTGTTTCTGCCGAATCTTGCATTGAAAATTAGGAAAGTTAGAAAGTTTTTGTCGGTTTTCCTTTTTTGCACGAGTACATTCTGTAATTCTTCCGCGTGAGAAAATCTTTAAGCTTTCAAAATATGTGAAAATGAAGGGCAATACAAATTATAAGGACTACATGCAATAAAAATGATAAGCAATTCATGACCAAGTTTCAAACTGCATGTAAGCCAACATTTTAGTTTGCTTAGCCTTATAAGGAGACCTCCAATTGTAAAGCTCAATAAATTAAATTTGTCATGATTTTTTTCCGAGAAAAGTACGTAACTTTTTGGCAGATTTTTTTTCTTCATCTATTTATACTTTCTACTTTTTTCTGAAATTAATAAGTAGGGATCACCCCTTAAACTAAAATTCAGCGCTCACATTTTGAACTTTGGTGTGGATAATTTTATTGAAATATTAGAGATATATTGTGAACACCACTCAGCACGTAGGCAGATGGATGTGTTTCTGGAACTGAAAAATTAGGACACGATGAGATTTCGTGCATGAAAATATTCTACAAAAATTTTGCTAGGAAAATTTTATGTGGGGTCGGTTCACTAGGACAAGAAATCGATATTGTCATGTTTTCATTGTCCTTATTATTATGTATTTCATTGAATTCCTGGCGTACAGGTCCGGTAATTTGAATGTCTACATCTAAAGCCCTCATTGAGTACATAATGAATCCTAGAAGAAAGATTCGCCGTTTGTCAGACTTCTGAGTTATGGCGGGATGAATCTTTCGTTGAAGAACAACGAATTTATGATGCCCTAATTCAGAAGCGTAACCATCCGAATTTCATATATAGTTAATAGGTTATTTTGTTTTTCAAAATAGTCAGGCTTAATCCCATAGTCGTTGTCTTAATATTTTATTAAAACAACTTTAATTTATTAGTGGGAAAAAATTGGCGATGTATACCAAGGGGTAAGGCAGGGAATACTATAGTTTCAGATCTCGCAACAGATCTTCATCAGTTCCCTTATTTCTTGTTTTTCAACAAGAAACTTTTTATACCCAAGTGTCAATTGCTAGCTCAAATAGATACGTGCGCAAAGAAACACTCTGATCGAGAATTTCTTTGGCACTACCTAAACTCTAGCAACTTCACTTGCAAACAAATCCAAATTTTTCCCACTGCTATGCGTTCGTCGATTCTCGACGAAAAAGCACATAACTAGTTTGTTGGTATTGCATACTACAGCAATAAACAACATTTTGACGGTGCCCGGTCTCACAATTAGGAGGGTTGGCGTTTTTTGTTTGGGATGACGACTTCTATTTTGTTTTTCAAAATAGTCAGGCTTAATCCCATAGTCGTTGTCTTAATATTTTATTAAAACAACTTTAATTTATTAGTGGGAAAAAAATTGGCGATGTATACCAAGGGGTAAGGCAGGGAATACTATACTATACTGATGAAGATCTGTGGCGAGATCTGAAACTATAGTATTCCCTGCCTTACCCCTTGGTATACATCGCCAATTTTTTTCCCACTAATAAATTAAAGTTGTTTTAATAAAATATTAAGACAACGACTATGGGATTAAGCCTGACTATTTTGAAAAACAAAATAGAAGTCGTCATCCCAAACAGAAAACGCCAACCCTCCTAATTGTGAGACCGGGCACCGTCAAAATGTTGTTTATTGCTGTAGTATGCAATACCAACAAACTAGTTATGTGCTTTTTCGTCGAGAATCGACGAACGCATAGCAGTGGAAAAAATTTGGATTTGTTTGCAAGTGAAGTTGCTAGAGTTTAGGTAGTGCCAAAGAAATTCTCGATCAGAGTGTTTCTTTGCGCACGTATCTATTTGAGCTAGCAATTGACACTTGGGTATAAAAAGTTTCTTGTTGAAAAACAAGAAATAAGGGAACTGATGAAGATCTGTGGCGAGATCTGAAACTATAGTATTCCCTGCCTTACCCCTTGGTATACATCGCCAATTTTTTCCCACTAATAAATTAAAGTTGTTTTAATAAAATATTAAGACAACGACTATGGGATTAAGCCTGACTATTTTGAAAAACAAAATAGAAGTCGTCATCCCAAACAAAAAACGCCAACCCTCCTAGTTAATAGGTTATGCGAAATTTACCGAAATACAGAAACATACGTTTTTTTGAGAAAGTAACGAGTAAAACTCAATAAGGCCAATGAAAACGTGACAATATCGATTTCTTGGATATGGGAAACCTACATATAATTTTCGGTGGAACATTTTTGTAGAAATTTTAATTTTGTTTTACTTTTTGAGTTCAAGAACAAAAAGGACATGGAAGGAACTGAGCTAGAAGGACAGCATATTCGGCAGAAAGGTTCCTCATTCTATTTAACTGGAAACATGTCATCTAAAAATGATGAAACAATATCTCCAAACAGATATATAAAGCTATATTCTCAATGATTGATGGGGGTCAATCAAAAAATGCACTATGTCATAACACAGAAATTTCAGATATGGGATCCTTTGGGGTCCACAACTGGGGTTTTCATTCCGAAAAGGAATTTTTCCTCCCCCAGATCTTTACTTCCATTTTGTGTCACGGGGTATTCAGTAAGATTTCCCATAGAGACCACAATGTCTTTAATAGAAGACAAGGATAATTTCTCATAAAAACAAGATAAGAATACCAATAGACCTTTGTGAGAAGACCAGTAAGACTTCTGACGAAAGCGGTTAAAGGTCCAATCTTAATTCGATTGTCACAGAAATTTACTTTTGTTTGCAAAAATGTAAAGAATCAATTGGATCAACAAAATAGGGAAGAATAGGCTACACTTCAGAGGATAGTAAATATCCTGTGAATTGTCCTATAACTTAGTATAATATAACGTTTGCATATATGTTTTCTTATAGCTTTCTTTTAAAATAAATAATGATTTTTAAAAAAATGTTCTTGTTCCAAATTTAATGTTGTATTTCTATAACGTGGGAAAAACTTCGCCCGGAGTCGGAGTCGAGTTATTTTTTTCCACTCAGACTCCGACTCCAGCAAAATTGCTCGACTCCGACTCCGAAGCCCTGCGTAGAACATCCCTGAGGTCTTTTATAGGAGCAAGACCTTTTCGGGCGTTTTTTTAGACAGATCACCTCATGCAGTCTTCTTTTAACAGAATACCTCTTGAGATCTCAGGATATAAGAGACCTCTTCAGATCTACTATAGATAGAAAAATTTTTAAGTATATAAATATAGAAAATATTAAGACAGAATACCTTTATACAGTATATCTCTTAAGGTCTTATACAGACGGAAGAACTCTTATGGCGTTGTGAAGACAGACGACCTCTTGAGGTCAGCCTGGAAGTGTTCAATAGACAGACAATTTTTGAGGTCTTCAATAAAATGAGGAGCTTTGAAATTGTTCTCATGCATAATATCTGTTGTGGTCTCTCTTGCGGTTTCTTATATGTCGAAGACCCAATGACGAGTTCTAAAGAGAATAGACCTTTTGACAGGAGAGATCTTGGGTGGTTCTATAGTGAGACGGCCGTTGTGGAGTTTTATATAAAAATATGATCCTGGAGATCTTTTCTAGGCGAAAAACCACCTTAGGTCTCCTGTAAAAAGGGGACCACTGGAGGTCTTTTCTATATAGAACCTCTATTTAGATCTTTCATAGACAGAATTCTTCTTTAGTTCTTGAACACGGTACTCTCGAACCAAATTTAAATGGAAGGTGCTTACACCTGGGAAGTTTTTGCGGATTCTGAAACTACAATGTTCATAGATGAGAAAAATCAAAAAACAAAAAAAAATCGATGGAGCGCTTTCTAAATAAATCGCGATTCAAGTTGACATTTTTAAGAGTTATTTAGGTTTTCACGATTTTGCTTGGAAACCGCAATTCCTATTGAAATGGGACTAAAGAAAATGTTGTAGCTATGAAAATTCTCTAACACCATGCAACACTGAAAATGAAAACAACTTCTAGTATGGATTTTTTGAAAGTACATATTTAGACTACAAAAACCCTAGTTGGGTTTTGTCCTGTCAGATCCAGTTCGTATTTTATGGCCTCATCTAAACCGGGCTAAATCTACACTTTTTTGCATTTATCTGGCCTTAATCTCAGAAACGAATAGGAATTTGGCCTTGCTGTCTTTAGCAATATTGTAGCCCTAAACTAGTAGAACTTATCTTTTGAAGAAATCACATAAGAAAAACTCCATCTAGGGCATCAAAATCTATAAAATATAGAAAATTTTACATAATTGCTAAAATTCTGGTCAGTATCGCCTAAACTATTGGGAGTTGAACCAAGTAACCTTTTGCAAAAATCTTCCAAATAAAGTTCTCAACCATTCTTTAGAACATTCTGAAACTCTAAAATGCTTACTTCATGTTGTTTCAGCGGTATTTTGCATCATATCTTTTACAACACGTATTTGAAACACAGTTTACAGCAACAGTTTATTCTCGCATTTCGGATTTCACTACATTATTGACATTTTTATTAAATCGTCGTAGAAAAATGTACTGAAAACAACGGGATAGAAGCATTTTACAACAATGACATGTTCTAAAGGGTTGTGTATTACATTCCAGGGAATATTTTTCCAAAAGAAAATATTCAGAAAAAATTAACGGTTTTGGAGATACGGTGCGAAATGTATAAAAAATGTGGTATTTTTGCATGTATTTTGAAATTTGAGGCAATAAATGTAGTATTTCGAGTTCATTATTTCTCCAAATATTGTATTCTTGTCCTTATCTACAAATTTGCTTCAGAGGTCAGAAGAAGATTCGCATTGGTTTCAGAGATATAGCCCCGAATTTCTTTAAAAACTCAATATTTAACCATGTTTAGATGGGGCCATAAAATCCGAGCTGGAACTGACACAACAAACCCCAACTAGGGTTTCTTGTCGATTGGGTCTGTACTTTCAAAAAATACTCAGTTCGAATTGTTTGCATAAGATCACCTTAAAAATGTTGCACAGTGTAATATATAAAATAAAAAAAAAAACAAGTAAGAGCGGCGTTAAATTCGGCCGGGCTGAACTTGTTATACCCTCCGAATTTGTTATACCCTCCACTTAGTTTCCTTTTGTTTATGAAGAAGACTAAGTACCTAATTTTAGCAATTTCGGTAAAGCAATGTGGCTAACCTTCATCATATTGAAATTTGGGAGATACCGTTCTATGGGGGCTATATCATATCATTTACCATTCAGAAAACGAAGTGACAAAAGAAACTAAAGTTATTTTCGTTTTCCATGGACCCCAATAATTCAGAAGTTTTGCATCAGAATCATTTAATTATTTTCGTGTAGCACAGTGTTATTTTGCGCACCAAGCCAGACATACAGAAACTTATTTCAGGTCTAAAATCATTATTTCTATGCGACACATTATTGATCGTAAATATGTTAGGCTAAAGGCTGGGGATATACCAAATCGATAAATGCTTTTGAATGGGGCTCAGTGTCGAGTTATTTGTTTTGTTTGCCATCCACTCTCCATACAAAAGGAAACGAGATATACCCATAGTTCCTTCTAGGCATATACATAGAATCACTTTCTGAGTCGATTTATGCATATCCGTCCATCCGTCTGTCCATATATTTTTGTTCGCAACGTACAGGTCGCATTTTTGTCCGATTCAGAAAATTGGGGAATATAATTTTTTTAGCCATAGGAAGAACGCAATTACTTTTGGTGAAAATAGGTTCAGATTTGGATATAGCTCGTATATACATATATTTTCGGCCGATTTGACGTATTTGTTGCACCAAACACGCTATATAAGTCCGATTTTGATGAAATTTACAATATGTGACTAAATTTGGTCTGAAAATAAATGTGCCAAATTACATCGAATTCGGTTCAGATTTGGAAATAGCTCCCATATATATTTTCGGCCGATTTGACGTATTTGCGGCACCAAACATGCTATATATGTCCGATTTCGATGAAATTTGGAATGTGTGACTGAATTCGGTATAAAAATAAATGTGCCAAATTATATCGAAATTCGTTCATATTTGGATGTAGCTCCCATACATATTTTCTGTCGATTTCACGTATTTGCTACACCACACACGCGCTGTTTGAGTTCGATCTAAAAATAAATGTGGAATGTTATATCGAAATCGGTTCAGATTTGGATATAGCTCCCATATATATTTTCGCCCGATTTTTTGCTGCACCAAACACCCTATATATGTTTGATTTCGATAAAATTTGGAATGTGTCCCAGCAAAAATTTGGATCCGGTAGTCTTTACGTAACCCTATACAAAGTAATGTAAACAAGCTTCTTTTCGCATTACAAGTAATCGGAAAAGTAATGGGTTACTTCTTAAAAAATTTACAAGGTAAACCTACTTACTTTACTCCTCACTAAGTAATGACGACGGTGGCACAGTGAGTGTGTGTCCGAATTTAAATCCTAGGGTTGTGTGTTCAACGCTCACCGTCGGCACGCGAGTTTTTTTTAATTAAAAAACAACAGTTCGTGATGCGCATGTGCACTGCACATTTAAGTTCTTAAGCAACCCTTAATATTCGTGTGCGTAGCATAGTGTGTAGTGTCTTTGGCTAGAAATCAGAGGGTTCGTGGGTTCAATTCGGGCAGACAGCGAAATAAAATAAAGTAAAATAAAAGTAAGTTGTGTGATTAAATTAAAAACAAATTCTCTACATCAACTGTCTAAAAATAGAATTTTTTTTCACCTTACTTTTCAACTTCTAGTGGCTACAGAATAACTAGTTATTCTAGTGGTCATAAAATAACTACAAACTGAGTGCGAAATGCCCTTGTAAAAATAATGGGGAAGAAAGGGGGTTTGAGAGTAGTTACGGCTGCCAAAAATCCCTTACGAAACCCATGATTTTGGGAGGACTTTTTTTGCTGGGTGTGACTGAGTTCGGTTTAGCCATGAATGTGCCAAATTTTATAGAAATCGGTTCAGATTTGGATATAGCTCCCATATATTGGTTCGGCCGCTTTTACGTATTTGCTGCACCAAACACGCTATATATGTTTGATTTCGATGAAATTTAGATTGGGTGACTGAATTCGGTCTAGACATAAATGTTCCAAATTGTATCGAGATCGGTTCAGATTTGGATATAGCTCCCATATATATTTTCGCCCAATTTCATGTGTTTGCTACACCAAACACCCTATATCTGTCCAATTTTGATGAAACTTGGAATGTGTGACGGAATTTGGTCTAGTAATAAGTGTACCATATTATATCGAAATTAGTTCAGAATTTTATATTTCTACCATATATATTTTACATATTCACAGTGCACATTGGGCCCAATGGCAGGTTTCTGAGGCAAAAAGTCTAGTTTTGAAGTCATATCTATATATATAAAAGAGTAGTGAGGTGAGTGACTGACTGACTGACTGACTGATTCATCAACGCCCAGACGAAACGGCTGAAGCTAGAAAGTTGAAATTTTGGGTGTAGGTTGCTGTTGGTGTGTAGGGGTGAGATAAGGCTGGGTTTTTGGAAATTCGACCTAGAAGTGTACGAAAAGTACTAAAAGGTACTAAATATGGTACCCTTTGTATTAGGCAAACGGTAAGAGCTAGAATTCTGAAATTTGGAATGAGGGTCACTGATGGAGAGCTAGAAAGATGTACCAAAGGGTTTTTTGGAAATTCGAAATATAAGTGTACAAAAAGTACTAAAGGGTACTAAATTTAGTACAATTGCGATTTGGGTGAACAGATAGAGCTAGATTCCTGAAATTTGGAATTAGGGTAACTTGTGGAGAGTAACAAAGAAAGGTTTTTGGAAATTCGAACTATAAGTGCACGAATAGTACTAAGTGGTACTAAATTTAGTACAATTTGGATTTGGGTGAACGGATAGAGGTGGAATACAGGCATTTGGAATGAGGGTCACTGATGAAGAGTAATAATGAAAGGTTTTTGGAAATTCGAATTACAAGGGTACGAAAAGTACTAAATGGTACTAAATTTAGTACAATTTTGATTTGGGTGAACGGATTGAGCTGGAATACAGACATTTGGAATGAGGGTCACTGATGAAGAGTAACAATGAAAGGTTTTTGGAAATTCGAACTATAAGGGTACGAAAAGTACTAAATGGTACTAAATTTAGTACAATTTGGATTTGGGTGAACGGATGGAGCTAGAATCCTGAAATTTTAAATTAGGGTGACTGGTGGAGAGTAAGAAAGAAAGGTTTTTGGAAATTCGAATTATAAGTGCACGAAAAGTTCTAAATGGTACTAAATTTAGTACAATTTGGATTTGGGTGAACGGATTGAGCTGGAATCCTGAAATTTGTAATGATTGTCACTGATGGAGAGTAACAAAGAAAGGTTTTTAGAAATTAGAACTAAAAGTGCACGAAAAGTACTAAATGGTACTAAATTTAGTACAATTTGGATTTGGGTGAACGGATAGAGCTGGAATCCTGAAATTTGGAATGAGGATCACTGATGAAGAGTAAAAATGAAAGGTTTTTGGAATTCGAACTATAAGTGTACGAAAAGTAATAAATGGTAGTAAATTTAGTACAATTTGAGTTTGGGTGAACGGATAGAGCTGGAATCTTGAAATTTGGAATGAAGGTCACTGATGGAGAGTAAAAAAGAAAGGTTTTTGGAAATTCGAATTAAAATTATACGAAAAATACTAAATGGTACTAAATATAGTACAATTTGGGTATGGGTTAACGAATAGGGCCGGAATCCTGAAATTTGGAATGGGGGTCACTGATGAAGAGTAAGAAAGATGTACCAAAGGTCGAAAAGTCCTAAATGGTAGTGAGTTTAGTATGATTTGGATTTGAAGAGCTGGAATCCTGAAATTTGGAATTATGATTACTGTTGGAATATAGAATTGAGATATGGAGGTAACTTTGGAAAATCGTACTAATGTGCACGAAGTAGTACTAAATGGTACGAAATTCGCTATAATTTGTATTTGCGTGAACAGATTATTGTTGGAGTGTAGGATTGAGGTAGTTTTGGAAATTCGTACTTATGGAAAAGTGCTAAATGGAACTACATTGGCTATAATTTGGGTTTAGGTGAACGGATAGAGCTGAGATATGAAAGTACATTTTGGAAAATCATGTACGAAAAGTGCTAAATGGTACAAAATTTGGTACCTTTTGGTATTTGCTATATGGTATAGAATTTTGTATAATTTGTGATTTTGTAAAGGGTAGAACTGGAATTTTGAAATTCGGTATTAGATTAGCAATTGGTGTTTAGAGTGGAGGTAGGGAGGAGGTTTTGAAAATTCGTACTTATTTATACAAAAACTACTAAATAGTCCTCAAATGGGTTTCAGGGGAACTGGAAAACTGAATTGGGGTTAGGATATATGTTGAATATAAGGAAGTAATTTTTGAAACGTTTACCTATGTGTACGAAAAGTTGGGTAACATGTTGATACCAAAACCATTTTAAATAGTTAAGTTACTAAATTTGGTGTTGGGTGTAGGAACAAAGCTGGGATTATATAATTTAAAAATACGCTCGCAATTTGTACAAAAAATACGAAATTGAAAAATATTTGTTATGAAGATCGCTCTAAAGTTTGAGACAAAGTTCTGAGTTTGAAAAATTGTACTGAATTTTGCCCCATTGATTTGATGTTAACGCCAAGGAGTTTCTACATAATGTTTTTGTTCTGACCGCTTTGGTATGTATATTTGAAAACGTGGTCCAATGCGACAATTTTGTTAACTAGAAGGTATTTACCCCTGATATTAAAAAATCCTAAATTGAAATGCCTTCAAAAAATTTTCCGTTGTATACTGTTGACATACCGGTGCACATTAAGTACAATTTTTTGTAAAGAAGTTTTCTAACCTTTCATTCCACAAATTCCGAATTTCGGTTGGAAAATGTGCAGAAGATCTTCAAAATACTCTAAATCTTCAAAATATCTCTTCTAATAAACGTGGATTGAAGTGGAGATTTTTTAAATTAAACTTCTATATCCTCTGAGTATTCAAGGTCCAAATTTAAAGAAAATTGGACAATATACATTTGTTCTTCTTTAAAAATACACTAAGTCGAGAGGTACCGTTATATGGGGATATACGAAAACGTGGCCGAAAATTTAACGGACCTATTCGGGTTCTGGGCGAAACCGCTAAAGCTAGAACCTTGAATTGTGAATGTGCGTGATTTTTGTTTTGAAGGGGTGAGATAAAGTTTAGTGTCTGGAAATTCGTACTGGAAGGAAATGCTGTGTTAGTGAAGGGTTAAAGCCAAATCTGAAATTTGCTATATGATACGTAGTTTTGGAAATGCGAAATAAAAAATATGGTAGCTGTGTAGGGATGCGATACGGCAATTTTTTTTTTTTTTTTAAATTCTGACTACAATCGAAAAAATATTGGTAATAAAAATAGGTCTTAGTACAACAGAATATACAGTATTCACCATTCCCGTATTAAATATTGTTTATATATATTTCGTTTCCTTTCCGCATACGAAGTAGCGGGCATTTGCTAGTATTTGTATAAATTAGTAACGGGATTAGATTCTTAAGACTTTAAGCCACTAAGAAACAAAATCATTTCAACCTGGCAACGCTTCGTGGTCACATACCGAGCTGTCAAAGATATTGCATGTTACTTTGTAAAATTTTATAAAAATTTATCTAACGAAGAACAAATTTGTTTCGCTCGGCAATTAAAAACCGCTGATGTAATAAACAGTTTTTTTAATGGATAAAACGTGTAAAGGTATATAAATTAATATTCTGATTAAGAAATAAAAAAAGTTAGATTTGGTAAGGAATATTTGAAGTGGACTTGTTGTGTATTTTTTGTGTAGTTCGTATTGTAGTTTAAATAGTTTTTGGAATAAAACTCGCGGTATTGCGACGTATTGTCGAAACTATATATATCTGATAGAAGGTAATAGTGAGTACTATATGTGTAAAAAAATTTCATGTCCGTATGGATCCGAATACTTATAGAAAATTACTTACAGATAGCGTGACACTTAAAAATGTGGATATTTTAATTTATTAGACTGGGTTGGGACTGGACGATGCTCAATATGACACAAGTCGCCAAATTTTATAGTAATCTTATCCGAGTTATCCAATATTCTAGATCTTTAAATTTAATAACTGGTACTACAAACACCTACTAAATTTCAAGATCTTAACCTGTAATTATAAAGTTTTCAAATAACGGACGCGATCGCGGTTTTCTACTTCCAAAACATAAATTAATGATAGAGGTCACAATTACTATTGTTTTGTATACCAATGCGTCTAATAATCTCTGAGATTTCGCGTTTGGCTAAAACTTGTTGTGGGGGAGGTCCCCCACCCCCTCCATTTTTCGGTATAAAAAGTACCTTACGATCTATTCTCAGACCTTATGAATCTACAAACAAAATTTTATCAAATTCGGTCCAGCCATTTCAGAAGATTTATATTTCGAACATCATGGTATACCTGAAAAGGTTTCTATATATATGTAGATATATATCTGAACCGATCAGAGCCAAATTTTCAGGACCTGATTCTAACCTGAACAGGATTTACCATATCAAATTTTAAGGCGATCGGATGCAAATTGTGACCTTTGTGGGGCTTAAAAATAAAATCGGATGAAACATATACATGAAAACTATATCTATATCTGAACCGATTCTTACCAAATTTTGCAGAAGTACTTTTATGCCCATTAAAAACATTGGAACGAAATTTGGTAGCTCTAGCTGCTTCCAGTGACTTGTTGCCTCAAAAACCTGTCATTGGGCCCAATGTGCAGTGGTGGAGTGTATCATGTAGTCGGCTCCGCTAAACTTTGATCTTTCCTTACTGGTTTTACTATTAAAATTAACTTAAAATGTTACGCCTATAACATTAGAATTCATTATAGTTTCTCAGGGTATAGTCCATATTTTGCGGGCGGAATGGAACACCCTCTGAACCAAATGTGTATATGTAAAACAACAACAATACCACCCTAACAACATTGTTTAACATATTTAGGGTTACAGGAAATCTGAATAATTAAAAAATATTTTTTCTCTTTTTCCCGCAATGGCCTTCAAAACCGAAGAGAAAGTGGAACAAAAATATGTAAAACCCCACAAATTAGTTTACAATTCATAGACCAACAACAACAACAGCAAATAGCCACATAAACCAACCACAACAGAAATTTATGCAAAATTTTCTTTCCTTTTTGGCATTCCGATTTAAATATTTTACTGGCAAATTTTTTGGTTATTCTGTTATTTCTCTATCTGTTCAAATTTAGACAGGAGAAGTTCTTAACAATGTGCGTCGTAGTTATGCCTTCGTTACTTTCGTTCTCTTCAGGTTTGCTTTGTTTTTTTTTTTTTTTTTTTTTGCAATTCCTTTGGCTGATAAGGGATAGATTATGGTAATTCACTTCACAAAACTGAAAATACCCTTCTTAGTTAAGAAACCAGAACAAAACTTGTAATCATATGCAAAATCTTTAAGAAGACAAGCAGCTACCTAAGATTCAAGCAGTTCTTAATAGCACATTTAATCGTAGATAACTTTATTAAGGCTGACATTTTGTGTTCGGAAGGTATATTTCAAAAAGTGTCGTATAAAAATACAGTAATTAGTGGTTAAATACACAATGGAAAGGTTACAAAATCCCATTGAGTAGGTTAGGTGGTTGGTTGTTTAGCCGAATATGCAAAAAGCGGATATCTACTAAATTCATATGCTGTTCAACAGTATCAGGTATCAGTACATACCTTTAGAATCAAGACATAACCCAATCTTTCCTTATGGAAACGATACACAAGTCGTAAAGTTTTGTGATGAATTCCAAATTCATTCAACCGTATTCCTTTGTTTACTAACTTATTTATGACAATCAAGTTTAACATAACAATAAAATCGTAATGTTAACAACGTCACGTCCAACGCATCAAATTATCTATCCATGGTCACATAAAAATTGCGTTACACGTTTTAGTAATTTTTGTCACTAAATTCTAGACGCATTTAGTGCGGAAACTATGTGAATGTTAGTTACAAATGCAAATGAAGCTAATTAGCAAATTAGATACAACTATACTTCGAAATAGAATATACTTTAAGAAAATAACATAAAGTAAAATAATTATATATCCGGTGAGGGACAAGATATGAAAAAAAAGTAATCAATGGATTTTTAAGTTTTGCCTTTTTAGGGCGAAGGACATTATTTGTGAGATTTTAATTAATTTAATTAATCGAGCCACCGTGGTGCAAAAGTATGCACACCCGCCTTGCACACATAAGGTCGTGGGTTCGATTCCCCGGCCAGGCAACATCAAGACACTTTTCAACGGTGGCAAAATACCCCTCAGTAATGTTGGCGACATTTCATGAGTATTTCAGCCATGTAAAACTTCTCTACAAAAGTGGTGTATCAGACACGCCGTTCGGACTCGGCGATAAACTGTAGGTCCCATATCATTGAGCTAATATGAATCGAGGTGCACTCATTGATATGAGAGAAGTCTTCCTTGTCCCTTATGGGATGTTTGTGGAACAATTATATTATATATAATTAATCGAGCTACATATGTATATGACCTAAGGAGATTCTATTGAAAAAATGATATCTAGCCAAGTCCTACACATTAACCGCTATGTGACTATCGTTTCGTTAACTGGTTAGGTTAAACAATTTTCGCAATTTGAAGCCCCTATTTATCCGTACAACATTGCAAATTAGCATTTGTGAATTTTAAATTGAAGCATTTTATTTCCAAAGTCGAGTCATTTGTCAGCATTTATGCTAACGAGGGTATATACACTTTCATACGGGCAAAATGTGCCTCATCGAAATAATGGTTTTAGACCCCAAGTATGTTTGGACGAAATGTGTTTCAGACAATTTGGAGTCGATTTAGCCATGTCCGTCCGTCTGTCTGTCTGTCCGTCAGGCTGGCTGGAGCGCAAAATTTGGCTTTCGCAATATTTGGTCCAAACTTAGTTTAAGTTCGAAGATGGGTTATATCGGTCCACTCCTTCCGGTACCTCTCCCACAAAAGTTCGAAAATGTTCCGAAAATTTGTGCGCACGATAACTCGTGTAGGGAGTAACCGATTTGGTCCAAAGTTTGCACATTGTGAAATTTCTACCAAACTTAGATGAGGTTCCAATATGGACTCAATCGGTCCACGCCTTCGGGTACCTCCCACACAAAATTTTGGATATGTTCAGAATAGGACCTGCTCTCGAATCGCTTCGATTTTTGTTGCAACAACTTGTATTCACTGCCCTCCATACGGAGGTACAAATTTCATCAGGGGCAAGTCCTTACTTCCTGAGAAAATAGCCTGACAGATGCAAAAGTTCCTATGACACCGTGTGTAGTGGTTGGAGCGCAAGATAATTCTCGAACGGATCTGCCGATTCGGTCCAACATTAGGCCTTCGTAATTTTTTGTCCAAACATAGTTTAAATTCGAAGATATGCCATATAGGTCCACTCCTTCAGGTACCTCCCCCACAAAAGTTCAAAAATGTTCGGAAAAATTGTGCGCACGATAACCCTTGAAGGGAGTGACCGATGTAATCCATACTTTGGACGTCGTAATATATCTACCATATATAGATCAAGTTCGAATATGGACTATATTTGTCTACTCTTTCTGGTAACTCTCACACAAAATTTGGGATAAGTTCACTTTAAGCCCTGCTCTCAAATCACTTTGATTTTTGTTGAAGCGATTTGCATTCGCTACCTCCATTACGACGGCAAAAGTTTTTTCAGGGACAAGTCCATATTTCTTAGGAAAACAGCCTGATAGGTGTAAAAGATCCCTATGTTACCATATGTGGCGGTCGGAGAGCACGATAACTCTCGAACTGTTCAACCGATTTGGTCCAACATTTGGTCTTCGTCATATTATATCGAAACTTAGTTTCATGGGGCAATATCGGTCCACAACTTCCGGTACTTCTCCCCAATATTTAAGAAAATTTCCCTAAAATGCTAGGACGATACAATCAATTGAATGGGGCAACCAATTTGGTCCAAACTTTGGATCTCCTAATATTTAGTCAAAATTTAGTTTAACTTCTAAAATGGACCATATCGGTCCTCCCTAAGGGAACCTCCCCCACAAAAGTTCAACATTTGTGTTAATTCACATTTTTGTCGGCAAGTTCATTCGATCTGTCCGTAGCTGAAAGTTTCACTTCACATTGGCTGAGGGTATATATCTGTCGGCAAAGCCAACTGACAATTTTTTACTTGTTTCATTTTTCATTTCATAGCGGTTGATGTGTAGGACTTCGCTAGATATAATTTTTTCAGTAGAATCTCCTAAGCTCATATAGCTCTATTAATTAACCCTTTGAACCCCGATTTTTTTCCGTCGAGATAAATGTAAATCTATTATTAGTAGTCGCAAAAATAAGCGCTCTGCAAAAACATTCTGATTAATTTCTTGCCGTTTCACATTAGTTTCGCCCGTGGACAAAAATCGAAAAATTTATGGCGACAAATTTGATTGTGAATGAAATGAATATTCTATAAACACATGAATTTTTTAATATCCAGTATTATTTTTGTCAATTTACAGCGGTAATATGACAATTAAAATCGAAGAAATTGTGACTTGTATGTGGTGCCTTAAAAACGTAAAATACATCCGCAAAGCAGTCGTAGTTTATTAGCACAATTATAAAAAATTGAAGAGGTAAATGTACAATTTTCAAAATGGAAATTGATGACATTGACAATGTTTTTTTACGAAAAAAACATAGTCATAATTCGTTTTCTAACTTCCTTAAAACTAAATTCTTTGTAAATTACTTTTTCTGGCATTTTTAACACCGCAGCGTGATAGAAAACCAAAATTAGGAAGACACGTGTCCCGGCGTTTTCCCTATCACTTCACCTTTCGCGGTTATGGGCCCCCAAAGACCTGAGGCTTTGATGTCAAAAGGGATTATTTTGTCAGGCTCATATCTTCTAAACCGCTTGGAATTTGGGATTAAACGTAGAGGCAAGGTTGTAGCTCTCATCCTAAAGAATAATAATTGTTTACACATAAAATCTATTCAACTTCATCTTCAAGGTCAAAATCGTCAAGGTCAAATTTCAATAATATTTTTGTCTCGGATTTTAGTCTGCAGATATCAAACCGATCAAAATTGAAGCAAACAACCATTACTTTCTAGAACAAATTAACTCTGTAGAAATGGTTCTTAATGACCAAAATGGCTAAACAAATGCGATTTTTATCCTCTTTTTTCGGTTTGCGCTCCATAGATACTAAACCGTTCAAAATTCAAGAAAGCAATCAAACACAATAATATAGCAAAGATATCAGCAAACATCTTTCTGGAACATTCGAAATTCTGAGGTTTGAACAGTTTGTTATTTCCAGAAAAGAGTAGCGGGAATCATTAAAAATAATTTTATTGTTTGCAAATTTCAGCTTAAAGAATCATTCCTAGAATCTCCTTTTGTTCTAGAAAGTTGTTTCCTGTAATCTTAGGTAAATTTTTGTTGTTGACTGTATCCTTAATTTTTGGGCGGTTCGGTATCTTTGGACCAGAATAGGAGAAAAAAGTATAACAACTAAAATTTTCAAAAGTTTTTGGCTATTTTCGCATTTAAGAACAGTTGATAGACATTTCGTATGTTACAGAAAGTTGTTTGCTGATATCTTCACTACATTATTGTGGTTGATCGCTTTCTTGAATTTTGAACGGTTTAGTATCTATGCAGCGGAAACCAAGAAGAGAGGAATTTGTTTAGCTTTTTTGGGCATTAAGAACCGTTTCTACAGATTTCGTATGTTCTAGAAAGTTGTTTACTGAGATCTAGCGAACATTTTTCTAGTTGGTTGTTTGCTTCAATTTTGATCGGTTTGATATCTACAGACTAAAATCCGAAAAATATATAATGGAAATTTGACCTTGACGATTTTGACCTTGAAGATGAAGTTAAATGGCTTTTATGTGTTCACAATTATTATTCTTTAGGATGAGAGCTACAACCTTGTCTCCACGAGTAATCCCGAATTCCAAGCGGATTAGAAGATACATATGTGCCTGACAAAATTATCCATTTTGACATCAAAGCCTCAGGTCTTTGGGGGCCAATAACCGTGAAAGTTGAAGTAATAGGAAAAAAAACGCCGGTACACGTGTCTTCTTATTTTTAGTCTTCTTTCCGCTGTGGTGTCAGAATGTGGTTAATAAACCATGACTCAAAAAATGACACACAGTGTTATTTTATGTTGAGTTTTACTAATGTTGTGAGTATTTTTTTCCAAATACAGGGGAAATTCTCTAGTTTACGATGAAAAAAAATCCAGCTGTCCCCATCCGCCACCCGGCAAGTTATTCCATTATACCACATCTGTAAAATCGTCAAAATTCGCAAAATCGGGAGGTAAGTTTATATGGCAGCTATACCTATATTGAACGTTTTTTGCAGGGAGGTATTTTGTTCACTCAAAATGCAAAATTTCAGCCAAATGGTTTAACAAATTTGGTTAAAATCGCCAAAATACCGAAAATCGGGCGGTACCTTTATATGAGGGCTATACCTAAACGTGGACCAATATTGAACATTTTTTGCAAGGAGGTATGTTGTTCTTTCAGAACTCGAAATGCATAATTACAACTAATTCCGTTGGAAAACTATGTCAAAATCCTCAAAATACCGAAAATAGGGAGGTACCTTTATATGGGGACTATACCTAAACGTGAACCTATATTAAACACTTTTTCCAAGGAGGTAGTTTGTTCACTCAGAACTCAAAATGCAAACTTTCAACCAAATCGGTTGGAAAATTTGTCTAAATTCGTCAAAATACAAAAAATACCAGCGATACCTTTATATGGGGGCTATACCTAAATGTGGACCTACATCCACTAAAATTTGTTGGTCTATGTTTTGCCTCGTTTTAAACCTATGTTTAAAATTTTAAGGCGGTACCCCGATTAGAACTATTTTTGGCACTCCTTTCCATACAAATCGGACCACTGTGCGTTTGGGAGTTACAAATGTTAGCTGTGGGAAACATTGGGCCATTGTGGGTAGGAAAAATTAACAAAGTTTGTTTCTTAAGTCTTTACATTATTATTATATTTTCATTATTTATGCTACAAAATTTTGTTTGTCTCATTTCGATAGGACTTGCGGTTTCCAAGCAAAATCGTAAAGCCCTAAAACCCCCTAAAAATTTTTATTTGAAAATCCGTCCGGCGATTTTTTAGTCTTTTGATTTTTCTCATCTACGAACATTATAGTTTCTTAATCTGCAAAAACTTCCTACTTCGCACCGTGTAATTGATGTCTTTTATAGAGGGAAACATTTTTGAGGTCTTCAATAGAGGGACGACTGCCCTTCCATAGATAGAAGACCACCAGAAGTATTTTTTATGCAAAAGACCTCTTGAAGTTTTCCGTATACAGAAGACCTCTTGAGGTCTTCTATAGGCAGGAGACTTCTTGGCTTCTTTTTTATTTATTTTATAAAAAGACCTGTTGAGACCTTACATAGTTAGAAGACCACTTAAGATCTTCTATAGACAGGACTCCTCTTGAGGTCTTCTACAGAGAGAAGGTCTCTTGAAGTGTTCTATAAAGAGAAGACATCCTTAGATGTTCTATAGGGAGAAGACGTATTTAGGTCTTCTATAAACAGAAAACTATATAAGAACATCTATAGAGTGAAAGCCTCGTGAGGCGTTCTCTAGAAAGAAAACATCTTGAGGTATCCTGTAGAGGGACGACCTCCTGGGGTCTTCTATAGACTGAGAAATTGTTGAGAACTTGAATTCTGCTATAGAGAAAATACTTCTTGAGGATTTCTATAGAGATCCGACCTATTGAGATTTTCTCGTATAAACGAAAGACATCTTGGCATTTTCTTGAGGGTTTTAGAGGAGCCCTTGAGGTCTTCTATGAGAAGAGTTATTGAAATCTTCTAAAAAGAAAATACATCTTGACGAAGACCTTTTAACATCTTCTGTAGACAGTTGACCTCTTTAAAGACAGAATACCTCTAGAGGACCTCTTGGATCCTGTATATAGAGAATACCTATAGAGGTCTTTATAGGTGGAAGATTTCTTGGGGTCTTCTAAACGGGAAGGTATCTTATAGAGAGAAGACCTCTAGAGGTTTTGTATAGAGAGTATACCTCTTTATTTCTTCTCCGGATGACCTTCCCTCTATGAAAGACTTTTTTATTTTTTCCATAAAGAGAAACGACCTCTCGAGATCATACATAATGACAATATCTCTTGAGATCTTCTGTCCTGTCACTGCTTGAGTTCTTCTACAGAGAGAAGTTCTGATGAAGGTTTTTAATAAAAAGAATACCTCTCTAGTTGTTCTATAGAGAGAAGATATATTTAGGTCTTCATGTACAGAAAACTTCATAAGAACATCTATAGGAAGGTATTCTATAGAGAGAAGACCTCTTGAGGTTTTGTATAGAGGGTAGACATCTTTATGTCTTCTGTATAGAGAAGAACTCTTGAGGTATTCTATAACTCGAAGAACTTTTGCGGTCTTCTATAGAGAGAAGGCCTCTTTAGGTCTTTTATAAATAGAAGACCGTTTGAGGTTTTCTATAGACGAAAGACCTCTTGAGGTCTTCTACAGACAGCACACCCCTTGAAGTCTCTCTATATAGAAAACATCTTAAGGTGCCTTGAAGTTTCTTGTGGACAGAGGTTCTATTGAAGTCTTCTAGAGAGAAGACTTCTTGAGGTCTTCTATAGAGAGAAGACTTCTTGAGGTCTTGTATACAGAGAAGACCTCTGGGGATCTTTCATAGAAAGAAGTCCTCTTGATACCTCAAGAGACTATTATACCTTTAAACCTTCTATAGAGAGAAGACCTATTGAGGTTTTGAATAGAGAGAAGACCTCTTAAAAGAGAGAAGACCTCTATAGAAAAAAGACCTATTAAAGTCTCTTGAGATTTCCGATAGACATCCGACCTCTTGAGGTCTTCTATAGAGGGAAGAACGCTGGAGATCTTCCATAGATAGAAGTGCTCTGCATCTCAAGAAATCTTTAAATTTGTTGAGGTCTTCTATTGAGAGAAGACCTATTGAGGTTTTGCATAGAGAGAAGACCTCTTTATGATTTTTTTGAGAGAAGACCTCTTCAATATTACATCTATATACAGAAGACCTCTGGAGATCGTCTATTTATAAAATACCTCTTGACACGTTCTATAGAGAGTATACCTCTTTAGTTCTTCTATAGAGAAGACCTGTGGAGTCCGTCTATTTAGGAACTCTTGAGGTATTCTATAGAGAGAAGACCTATTGAGGTCTTCTATAGAGAGAAGACCTCTATAGAAAAAAGACCTATTAAAGTCTCTTGAGATTTCCGATAGACATCCGACCTCTTGAGGTCTTCTATAGAGGGAAGAACTCTCGAGATCTTCCATAGATAGAAGTGCTCTGCATCTCAAGAGATCTTTAAATCTGTTGAGGTCTTCTATTGAGAGAAGACCTATTGAGGTTTTGCATAGAGAGAAGACCTCTTTATGTTTTTTTTTTTTTGAGAGAACACCTCTTCAATAGTACATCTATATACAGAAGACCTCGGGAGATCGTCTATTTATAAAATACCTCTTGAGACGTACAATAGAGAGTATACCTCTTTAGTTCTTCTATAGAGAAGACCAATGGAGTCCGTCTATTTAAGAACTCTTGAGGTCTTCTATAGAAAGAAGACCTATTGTGGTATTCTATAGAGAGAAGACCTATTGAGGTCTTCTATAGAGAGAAGACCTATTGAGGTATTCTATAGAGAGAAGACCTATTAAAATCTTCAATAGAGAGAAGACCTCTTCAAAAAGACATCTATAGACAGAAGACCTCTTGAGGTCGTCTATATAGAAAATACCTCTTCAGGCGTACTACAGACAGAAGAAAAACTCTTAAGGCCATCTATAGACAGAAGAAAAACTTTTGAGGACTTCTATAGAAACGGGGCCCCTTGAGGTCTTCTATAGAGTGATGACCTCCTGTGGTCTTCTGTAGAGAAAAGACCTCGTGAGGTCTCCTATAGTGATAAGACCTGTTGAAGTCTTCTATAGAAAAAATACCTCTTGAGACTTTTTGATATCTGCTAAATACAGAATATCTCTTCTATAAACTGAAGATCTCTTGAGGCCTTGTTTAAATGGAAGTTTTCTTGAGGTACCACTTAAGGTTTTCTATAGTCGGAAGATTTTTTGAGGCGTTCTTAGACAGACGAACTCTAGAGGTGTCAGAAAGACAGAATATCTCTTGAGGTTTTTATAAGCAAAACATCTCTTGATTTCTTTGGCGGACAATCTCTTGAGTTGTTTAATATACGGCTGACCTCTTGAGGTCTTCCCCATACATCTTGGGGTCCTCTATAGACATGAGACATCATGACGTCTCCTACAGATGGCAGACTTCGTGCCTTCTTCTATAGTTATAAGACCTCATGAAGTCTTTTATAGGCCAAGGATCCCTTGAGGTCTTCTATAGACGGTAGTCTTTTTGAGGTCTTCTATAGTCATTAGATTTCTAGAGGTATTCTTTAGGATCTCTTAAAAAAACGTGTTGTTATCTTCTAAGGAGAGAAAACCTTCTGCGGTCAGCTATAGACAGATGGATCTTGTGGTCTCCTATAGAAAGAAAACATCTTGAGATTTTCTATGGACCTTTGCTTGCGGTCCTCTATAGGCAGAAGACCTTTTGTGGCGTTCCATAGGGGGAAGACATCCTGCGGTCTGCTGTATCTAAAATACTTGTTGAGGCTTATTGTGGTCTGCTATTAAGCAAAGCCTATTGAGGTTTTTTGTATGTAGTTGCAGTCTTTAATAAGAGAGAATACTTCTTAATCTTCTTCATAAACATAAGACTTTTTCACGTCTTCTATATACAGGTGATATATTAAGGGCTTCTGTAGACAGAAGACTTCTTCAGATGTTCTTTAGACAGATAATCTACTATTGAACCTGAAGGGGCCAGGTCTTCATCTAAATATCCTCGCTGTTTAACTGCTTGTTGTCCTAAATCTTTAAAGATATTAAAGTGTTATTTAACAACGTTGTTTATTAAAAATGCTTTAATAAACAAACAAATATTTATTTTCAACATGAAACTGAAATATACATTTTTTGAAAATCAATATTTATATATTTTATACGATGTAATCGATTTGTTTATTTTTCATATTAAATTTTAATATTATTTATTTGTTTGAAAACACAAAAACAACAACGATACCATTCTTATTATCATATCTTTGCGATTTACATTAATGCTGCATCGAAACACGCTTCACATGTGTACATACTCACCAACAACAACAACACAAAGAACCGACGTACCAACACATAATCATAAATTTAAGTACCATTAAATTGCAATGAATTACAATTAGAATCACTTGACTTGATTTTAATGTAAATGGCATGTGTGCGTGTTTGTATGTTTGAGTGTGTGTGTGTGTTTGTGCGGTTACATGTGCGTTTGTCCGATGACTTTCTCTTACATATTCTGACATTAATAAAATTGCAGAATTTTATCATTGTCCTTGTTGTAGGCATAAAAACCAAATTCTCTTGCGTTAATTAGTTAAATGTTTTCTTATTTCCCTCCTACCTACCTCCCTACATACGAGTATGTACGAAGTAGATACCTCCTTACATATTAACATTACCGTTTAATACAGTGAATGTTGTTCATTTTATTGAATTGGTTTTTAGTTAAATATGTATTAGATTTTGTACGAGGTTGGTAGAAAAAGTGAGGAATTAAAAAAATTAATGAGATAAAACAACAAAATTAATTTATATTTAAAACAAGTAAAAGAAGGCTATAGCTGGACGGGGACTGACCCTGTGATACCTACACCACTTTCCCTGGGCACTAGTTTTCCGCGGAATTTGTTTATATGATTGCGAAGTCTCCCTTTTCCCTTCGGGGATGTTGTTAGAGTTGTATAGTTCATGAACGAACTAGTTCAATTGAACAATTCATTGAAAAGAGCGTATGAACTAGATCAGTCAATATAGTTCATTATAGTTCAATAGTTCACTGATCGCCGACCGAAAGATCCACGAAGAACGATAAACGAACGAACGATTCACAATCTAGTTCAGCATGTCATTCACATATCGTCTGCTCCGTCGGAAAAGGTCGTAAGTCCCTTTCAATAAATTTTTCAGGAGGAAGAAAAAACATTACAGCGCTTTCTGTATTAAAGATTTTATTATGGTGGTAAAGGCAGTATTTTTCGTTTATTTATTCCGCTTCAATACCTGTACTTTGTTTGATAAAATTCCGTCGCGTTTGGAAGATAATTGGATGTCTTTGGACTTACGACCTTTTCCTTGTACAGTTTTGTATTTTTGTAGGGACTTAAGACCTTTTCCTACAATTTACGGACGTTTTTAACATAAAATATTTATACTTTACAAAACAATGTGGAAAGGGTACTATAAGTTTGTTTTGTCCAATATTCGTGTAACATCGCGAAGTATTCGTCGTAGACCCCCTCCCCTTGATATGTTTTTCATATCTTGACGAGATAAAGCGATCTAGCTATCAATTTTATACCGATCGTCACGAAATTTTGTGGAGAGGTGACCCCATTAGATGTTTGTTATGATCGAAAGGTGTGAAATGGACCAAACCCACAATTTTTACCCGACTTTGTAGCTGTCCTGTAGATCGCAGTAATATTCCGATCGAAGCGAAATTTAAGCTTGCAATTTAACATGGTGATGAGATAATTATTAGCGGGTTTTATGGACCAAAACTTTTGTGTGAAATCTAATATATAAAAGACAATGTGTGTATGTTCCGCGTAGGCTCAAAAACGGCTAAACCGATGTTGTTTGAAAATTTCAGAGAATATACAAGGAACAACCGAGGTAAAAACAGGCTTTATATTTTTTGAATTTCGGAGGGGTGGGGGCAGGCCCTATTTTTTAAAAAACGCTTTTTTGCAAATGTTATGAAGGTATCGGTCAGAAAATTAATTTGCGAGGCAACGGTTGTTGAATCTCCGACCCTATTACTTCTAGGATGTTTGGTATTGACGCCTTCATATAGCCCCCATAGAACGGTACCTCCCGAATTTCGGTATTTTGAAGGTTAGCCGAAATTGCTGAAATTTGGTATTTAGTCTACTTCATAAACAAAAGGAAACTAATTGAAGTAAAATTCAATACGACTCATGGTGGAGGGTATAACAAGTTCGTCCTTGCCGAATTTAACGACATTCTTACTTGTTATTGATATTCACTTGATTTTTTTGTACAAATTTTTCAATATATGAGGTATTTGAACACATACAGCATCCCAGTTTGTATCAATGAAAAGACCAGAAGTCCATCTTTCATAATCAGTTCGCTTATATGGGAAAATAGATTTCAAATGTTAATTTTCGTTGCAATATAGAAATTATCACATTTTTGTTCAAAAGTTTGGCCCAGAGGCTCCGCCAAATATCATCCGATTACCATCCAAAGGTGTAGGCTAGTTCTTTACATTGTACCCCAACCATGGATGACGTTAAACATAATATCTGAACTACATTAGCTGTAGTATTATTTTAAAGTATACATTTTCCTGTGGACTTACGACCTTTTGGTACTCAAATTTGTACGTTTTGTGGACTTACGACCTTTTCCGACAAGGGCAAAACATATAGAAAAACGCGACATGCTACCATTTTCTTTGTATCATACGACGTGTTTTGACTTGTACTATCATCCTGTAACAAAAACGCGATTTCCAAAAAAAGTGGACTTACGACCTTTTCCGACGGAGCAGACGATATGAATAAAGTGACGCCGTCTTCTGTGCTAAGTGATTCCTTCGTAATGTAATGAATTTGGTTATGTTTTGGATCAATGCACAGTGTCCGATTTCCGAAAAACCTGGCCAAAACTCTAGAAATGAATGGATTTTTACCTAACCTTTGGTTCTTATGTTTTTCGGGCCGCTTATTACATTTCTGATATTATTTAACCCTCAGGCGGTCACTTAAGGGGTATTTTTGGTCCCTCCTCTTATAAAATGTGATCTTATCGGATCAAAATATTCTACAAATTTCTTCGCCATCAATTTTTACTATAGGTCCTAGAATACACAAAAACTCTATATCTTACCTTAACTCCAGAAATATGCAAATTAGAAAAACATTTTAGGGTTAGTGTCGTACTTCATCAAAGTTTTGGCAAAATTGTCATACAAAGCATCATTTTAGAAGAATGGCATCAAAGACAAAAATGTTCTCCGCTAAATTTCACTATAAGTCATTAAAGAAATGAAATCTCTATTTCCATTACATACAAAGGAAATATCGGTATCAATTTTGCCAAAAAACCAAGAAACTAAAATAGGGGTGCAAGCTTCCTCAATTTCTACAGTTTTGGAAATATTTGAGTTACGATCACTTGGAATCCTTGCACTTTAGGTGTATAATGTCTTTGGCAACTTTACTGACAAGAATGCGAGGAATATTTGTCTTAAAAAAATTAACCCTCGTGCGAGTCTTGAAAGGGGTCCTTTTGGTCCCTTTTTTCAAAAATCTTTAAAATCTCCTATAAAATGTGGTCGGATCAGACCAAAATATTCTAGAAATTTGTTCGCCATAAAATTTTACTGTAGGTCTTAAAATATATCAAAACTCTAAATTATGCCCAAACGCCAGAAAGTGACCCTATACTATATTCTGACATTCTGAATGAAAGAGAATCTGTATATACCTGCAAGACAAAATATCACATAGAAACGAAAAGTGCAAATATGTGCAGGATGTTTCGATGGAAATTGGTAAAAAAAACCCTTCCTTTTTTATGAAATGATAAATTACACGGCCCAACTCCATCTTACTCACAACTATTTTCATAAATTATAGTGAAAATTGATCTTGAAAAAAATTAACAAGTACGGATATCAATTATTAAATAACGCACAATTCATTGGCGACACTGAACATCTTAAATACGTTTCACATACCTTTCATTACAATTACAAAAAGAAAATATTTAATAACCGTTGTTTATTTTGCATATTATCATAGATTTATAAACAACTTAAATATTGAAAAAAAAAAAATTCCAAATAGGGTCACTTCGACCTGATTTTATATCCACTTATTAAACAAGAAATGTATATATTTTTTCATAACTACACGCACTGGGATCCTATAAACAATATCTGACCCTTTTTAGTGTTTATTGATAAAAAATTTTTCGATTTTTGGCCAGGTTTTTTGGAAAATCGGACATTGTGCAATGTGAAGTGTCAACCCCCATTGTAATAAAATTAATTTCTACATAAATAACATTTTTGACATAACATATCCCAATATATCGAAACCATTACCTATTCAATGGGCCTTGTTTTGGATAAAAAAGGATAAATTAAAAAGAAACATACATACACAAAGCTTTTTTCGCAGTGATAATTTCTACACACACACAACATAAGATTTTGTTGGCAACTTTTTAAATAAAATTCTAATTACAATTTTTTTTAAAGACGTTTTTTTCTAACTAATTTTTGTTCGTTCGTCTATATTCGTAATTTAGGCATCCATAGCTCAGACCCCCCAAAATACATATACTTGAGGATTTAAACCCCATTCAAAACGATTACAAGTTCAGTATTGTGCGGATTAGAAGTACATGAAATGTCTATTGGACAATATGTACGACATATCAAGGGTTCCCCGTGGAGTATATCTCGAAAACCAATTATAAAATTGTTTTACTGCCTTAATAAAAATTGTGTATTCCTATTCTATATCAACTTCTTGCTAAATAGTGGGAAAAAAGAATGCAGAAAAATTTATTTTTGTGCATCATAAAGTGATAATATCTGCTATAAATAGCATGCCCATCTGAATTTTTTCCTATCAGTAACAAGTTTGTAGATGAAAACAACCGTAATCGAGATTAATGCTCAAACGTTGGTTATATGTTTTAAAATCTGCAGTAATTTGTATTGTATAAATTGTTCTTGAACCAACTTTAAATAAAAGAAGTGTAAGCTTCTGGGTTCATTAATGAGAAAAATAAAAAAAAAAAAACAAAAAAAAAATCGCGCTTTTTAAATAAATCTCGGTCAATAAATCTCGCAAGCCCTACCAATATGGTACTAAAGAAAATGTTGTAGCTGTAAAAGATTCTCTACAAGATTGTTCTCTATGATGTTTTCGTAGGTTTTACCAGTTTTGATATATAGAAGTTCCATTTAGGACAATTCACTGACTGTATCGTCTCCTTATAAAACAGTGTCATGACTACAATTTCCCATCTTAAACTTATATATCTCAAAACTGATACAACCTAGGAACAAATTGTTTCATAGCTATAAGTATATAGTCCCATTTCGATAAGACATACTGTTTTCAAGCAAATTGTGAAAACCTAAAAATGTGACCCGAACTTCTATAGCTCAAAAATGGTAAAACATAGTAACAAATCAAACTAATTTTCACAGCTATAGCATTTTCTTTGGCTCCATTTCGATATTACTTGCGGTTTCCAAGCAAAATCGCAAAAACATAAAATAAACCTAACAAGTAAAAAAGCGTTAAGTTCGGCCGGGTCGAACTTTTCATACCCTCCACCATAAAATATTCTTAATTAAAATGGAATAATTAGCTTTCATCCCTGTCCCCAACTTTAGATGGGTACGTTAAAATGTCAGATAATGTACATATATGGTGTCTATATCCAACTTTGTATGTTGACAATTTTTGGTGGGCGGAAAGTGGGAGGTATCGTTATATAGGGGTTATAATAAAACATGGCAGTATGTTGATGGAGCCTCTAATGGCAAATAACTCCTAATTCGCTTAAAAATTATAGCTAAAATCCTCAAAATACCGAAAATAGGTACATAACGTTATATGGAGGCTATACAAAAACATCGACCTATGTTGAATATTTCTAGTGGATTGTGTCTTTAACAGCTAGTTAGGAGGTACAGCTATATACCTCCATACATGGAGCATTCTTGACAATTTTTGGTGGAGAGGTGTGGTGACCACTAAGAACTTCAAATGTCAAATGTTCAAATTACAGCTAATTCAGTTAAAAATTGTAGGTAAAATTCTCAAAATACCGAAAATCGGGAGATACCGTTATATGGGGGCTATACCAAAACATGGACCTAAGTTCAAAATTTTTCGAATATAAGCTTTTTGGTCACTAAGAACCCTAAATGTCAAATTATAGCTAATTCGGTCTAGAAATGTGGCTTAAACGTCAAAATACCTGAAATCCGGCGGTACCGTTATATGGGGGCTATTCCAAATTATGGACCTATGTTTTGTTATATAAGTTTATTGACACTTAAGAACCCTAAATGTCAAACTATAGCTAAATCGGTCTGAAAAAAAATACCGTAAATCGGGGGGTACCGTTATATGGGGGCTATACCAAAACGTGGACCTATGTCCACAAGTTTTGTTATAAAAGATTACTGACACTTAAGAACCCTAAATGTCAAATTATAGCTAAATCGTTCTGAAAATATAGCTAAAAACGTCAAAATACCGTAAATCGGGGGGTACCGTTATATGGGGGCTATACCAAAACGTGGACCTATGTCCACAAGTTTTATTAAAAACGTTTATTGACACTTAGGAACCCTAAAAGTCAAATTATAGCTAAATCGGTCTGAAAATATATCTAAAAACGTCAAAATACCGTAAATCAGGGGGTACCGTTATATGGGGGCTATACCAAAACGTGGACCTATGTCCACAAGTTTTGTTATAAAAGACTACTGACACTTAAGAACCCTAAATGTCAAATTATAGCTAAATCGTTCTGAAAATATAGCTAAAAACGTCAAAATACCGTAAATCGGGGGGTACCGTTATATGGGGGCTATACCAAAACGTGGACCTATGTCCACAAGTTTTATTACAAACGTTTATTGACACTTAAGAACCCTAAAAGTCAAATTATAGCTAAATCGGTCTGAAAATATATCTAAAAACGTCAAAATACCGTAAATCAGGGGGTACCGTTATATGGGGGCTATATTATATAAGTTTATTGATACTTAGGAACCCTAAATGTCAAATTATAGCTAAATCGGTCTGAAAATATAGCTAAAAACGTCAAAATACCGTAAATCGGGGGGTACCGTTATATGGGGGCTATACCAAAACGTGGACCTATGTCCACAAATTTTGTTATATAAGTTTATTGACACTTAGGAACCCTAAATGTCAAATTATAGCTAAATCGGTCAGAAAATGTAGCTAAAGACGTCAAAATACCGTAAATTGGGGGTACCTTTATATGGGGGCTATACCAAAACGTGGACCGATATAGCCCATCATCGAAATTGACCTGCCTGCAAACAAAAGACGCATTTTCCCAAAACTTCAGCGTCCTATCTCCATTTTTGTGGATGCTAGAGTGATTACCACAGACGGACGGACGGACGGACGGACGGACGGACATGCACAGATCGACTCAGAATTTTACCCTGATCAAGAATATATCGACGCCTCCAAACAATAGTATGCTAAGTCGACTTAGCATGTTTTCAAGTTCTTTACATTTTTATATTTAACGTCCTTTAACTTAAATTCTGTCAAATTTTGGTAATGATCGGACAATCCGAACAGAAGTTATTAACAAATATTTACTTAGCATAGTACTGAAGGTCAAAGAAATTTCCAAACTTTTAGAGCTTGTCCTGCAAAACTCTCTTTTCAGAATTAGCAAACTATTATTTGGAGGTGTCGAACGTCCTTTAACTTAAATTCTGTCTAATTTTGGTAATGATCGGTCAATCCGAACAGAAGTTATAAACAAATATTGACTTAGCATAGTACTGAAGTTCAAAAAAATTTCCAAACTTTGAGAGCTTCTCCTGCAAAACTCACTTTTTAGACTTATCATACTATTATTTGGAGGTGTCGATATATACTTTATAGGGTCGCAAATGAGTATTTCAATGCGTTACAAACGGAAAAACAAACTTAATATACCCTCCATACTATGGTGGAGGGTATAAAAATGTGAACTTGGCCGTGATTTATTTAAAAATCCCTCCAGCGATTATTTCTTGTTTTTGGATTTTTCTCATCTATAGACATTTCTGTTTCAGAATCCTCAAAAACCTCCCAGTTGTAAGCTCCTTTCATTTAACGTTGGTTCAAGAGTACCGTGATATTGTACCCTCGACGGTTAGGCTAACGATAAAAATGTACCTCATCGAAATAATGTTCTTTGACTAATCATATGTTTTGGCGAAACCCGCCTCAAACAATTTGGAGTCGACATATATCCCAGTTCGTCCGTCTGTCTGGCTCGAGCGCACTATAACTCTCGAACAGATCAACAGATTTGGTCCAAATTTTGGATCTCCCAATACTTTGTTCAACATTTAAGTCATATCGGTCCATTCCTTTAGAGTCTTCCCCGCAAGACTTCAAAATGTTTCCTTAAAATCTCGAGCACAATAACTCTCGAAAGTCCAAATCGATTTTTTTCGAGACATAGATTAGGTTCGAATATGGATTATATCAAAATTTCAAGTATCCGATTTGACCGAAACTTTGAACATCCTGAAATTACTTCCAAACGTACATATATCAAGTACCAGAGGGTCTATTTGGGACAACATCTTCGGTTACATCCCTCACAAAAGTTCAACATAGTGTAGTTTAAGGGCTGTTGGAGGAGCCATTGCACATTTTAACCAATGGTACTCCTGGCGGTCTTCTTTACAGCGATATTGTATTTTTCGTGGACAAGTCCATGGTTATGTCAGGATTGGTCTAAAAGCTCTAAATATTTCGGCGACCAACAAAATTGACGGCTGACACCATAACTATCAAAAGGAATGACTTCCAAAATTACAAAAAAAAAACATTTGAGCTTTCATCGAAGTCAAATTTTTGAGCACAGCATAAGCATTTATTCGCAACGCCAACAATCGTGAAAGTTTATGTGGCTGTCTATATGTTAAAGTCTCAACTCACACAGTCTGAGGATATATCTCTGTCGACAAACCCGACTGTTACTTTTTTACTTTTTTTCCAGAAAATAATTATACATTTTCATAAGTTCGCCTCCGCTGTGCCAATAGAAGTGATTGGTATTTGGAAAGTTGTTAATGTCATCGAGTCTGTAAACACCTAGTCGTACAAATAAGATAGAAATAAGCGGGAACAACAACCATTGAGGTATCAGTTGGAGTTTCTCGACTTAACCTTTTTTTCAGGACATAGCTAAATTGTTGATGAGCCTTTTTAAGAGATATTTGTTCGATCATGTTTCTGCGTAGTCTCAAAAAGTACTGCGAGTTGGATTCGGAGTCTGTAATCTTAGATTGCATCGCCCGGCTTTTGATAAAAATGCTTTCTTTTTTAATGTAATTTTCTGAATTTTTAGTTGGCTTTCACGGACTTCTGGTAAAATATTAAATTTTTGGTGCTTTTTGACATTATAGAATATTATTTACTTACAAAACTTTTTTTTATGTGACTGAAGTTAGTGTGTGATATCTGGATATGTACTTTATAGAAGAAAAGGCGTTATGTTCGGGCCGAACTGTTTAGATCCTCCAAACACTGTATATCTCTGTTCGACATATCCGCGAATGTAATCCCTGTATTCGAACGTGGATCTATTTTCACCACTTTTGCATGGAGGTTCTCCCACCAAATGGATTTCCAAAATCCATATTACAGACGATATTTAAGCCTCGAATAATTATAGCCTCGAATTATAGAAAATCTTTCGAAAACTATTCTCTGTGGGATTTAGAACCCAAAATGCCAAATAACAGCTAATGTGGTTGAAAATTCTGGAATACACCAAAACGTTAATCTAATCTAATCTCTGTTCCAATTTTCAGTCTTGCATCTAAAATATTGTGATCTCTCTCTATTGAATGTATATACTTTGTGGCAATATTGCAAATACATAAAATCAACTAAAAACCTTTAAAATAGCTTTATTTAATGATACAAAACATTTGTAATATTCATGATTTTTGGTCAAGTTGGTAAAAGTTCAAATTTTTAGGGTTTTTTTGGTTTTCACGATTTTGCTTGGAAATTGCAAGTGCTATTCAAACGAGATTAGAGCAAATGTTGTAGCTGCCCAGCAAAAAAAGTCCACCCAAAATCATGGGTGTTGTAAGGGATTTTTGGCAGCCGTAACTACTCGCAAACCCCATTTCTTCCTTATTTTTACAAGGGTCGCACTCAGTTTGTAGTTATTTTATGACCACTAGAATAACTGGTTATTCTGTGGCCACTAGAAGTTGAAAAGTAAGTTGAAAAAAATTCTATTTTTAGAACAGTTGATGTAGAGATTTTTTTAATTTCATCACACTTCTTATTTTTATTTTACTTTATTTTATTTCGCTCGCTGTGCGAGTTGAACACACGAACCCTCTGATTTCTAGCCAAAGACACTACATACTATGCCACGCACAAGAACATTAAGGGTTGCTTCAGAACTTAAATGTGCAGTGCACATGTGCGCCACGAACTGTTATTTTTTAATTAAAAAAAAAAACTCGCGGGCCGACAGTGAGCGTTGAACACACAACCCTAGGATTTATAGTCGGACGCACACTCACTGTGCCACCATCCTCATTACTTAGTGAGGAGCAAAGTAAGTAGGTTTGCCTTGTAATCTTTTTAAGAAGTATCCCATTACTTTTCAGATTACTTGTAATGGGAAAAGAAGCTTGTTTACATTACTTTGTAATGGGTTACGTAATGACTAATGGATCCGAATTTTTGCTGGGTGTGAACATTTCTTACAAGATTGACCTTTATGACTTTTTCATAGGTTTTACAATTTTGAAATATAGAAGTTGAATTTGGGAAGATGAACTGACTGTATCGCCTCCTTACAAAACAATGCCATGCACGATGTGCCTTAACTAACTTTAAGTAGAAGACGCTTACACCTGGAAAGTTTTGCAGATTCTGAATCTATCTTAATATATGAGAAATAAAAAACAAACAAAATCGACGAATGGGTTTTAAAATAAATCGCGGTCAAAAGTCACATTTTTAGGTTTTCAGGATTTTCCTTGGAAACCGCAAGTCCTATCCAGGGCTTCGGAGTCGGAGTTGGAGTCGTAGTCTAGCAAATTTTGCTGGAGTTGGAGTCGGAGTCGGAGTCGAGAAAAAAATTGGACTGGAGTCGGAGTCTGACCAAAAATGGCTCGACTCCGAAGCCCTGGTCCTATCGAAATGGGACTAAAGAAAATGTTGTAGCAGTGAACATTCTCTACAACATTTTTTAGTCTCATTTCAATAGGGCTTGCGGCATCCATGCAGAATCCTGAAAACTTAAAAAAACCCCTAAAAATGTAAACTTTTACCGTGATTTATTTAAAAATCCCTTCAGCGCTTTTTTTGGATTATGAACATTGCTGTTTCAGAATCTGCAAAAACTTCACAGGTGTAAGCGGTACTGCTACATTGATTTAGTTTGCATCTAGCGAGAGGTCGAGGTCATTATCACTATAACTATTACCTCGTGCAAACATTTGTCAGATTGAACTATAACTTCGATATCTATCGTGATTAAGGTTACACTACCCACAACTAAAACTGAGGGATACCTGCGTAAATTAGGCTGTAACTCGGTTACCTGACCAAGTACATCAACATAATTAGCATCAATGGAAAGGCCAAGCGTTCCTTTTCTAAACATAACTTATATTGGTTTAACATAGTTTTCAGGAATAAATATATAGTCATTTCACTAACAACTTTACCAATTTTCACACAAAAGTTCTGGTCTATTTAACCCGCTAAATATTATCTGATCATCACGTAAAATTGCAAGCTACTTCTCTGTCGTAAACCCAAACCTTACGTAAAATTTCGCGCAGATCAGACTACCATTGCGACCTACAGAGCCGCTACAAAATTGGATTAAAACGTCGTGTTTGGTCCATTTCACCGCCTAAATATTTCACGATCATCGCCAAAAACTATAGGGGTCTATTCTGGTCTAAACCCGACCTACATACAAAAGTTTGTGACGATTGGTCCACAATTGCGGCAGACGGGCGGACACATGTCAAAATCGCTTTATCTCGTAGAGATATGAATTTTGGTATACCACATGGTATGTCTACGACGAATATTTCGCGGTGTTACATGCATTTTTCCAAAAACTAACTTTAAATAACCTTTCCACATTGTGGTGTAGGGTATAAAAAACTGACAAAAAAGGAATTCAATATCATCTATTACAGAATGGTTTTCATGCTTTAGTATAACTGCCAGGAATCTATTGTATGAAAAATATATAAACAAACTTTTTACATGTATATCCTAACTAATTTCCCATCCTTTAAAAGAAGAGAAAACTCAATTTATATTTCCAACACTTCCCTCGCTAAAACGTCTTAGCTGTAATAATTTTCTTTCAGGCATTTCATTGCTTTCATTGCTCCCTTTAGCAATTAAAATCTTAAGCAATGAATAACTGAGTATATTGTATATGAGTATGTGCGTGTGGTGTGTGTCTACCAAAGTTACCACAAACCAAATTCAAAATTGTATTTAGTTTATAGAATGCGGCAAAATCTCGATAAAGACTGCATTCTAAGATTACATGTACATAGGTATGTATGTACGTGAGTGGAGGCCTACTACTTGTATCCATTTACGTGTATGTGTGTTCTTATTTGTAATTGGTGGTAATTATTAAGAAAATTTACAAATTTAGGAAATTAAATTGACAGTTTAATTGTGGTTAGACTGTTTTAGAGGTTTTACACTCGGAGACATGTGAAGAATGTTAGAATAATGTTGTCAGAGAATAATTACATTGAAATCTCAGCTGTCGTATGGAGATTTACTTGACATTAACAGATGAAAATGTTGAAATGAATTTACTTTATATTCTTGACAACTAATGACAAGCATATTTGTTGAGTGGGGAAAAATAATTTGGGATTAGCCCAAAGACGTGAGGTTGAATATAATGAAAGGTGGTAAACAATAGGACGAATATTTTTATAACCTCCACCATAGTATGGAGGGTATATTAAGTTAGTTTTTTTCGTTTGTAATCATTTGCGATACTATAAAGTATATATATTCTAGATCAGGATACAATTGTAGTCACTCTAGCGTCCGCAAAAATCGAGATAGTGGGCTAGATTTTTGCACCCGATTATCTTTTTTCCATAGGCAGGTCAAGTTCGATGTCAAGTGTAAGTTTTGGTATAGCCCCCATATAGCGGTACCTCCCGATTTTCGGTATTTTGAGGATTTTAGCTATAACTTTTAACCGAACTAGCTGTAATTTGACATTTAAGCTTCTTAGGGGACACAACACTACTTCATCAAAAACAGTCAACGTAGGCCCTTGTTTGGGTGTACCCATATAACGGTACCTCCGGATTTTCGGTATTTTGAGGGTTTTTAGTTACAATGTTTAATCGAACTAGCTCCAATTTTATGTTTGAGGTTCTTAGGGGCCACAGCACTTCTTCGCCAAAAACTGTCAACATAGGTCAATTTTTTGGTGTAGCCCCCATATAACGGTACCTCCCGATTTTCGATATTTTGAGGGTTTAGGTACTATTTTTATTCGAACTAGCTGTAATTTGACATTTGGGTTCCCGCCAAAAATTGTCAACATAGGACCCTGTTTGGGTGTAGCCCCCATATAACGGCACCTCCGGATTTTCTGTATTTTGAGGATTTTAGTTACAATTTTGAACCGAACTAGCTGCGATTTGACATTTGATGTTCTTAGGGGCACAGCACTTCTTCATTAAAAACTGTCGGTATTTGGAGGGTTGTAGCTACTATTTTTATCCAAGCTAGCTGTAATTTGACATTTGATGTTCCCAGTGGTCACGATACTTCTTCACTAAAATTTTTCAACATAGGCCCATATTTTGGTATAGCGCCCATTTAAAGGTACATACCGATTTTCGGCATTTGAGGGTCTTAGCTGCATTATTTGACGGAACTACCCTTAATGTGCAGTTACAAAACTTTTCCACCAACAGTTGTCAAGATATGTCCACACTTTGATATAGCCCCATAGGTGGTACCTTTCACCTGGTTGAATACATATTTATACCCTACACCACAATGTGGAAAAGGTGTTCACGGTGCTTCTTAACTAACTTTAAATGAAAGGTGCTTACACCTGGGAAGTTTTTTCGAATTCTGAAACTACAATGTTCATAGATGAGAAAAATTAAAAAATAACAAGTAAGAAAAGCGTTAAGTTCGGTCGGGCCGAACTTTTTATACCCTCCACCACAAATTTCAGCCATTTCGGTGGATTAATGTGGCCACAACCTTCAAAATACCGAAATTAGGAAGGTACCGTTCTATGGGGGCTATATGATGGCGTGGACCTATACCTACAAATTTCTGGGGGAAAGTGTTATACGCCTAAAGAAGACTAAATACCAAATTTCAGCCATCTCGGTGTGATAATGAGGCTAAAACGTTCAAAATATCGAAAATCGGGAGATATTGTATTATGGGGGCTATATCAACACGTGGACCTATATAAACATTTTATGGTAGAAATGTTTCTTAGCCTCTAGAAACACAAAATACAAAGTTACAACCGATTCTTTGGTTAAGTGGGTCTAATACATTCAAAATATATTAAAATGACGCGTACTTTATATGGGGCCTTATATGGGGGCTATACCAAAACGTGGACCTATATAACCCAACTTTGGTAGGAATGTTTTCTGGCCTCTGAAGACACAAAATACCAAATTACAACCAATTCTGTGGTCAAATGGGTCTAATTCATTCAAAATATATTAAAATGACGCGTACTTTATATGGGGCCTTATATGGGGGCTATACCAAAACGTGGACCTATATAACCCAACTTTGGTAGGAATATTTTTTGGCCTCTGGAGACACAAAGTACCAAATTACAACCAATTCGGTGGTAAAATGGGCCAAATATCTTAAAAATTCCTTAAAACGACGACGCGTCACGCGTCATTTTGTATGGGGGCTATACGAAAGCGTGGACCTACATAGCCCACTTTCAATACCAAAAGTCCTACGTAAATATAACATATTTTCCCAAAATTTCATCAACCTACGTCAATCCGTTCGGACGCTAGAGTGATTTCCACAGACGGACAGACGGACAGACGGACGGACATGGCTATATCGATGTAGAATTGCACGCTGATCAAGAATATATATACTTTGTGGGGTCTACAATGATTATTTCGAGTAGTTACAAACGTAGTGACAAACTTAATATACCCCCATCCTATGGTGGAGGGTATAAAAAAAAATCGCCGGAGGGATTTTCAATTAAATCGCAGTCAAAGTTCACAATTTTAGGGGTTTTAGGTTTTCACGATTTTGCTTTGATACCGTAAGCCCTATCGAAATGGAATTGGAGAAAATGTTGTAGCACTAAAATTTCTCTACAAGATTGGCTGTAATGGTAATTGCGCAGGTTTCACCATTTTTGAGATATAGAAGTTTTAATTGGGACAATGACTGTATTGCCTCCTTATAAAACGATGTCATGAAGGGAGCACCTTAACTAACTTTAAATGAAAACCGCTTACACCTAGGAATTTATTGCAGATTCTGAAACAGCAATGTTCATAGATGAGAAAAATTCAAAACAAGAAAAAAACGCTGAAACGGTTCTTTATTAAATCGCGGTCGATGGTCACGTTTTTAAATTTATTTTAGGTTTTCAGAATTTTGTTTGGAAGCAGAAAGTCCTATCGAAATGGGACTGAAGAAAATATTGTAGCAGTGAGAATTCTCTATTCCAAGCAAAATCCTGAAAACCTGAAAACGTGACCTTTGACCGCGATTTATTAAAGAATCCCTCCAGCGATTTTTTCTTGTTTTTTGGGTTTTTCTTATCTACGAACATTGCTATTTAAGATCTGCAAAAACTTCCCAGGTGTAAGCGGTTTTCATTTAAAGTTAGTTAAGGTGCACCCTACAAAAAATTGTTTTATTAGGAGGCAATACACTCAGTGCATTGTTCCAATTTAAACTTCTATATCTCAAAAATTGTAAAATCTACGGAAATAGCATTAAGGTCAATATTGTGGAGAATTTTCAGTGCTACAACATTTCATCTAATCCCATTTCGATAGGGCTTGGGGTTTCAAAGCAAAATCGTGAAAACCTTAAAACCCCTTAAAATATGAACATTGACCGCGATTTACTTGAAAATCGCTCCGGCGATTTTTTCTTTTTTTATACCCTCAGCATATATGCTAACGAGGGTATATACACTTTCATACGGTCAAAATGTGCTTCATCGAAATAATGGTTTTAGACCCCAAGTATGTTTGGACGAAATCCGTTTCAGACAATTTGGAGTCGATTTAGCAATGTCCGTCCGTCTGCCTGGCTGGCTGGTGCGCACGATAACTCTCGAACGGATGAACCGATTTGATCCAAATTTTGGAATTCGTAACATTTGGTCCAAAGTTCGAAGATAGACCAAGTTCGAAGATAGACCATATCGGTCCACCCCTTCAGGTACCTCCCCCACAAAAGTTCGGAAATCGTAGGAAAAATTGTGCGAACGATAACTCTTAAAGGTAGTAACCGATTTGGCCCCTACTTTACATATCGTGAAATTTCTACCAGAAATAGATGAGGTTCCAATATGGACTCTATCGGTCCAGTGGACTCTATCGGTTCCAGTACCTCCCACACAAAATTTCGGAAATGTTCAGTTTAAGACCTACTCTCGAATCGCTTTGATTTTTGTTGTAACCATTTGTATTTGCTGCTCCCATTACGGCAGTACAAGTTTTATCAGGGGCAAGTCCATACTTCCTGAGAAAATAGCCCGAAGTTGTAAAAACCCTTTATGGCACCAGGTGTTGTGGTTGGAGCGCACGATAACTCTCGAACGGATCTGCAGATTGGGTCCAAAATTTGCCCATCGTAATATTTTGTCCGAATTTATATTAAGGTCGAAGATGAGCCATATCGGTCCACTCCTTCTGGTACCTCCCCCACAAAAGTAATCGATTGGTTCATACCTTGAACATCGTGAAATTTCTTTCAGACATAGATGGACCCTATCGGTCTACTTCTTCGGATACCTCCCCCACACAATTTCGGAAAAGTTCTGTTTAGGACTTGCACTCGAATCGCTTTGATTCTTTTTGCAAACACTTGTATTCGCTGCCCCCATTATGACGCTACAATTTTTTCAGGAGCAAGTCCAGACTTCCAGAGAAATTTGCCCGAAAGCTGTAAAAAGGTCTACGGTACCATGTGTATTGCCTGGAGTGTACGATAACCCTCGAAAGGATCAGCCAATTCAGTCCAAAATTCAGCCCTCTTTATATTTGTTCAAACATAGTTTAAGTTCAAAGAAGAGCCATATCGGTCCATGAATGTTTCAATTCACACAGGCTGAGGGTATATCTCTGTCGGCAAAGCCGACTGATACTTTTTTACTTGTTATTTTTCTTATCTATGAACAATGTAGTTTCAGAATTTGCAAAAACTTCCCAGAATTTGCAAAACCTTTCATTTAAAATGAGTTAAGGGTGTTATAAATTTGTTTTTCGAAAAATTAATGTAACACCGCGAAATATTCGTCGTAGACCACATCCTGTATACCAAAATGCATATCTCGACGAGATAAATCCATTTTGAGATGTGTGTCTTTCCGTCCGTCCATTACAAATTTTAATCAAACTCCGGGCCGCAATTATTTACCAAACATCACAAAATAGAGTATAGAGGTCGGATTCAGACCAGAGTAGACCCCTATAGTTTTTGGTAATGATCACAAAGTATTACGTTGAAGAGATGGGCCAAAAACAAAATTTGTATCCGATTGTGTAGCGGCTCTGGATAATAGTCTGGTAATAGTCTGGTCGGCGTAAAATGTTAAGTAAGGTTTGAGTTTATGACAGGGAAGAAGCTTGCAATTTACCACGAAGCGGGTTAAATTGACCAACACTTTTGTGCGAAATTTGGTAAAATTGTTAATACAATTACGATAACTTTATTCCTGGAAAACATAGTTTACCCACATGAGTTATATTTGGAAGAGGAACTCTCGATCTTTCTATTGGTGTCCATCATGTCGATAATAACAAACTTACAGCGTAATATATATGTATATAGAGTTCTCACAATTTTAATTCTAGGTAATGTAACTATAATTACACAAGAGATCGCAGTAAGATTTGTTCTTAAGGAGCTACATTTGCCTTCCGTGCTACGAAATGTAGCAATCATTACAGTAGAGTTTTGAAATCATGATAGAGAAATTCCAAGTTTTTTAAGTTGATGATAATTAGAATGATGACGTGGTTTGAAATATTGGTCATTTTTTCATTAGCTCATTCGGTAAAAATCACCGAAAGCTATTTCTAAGAGTATTTTGAACCTGTTTAACGATTCTTCACAAAATTTCTTTGGGTTTGATAATTAAAAAGGTTCCAAGGTAGCTTTTCACTAATACAAGGGTTAATGCAAACTTTAATATTTTTAAAAAACAGGTATGTATATCTAGCCAAACCTGTCCGACTGTCCATTATAAAATAAGCGAAAACACATTTGAATTTGAAAACCCAAAAGTTCTAGGACAAAGAAGCCATCCCACAGTCGATACGTCTGAAGAGCTGCTCAACTAACAGCGAAACCAGGTCACGTAATTTGGTGACAGTGTGGGTTTGAGTCCTCGGCTTTCCTTTTTCACTTGAAAAAAAAAAAAAATCGATCATCAAGCTTAACTCTAAACGAGAAAATTAATAAAAGTGATTAAAAATGAGCTTCGCCCTAACAGGCAAAATTTCAAAAAAATTAAAAACTGGCTGAGTCCGGCTGGGATTTGAACACGAGTTCTTGAAAAACATATGAAAAAAATGTTGTCACGGCATGTTAGCGTTCAAAGCGTTTGTCATGATAATATACAATTCAACAGCCAAAAATCTGTGGTTGTATAAAAACACATTTGCATTTGAAAAACCAAAAGTTCTAGGACAGAGAAGCCATCCCATAGTCGATACGTCTGAAGAGCTGCTCAACTAACAGCGAAACCAGGTCACGTAATTTGGTGACTGTGTGGGTTCGAGTCTTTGGCTTTCCTTTTTCACTTGCAAAGAAATTTTCGATCATCAAGTTTAACTCTAAACGAGAAAATAAATAAAAAACATTAAAAATGATGTTCGCCCTAACAGGTAAAATTTCAAAAAAAAAAAAAAAAAAAAAAACAGCAATGACGTTTTATGTATGTACTATATTGCTGTTATGTTACCATGTATTGCAGGTTGTGAGAGATAGGGACAATCGACAACCTATTATTTTGCTGTTTAATGCCTAAGTCTAGAAGATTGCATACCATGGGTAAACACACGATCCACTCTTTAACTGTCTTCCTCGCCAAAGTCCTGGGATGGCTCCAACAGGAAGGAAACATGGCAAATACCCACACTATGTAAGCATACATACCTTAATAATATTTATATATTTTAAATATTTTATATATACTCTGTCTGTCTACTACGACTATCTTTTCCATATTTTTTCTCTTTTAGCATACTACTAGGAGCGGCTGTCTATTATGGCAGACGCGCGTCCTTCAGCCTACCATATCTTATGTATGTATGACTTGGCGGCTAAAATATGTATGAACCAATCATATAAAAGAAATTCCGTGGAAACCTAGTGTACAGAGGTAGTGGTGTAGGGTATCGGATGGTCGTCCCCGTCCGACTCTTACTTGTTTTCATAAAATATTTTTTCAACAATATACTGAGCCATGAACGTGAATTTGTCAATAAATTTTTTTCAAAGCCCATATAACAGCCTGTTTATGTTTCAGAGCCAAATAACCGCCTGTTTATGTATGTCGCACGGTGTTTTGAATTATTTTATGTAATTGATTTTTTCAAAATAATGAATAAAACCGCCTTTAAAAAGTTTCTATACAACTTTTATTTTATTTCAAGAATGTGTTGCATAAATTTCTTTTAAGTTTTTCGGTGTTATTCGCGAGTTTACGTGTTACTCGACAGCTACAAAGCAAGTAAGTGATTTTGACATTCTCTTTCTATAAAAGACAGTACTTTCGAAATACATAAACCCAAATTTACATGGAAAAGTGTACATTTACGTGCTATTTCGTCGGTCGCATAGATTTTCGTTTCGAAGGTGTTTACATGAACAAAAAATTAATTTTTTTCCACTTCGGAAGCGCAAGAAACCTTTCGGTCGACATACATTAACAGGGGGTTAAATTCCTATCCTTATAAGTTATCACTAGACATCGGATTTTGCATATTTGCATATTTTTTATTAATAAAGATACGAAAATTCTGATTGGACCAAAATTCGTTTTGAAGAAAACTGAATGCAATGACAGGCTCATATTTTTTATTTTTTTGCATATTTGCATATTTTGCATATGCACAAAATATGCAAAAAATATGCAAAATATGCAAAAAATATGCAAAATATGCAAAAAATATGCAAAATATGCAAAAAATATGCAAAATATGCAACTAATTTTTTTGACGAAAATCGTCAAATTAAAGTTGGAAAGTCATCAAAAAGTGTTCTAAATTAAGTTTATTGTCGTTAAACGTCGATTTCTTAGCAGATTATTATGTTATTAATTACACTGTGATACAAAAGTGGACAAAATTTTTTTGCTGGATTTCTGATGCACAAATTCGGTTTTGTGGGAGTCCATAGAAGACGAAAATACCTTTGGTTTCTTTGGGTCACTTCGGGTTTTGATTTTAGTAGTGAAAAATTGACTTTCTTGGATTTTCAAATTTAAACGGATATTACTTCTTTTTTCCACAACCGATTTGCACACACTGTTTTTTATTATAAAGGGGAGAGTAATGCCTTTCGAACAAGCCATAGATTTTTAAAATCGGTTAACAAATGGCTAAGTAATAGTGGTTTAAGTGTGACAAAAACGCATTAAAAAACAGTAAAATGTTTTTCCTTGTGCTCTAGGCTGCGTAAACGACACCTAACAGTACAATTATTTACTGTTAGCAAGTAGGAAATTTAGTTGGCTTTACAAAATGGGAAAATCCAACGAAATCGGTTGAAAAATGAATGCGTTATGGCATTTTTTGTTTTTCAACTTTTTGGTTTTCTTCATATTTTCCTTTATAAAAGATGGGTAGCTTAGCATGTATGATTCTAATTGTGATTATCCTGCTTAACAATTACGCACAATGTATCAATGTTTTATAAAGGAAAATATGAAAAAAACCAAAAAGTTGAAACACAAAAAATGCCATAACGCATTCATTTTTCAACGGATTTTCTTGGTTTTTCCCATTTTGGAAAGCCAACTAAATTTCCTACTTGCTGACAGTAAATAATTGTACTGTTAGGTGTCATTTACGCAGCCTAGAGCACAAGGAAAAACATTTTACTGTTTTTAATGCGTTTTTGTCACACTTAAACCACTATTACTTAGCCATTTGTTAACCGATTTTAAAAATCTATGGCTTGTTCGAAAGGCATTACTCTCCCCTTTATAATAAAAAACAGTGTGTGCAAATCGGTTGTGGAAAAAAGAAGCAATGTCCCTTTAAAGTTGAAAATCCAAGAAAGCCCATTTTTCACTACATTTACCGTTATAAAATGAAAAACCGAAGTGACCCAAAGAAACCAAAGGTATTTTCGTCTTCTGTGGACTCCCACAAAACCGAATTTATGCATTAGAACCCCTGCAAATTTTTACTGTAGCACAGTGTTATTATTCCGCCACAGCAATAAATCTGGACTAAAACACTTAGAAAATTTCCTATAACCCAGCCTTCTTATTACAACATAAGTTGCTTTCTAATACAAATTTGTTCAAAAACTCAATCAGAAATGTCAAAATGAACGTATCCAAATATGTTGATAGTTTCTGCTCGGCCAAATTGTCTGACAGAATAACAAATGAGCTAGAAATTAAGACTAAGAAAATATTGAATATTACATAAAATCTTTCATATTTTACTAAAAACATATAACATATAAAAACATATACAGGGCAATCATGAAAATTTTCCCTCCGAATTTTCCGCACGGAAAATAATTTTAGAAAGTGAAACTATTCTATTCTAGTCAAATCGATAAAAATATTCCCTTTTTGGGTATAAATATGGAAAAAAATTGTGAATTTTGGGAAAGGAAACAAATTATGTAATATAATTGTTCCACAAACATCCCAGGCGGGACAGGGGAGACTTCTCTCATATCAATGAGTGCACCCCGATTCATATTAGCTCAATGATATGGGACCTACTGTTTATCGCCGAGTCCGAACGGCGTGTCTAAGACACCACGTGCAGAGATGTTGTACAAGGCTGAAATACTCAGAAAATGTCGCCAAAATTACTAAGGGGTATTTTGCCACCGTTGAAAAGTGTTTGATATTGACTGGCCGGGGAATCGAACCCACGACCTTTAGCGTGCAAGGCGGATGTGCATACCATTGCACCACGGTGGCACCCACCGGAATGACACGGAATTTTTATTCATGATTGCACTGATAACTATATTTTACTACCCTAAGGTTATTATGTCTTAGTGAATGAGTTTGCAACATGCAAAAGGAAACAAAATAGACCCACAGTTCCTTTTGATTATCTGCATAGATTCGCACTTATCCAGGTATTTTTGAAAACAAAGTACAGGTCACATTATAGACCAATTCGCATAATTTTTTTTTTTTTTGGCCCTAGGGCGATCCCTGTTTTGTTTGAAAATTAAGATTCCTTGAAATCTTTGCCTTTTAGGTGTATATTGCCTTAGGCAATTTTAATGACAATATTGCGGCGAATATTTTTCTTAATATATTTATTTATTTCCTAGACAACAAGACTAACGTGTTATAAAAGGTGTTATATACTCGATAATTTTTTCTAAATGTTGCTGAAAAAATTTTTACAGCAACTCCTCCATTATACAACTATCCAAATTCGAAACATTTGTAATAATTAGTCCAAATTATCGAGTACACGGTCAGGTATAAGTTAATTAATTGTATAATTTCTTTTCGACTGTGTTATCAAAATTGTTTTCCTGTAGCAGGAATGACAGAACTATATTTTTTAGCATTCCAAATTCTTTTCTAGCAGAAATATGTGAGTGGTTTTGGCATGTTAAAGATAATTCCAAGGGCTTGACTTATTTTACCACCACCACGCTATTGTGTGGTTTTTCTGAGTGATGTCATTTTGCACTAATCATTTGGTGTTCTTCACATCAATTTTAACTACATCCCACTTTAAATAAAACTTGTTGCATTTAAAATTTGAAAACAACAAAACCCGAGATTAAGCTGAAATTATTTTACAACAATAAAATAATACACATCTCAACACAACTGCCAAAAGTGAATCTAAAAATAATGCATTACTTTTCGCCGAGGAGTGAACATTTCATAATTCTGCATTAAGCGGTTGTATGCTTACAATATACATATAAAATTATGTATTTTTAGTGCATTAAACTAAAACCATGTCATCAATATTAAAGCGGCAGTTAGAGCGTTTTTCCAAAGAAGCTTTTTGACCACAAATATATTCAAATCAAATATGTGGATATTCAAAAAGTATACTTCTAATTATAGTTATATTCCAGAACCTGGAATCGTAAATGGTACTTTAGTACTTTTTCCCATTTTGCGCTAAAAAACGAACCCTTTTTCCAAAAACTAGAAAAAATTGCGCTTTTATCTAAACAAAAATAGCGATGACTAACTCCTTTGTTTTTCTGCTAGACAATTTTAGCCGATTAGAAACTATCATCATATTTGGACATGTTGATTTTGACATTTCTGATTGAGTTTTTGGAATTTTTCCATTATCTATCTACATTTGTATAGGAAGCAAATTATGTTGTAATAGGAATGCTGGGTTATTTGACATTTTGTCACCTTGTGAAAACGGATTTAAGTCTTGTTAGTCTAGATTTATTGCTTTGGCGGAATATCTGGAGAGTCTCAATAACATAATAATCTGCAAAAAACTATGTTAAACGTCAAAAAACTTAATTTAGAATGCTTTTTTGATGATTTTCCAAATTTAATTGACGATTTTTGTCAAAAAAACACTTGCATATTTAGCATATTTTTTGCATATTTTGCATATTTTTTGCATATATTTTGCATATTTTTTGCATATATTTTGCATATTTTTTGCATATTTTTGATATGACCCCAAATATCGAAAAATTGACCCTCAAAACGCCTAGATCCAAAATTTGAGTCCAATCGGATAAGAAATAAAAAACATGCTAAAATCCGATGTCTAGTTATCACAGTAAGCAGTTAAGCTCTCGCAATGGTAAACCATATTTCTTGATACACAGAAAAAAATAATAATTACTGCATTTCAGGAATAGTGTTCATAAAGTCTTGCCAAGGTTAAATTTTCTGCATTTCATGAACGTCTTTTATAAAGCAGAAAAAATACTGGTTTTTTCTCAGAGATTGAAAAAAAACAATTTTGACGAGTTGTTGTTTTGTTATTATTGCACTAACAACCTCCAACCACTAATGATTTTCACTGTAGTTGTTATCGTCTTGTGAACATAGCAGAACAATACGAACCATACATGTTGAGTCTATCAGCACTATGTTGAGATATTAGATGTTGCCTTTATATTAAAGAAATTAAAAATTTGTATTTGCGAACTATACATCCAAACACTTTGTTTTTTTTCGACACCAAACGCACTGTAGTTGTTTGGTTTGTCAGTTAACTTAACAACAAAATTGTTGCTACCTCGATTAGGTATGTTGTTGTGGTGTGTATATGTGTGGTGTGGTTTGTTAATATAGTCTTAATGTGTTGGTGAGACGATGGTGGGGGTTGTGTAGTGGTTTTTTAATACATTGTCAATACTATGGTGAGACGACGAGACCATTTAAAAGAAAACGAGAACAAAGTTGAGAGCATTTACCAACCAATAGAGGAAATATGAGAGCAAATAGTGGAATATAGGGAAAAATAGGAAAGTGATTTTGTATCTCATGAAAATCTTACATATTTTTGAAAAAATAGTGGCTTTCGGATGGAAATAAGAAACTGCACATGTATCTTATGTGAGGTACCTGTACAGTATGAAAAAACTACATCACGAATGAAAATATGTAAAACTTCTTAAAGTATTTTATACCCTCCACCATATGGAGGGTATAATTAAATTTGTCATTCCGTTTGTAACACATCGAAATATTCGTCGGAGACCCTATAAAGTATATATATTATTGATCAGCATAAAATTCTATGTCGATTTGACCATGTCCGTCTGTCCGTCCGTCCGTCCGTCAGTCCGTCCGTCTGTCTGTTGAAATCAAGATACAGCTCGCAATTTTAAAGATAGAGAGTCAAAATTTGGTACAGGAGTTTTTATTACTTGCAGGATGGTTGGTATTGAAAATGGGATATATCGGTCCACGTTTTTGATATATTTTTAAGGTTTTAGCTTCATTATCCTACCAAAATGGCTGAAATTTGGTACGTTGTCTTCTTTAGGGATATAAAACTTTCCCCCAGAATTTTGTCGGTATCGGTCCACACCTTCATATAGCCCCCATAGAACGGTACCTCCCGATTTTCGGTATTTTTAGGGTTTTAGCTTCATTATCCTACCAAAATGGCTGAAATTTGGTACGTAGTGTTCTTTAGGGGCATAAAACTTTCCCCCAGAATTTTGTCGGTATCGGTCCACACCTTCATATAGCCCCCATAGAACGGTACCTCCCGATTTTCGGTATTTTTAAGGTGTTAGCTTGATTATCCTACCAAAATGGCTGAAATTTGGTACGTAGTCTTCTTTAGGGGTATAAAACTTTCCCCCAGAATTTTTTCGGTATCGGTCCACACCTTCATATAGCCCCCATAGAACAGTACATCCGATTCTCGGTATTTTGAAGGTTTTAGATTCATTATCACACCGAAATGGCTGAAATTTGGTACTTAGTCTACGTTGGTGGTATAAAACTTCCCCACAGAACTTTGTCGGTATCGGTCCATGCCTTCATATAGCACCCATAGAACAGTACCTCTTGATTTTCGGTATTTTGAACGTTGTGGCCTCAATATTCCACCGAAATGGCTGAAATTTGGTATTTAGACTTCGTTGGGGTACTCAAACTTCCCCTTTAAATTTGTCGGTATAGGTCCACGCCTTCATATAGCCCCCATGGAGAGGCACCTCCCGATTTTTCGTATTTTGAAGGTTGTGTCTTCAATATTCCACCAAAATTGCAGAAATTTGGTATTTAGTCTTCAATGTGATATAAAACTGTTCGCCAGAAATATGTCTGTACAGCTCCACGCTTTCATATTGCCCCATTTCTGACTAAAATTCGTCGGTATAGGTCCACATTTCGATATAGCACCCATAGAACGGTACCTCCCGATTTTAGTGACGTCAATATCCAACCGAAATGGCTGAAATTCGTTATTTCGTCTTCCAATAGTTATAAAATATTCCAGAATAGTATTATCAGTATAGGTCCACGTCTTCCTATATCCCTATAGAAGCGTAATTCTTGATTTTCTGTATTTTTTAAGTTTTAGCCACATTCTCTTACCGAAATATAGGAAATTTGGTATTTAGTTTTCTTTGAGCCTAAAAACTTTCCGTCAGAAATTTGTCGGTATAGATCGACGTTTTGAAATAGCCCTAAGAGAATGGTGCATCACATTGTTTTACCGAAATTGCTGAAATTTAGTATTAAGTCTTCTTCATACACGAAAGGAAACTAATTATTCCATTTTACTTCAATACAACTTGTGGTGGAGGGTATAACAAGTTTGGCCCGGCCGAACTTAACGCCGTTCTTACTTGTTTTCTGTGTGAAGTTTTGGCAGTATACATTAATTATTGTATGGGATTTTAGCGAAATAGTTGGAGAACTCCCAAATATTTATACCCTATGTGGAAAGGGTATTAGAAATTTGTTTTGGCAAAAATGCATGTCACACCGCGAAATATTCGTCGGAGACCCCCCAATTTTACATGGAGGTCGGGTTCAGACCAGAATAGACACCTATTGTTTTTGATGTTGATTGTGAAATATTTAGCGGGTGAAATGTAGGTCGTAATAATAGCTCGATCGCCTCGAAATTTTAAATAAGGTAAGAGTATATGACAAGGAAGAAGCTTGCAAATTGAGATGATGATCAGATAATATTTAGAGGGTTAAATAGACCACAACTTTTGTGTGAAAATTGTGAAAATAGTATACAGCTTAAATCTTTATTTCTGGAAGACACATTCCGGGTAAGTAAGCTATACTGGGAAAAGGAGCTCTTGACCTTTCTATTGATTCCAATTTTGTTGGTGTACATGGTCAGATAACAGAGTTACAGCCTAAAATATCCAGTTATTTTTTTGTAGTGTACTCATAATCACGCTAGAGGTCTCAGTTGTAGCGCATTAGTCACGAAATTTTACATGAGGTAAGAGTTTAGGTAGAAGAAGATGCCTACAATTTTGGAAAAATATAACAATTTTATTTTTTGTCCATATTTGAATTCTTGGAGGGTACAATATACCGCCAAAGAACTACTGACTTTTCCCCTGATGCAAATTGCAATAATATGTCTGCTAGATAATGGGCCTGCTGCCTAATATATAATGGGTTTTGTTTAAAGAACTACATTTTTCTCCCATGCTACAAATTGTCCCTTTCATGGCAGAGAAAGTCTAGTTTTTGCATTATTGCAAATTACGTGGAGCCATAGCGTATTAGTTTAGTTGTCCAATTGTTCTTTTTATACATATACTAGCTGGGTTCTCCGTGTAAACTTTAGTTATCTATCCAGTATTGATACAGCCATAATTAGGCATCCCTATAGAAACTTCATAATATAAATCAATGTTTTGACATAAATTCCATGTAATGGTATCCCCCAAATGTAAGATATAAAATCTCTTTTATTATACCCTTCACCATAAATCGACAGTTTAAAGCACTTTGTGACCCACATATAATGGTCGGTGCACGTCAATTAAATTGCTATATATTGGATTGTTGGTCTCGGTTGGGGTCGTAATTATTACTGCAGAGAATTGTCAGTATAGGTCCACGTTTAGATACAGCTCTCACAGAACGGTACCGGCTGATTTTCGCTATTTTTGAGGATTTAACATCATTATCACACCGAAATAGCTGAAATCTGGATTTAATATATTTTAAAGAGGAGAGCATAAATATTCGGATCGACCGAAAGACACGCCTTTTCATTTGCGCTCGGTATGTAACAGTTATAGGTTCACGTTTTGATATAGCTCCCATAAAACAGTACCTCCCGATTTTCGATAGTTCATAGATATAGCCACTGTTGGGGGTAGTAAACAGTCTTGCAGAGAATTTTCAGTATACGTCCTCGTTTTGATATAGCTCCCATAGAACGGTGGCGCCTGATTTTCGTTATTTTTGGTGGATTTAACCTCATTCAGCCCCATCGAACGTAACGCCTTTTTTCTTCGCGCTCTATATGCAATAGTGGTAAAATACCCCTCAGCGAAATGTATGTTCCTTCGGGATATGTATGGCAACATTTATATAATTCATAAAAAATTACTTCTATAAATTCTAGTTGTTATTATCGAGATTTTGTTGTATTTAAAAAATGTATCTTTATCTAGCTATTCCAAGGATTGAAATCAATGCTCATGAAGTTTCACTTCCCACATTTTGAGATTTTATCCGTAATTATAATATTTTCAAAAATCGAACACGATCGCGGTATTCTGATTCCAATGAGGATATTGTATTGTATATCAATAACTTTGTCTGATTTCCAATCGATCTTTCTGGAATTTCGATCTAGTGACATGTCAAGTTATCGGGATTTTACTGTATTCCAAAATGTGGAGTTTATCGCGCTATGCCACTTATTTTTTAGTGTTCAGCGTTTAAAGCGTTTTATAGGCACGCTTACAAAATTATGTATATTATCTGATATAATAAATGTTTGCAAATTTTGTGATGGTCGCGATATTTCACTTTTCGCGATATTTCATTTCCGCGAAGACCATTCAGGGTCAAGACAGTAATTACAGTAGTATTGCAAACAATCTGTAAACAATACGTTCAAAAATATTAGGGACTTCAGATTTAAAAAAAAAAAAAATTGAAGGAGAACCTCGGGTCACTACACTTAGCCGTATTAAAATAGCTCACGACCGCGATATCCCACTTGTTCAAGCTAGTGTTTATATCATTTTTGTGTCACGCTTACTAAAATTATGTATATTAATTGAAATAATACATTTTTGAAAACTTTGTGATGACCGCGTTCATTCAGGGAAAACAATCTGTAAACAATACGTTCAAAAATATCAAAGATTTCAGATTTTCTTAAAAACACTGTGGGGGAGGACCACTGGTCGCTACTCTTAGCCGTATAAAAACAGCTTTTGAAATTTTTGGGGTGACCGCGATATTTCACTTCCGCGACGACCATTCAGGGTCAAGACTGTAATTACCATAGCATTGCAAACAATTCGTAAGCAATATATTAAAACGAATCTTGAATTTCGCTGTTTTCTTAAAAAAATTGTGGGGAGGACCACCGGTCACTACACTTAGCGAGATAAAATATAGATTACGACCTTTTCTCAGACCTAAAAACTCCACATACAAAATTTCATAAGATTTCCCAATCGATTTTTCGGAATTTCAATATAGTGACATTTCAAGCTATCGGGATTTTACTGTACTCCAAAATATGGCGTTGACCGCGTTATCCCACATATTGAAGCCAGTGTTATAGCGGTTTTGTAGTCACGCTTACTAAAATTAGGTATATTATCTGAAATAATACATTTTTGAATAATTTGGGATGACCACGACATTTCACTTCCGCGACGACCATTCAAAAAAATATATAGCCTATTTTCACCGCCGGTGTTCCCAGTACATTATATGAAATTTTCAAGAAAATCTATTCAGCCGTTTTTGATTCTATTCGGAACATACAAACATACAAACAAACATACTAACATACACACATTGCCTTTTATATATTAGATTGCAGCATGGGGTCTATTCGCCACCTTTTTTTTTAAAATGTTCTCTATGTTGCTACCGCTAAATTTTTTTGATGTATTAATTTTGGTGAAGGCAAAGGCAACCAATTTTAACCAACCGATGTAAATTTAATCTATCAAGAACCGTGGATGGACATTCACAATAAATTTTTGGGATAAATCGGATACAGCTTCCATAACATTAAACTTTTTAAACTCTGTTTCCCCAAGACGGGAGTGATGTGTCGGCTTTTTAACTGAAAAAGAAACGATCCACGATACTGTACCCAAAAAATAGTTTTTTTAGAAAAAATATTGCACTTAATGTTGGCTTTGGTAGTAAATTGCTGTGATGCTGTGTGGACTACATAGTCAATATACATATCCAAATATGCGTAAACGCAAGTACTTTAATCCTATTATTGGTTTTTTGAAATACCCGAATGCGCGTCCCAGTTAAATCTAAAATATAAAAAAACACCTAAAATCAAAATGTCAGCATCATTAAAAGGTGGATGCAGTGTAAAGTTTGAAAAGTGATACATTAGAAGTAGTATATTCTTCACTTTGAATTTTTTTTACTTTTACTTTGGATAGAAGTCCAACATTTGAATGGTTTAAACAGCAATCGAATAGCAACGTAAAAAATCGTAAGCTTCAACGTGTTTTTACCTAGTTTTACTCATTTACGCGCAAATTAAATTTTTTTGTCAAATGTTTGAGCTTTGTTAAAAAACACTTAATTTGTTCAAGCAATAGTCATAGTTACCGGTAAACTATAATAGTTCGCGTATTATAATAGTGCAAATCTTGGCTTCATGGAAACTATTTTTTTTTTGTCCTTTACTCATATATTATCACCGACTATCAGAAAGGAGTATTTTAATTTTTTCGGCGACTATCATTAATAGTTTAGATTTATGTCTGCTAACCTAACTTATCAAAGTTGTTTCATTCGCTTTTTATTTAGAATTTATATACTCTTGAACAATAAAAACTCGCAAATAATAAACAACAAAAAACCTTGTCCTTGTTCTTGCCATCAGAAATGAAATCAGAATATCAAGAATAACCATTGAAATTGATTTTACTTTAGCAAAATCTTCATTAGGCTAATAAATGTGTCATTATTATACAAAGATCTGCTATGAAAGCATTTCTTTCACTTCACTACATTCATGCCACTCCATTCTAAAGGAATCATGTTCATTCTTATTCATGGTTATTGTTGAACAGCTAGCACGAAGTCTTCCGTATTTTCGTTAATCATCTGCTACAAGGCCAACAAAAGGAAATAGTATTCATTGGACAATGTAGTAAGTCTTTGGAATGGCTTTAATAGTTGTACTTACATACTATTCAGTAATTTCAAGTAAAAGAAAATAAACAAATGTATTTAAAATAGTCTAAGTTTATAGAGATGTAGAAATTTATAAAGAAATTAAACCATATTTGAATGTTTATGAAAGTGATGTTTCAAAATAAAATTTAGATCGAATTAAGGTCACCCAACACAAGTTTGGCCTCCCCCATCCAATGATGCCAATATTCATCGGCATTGGAAATTGACCCGCAACATTTTCGTATTTTTTTCACAAACACAAAATCAAAATTCCCACGCAAATAGTGTTAACTTTGTAACTCTATACCAGCCGCTTAGAAAATAATTATTTTAACAGTCTGTATCTTTACTACATTGCCTTGGTTGTTTCTACAGGAGTATTTGTCTGTACCAGAATCTTCAGTTTGATCTTTCACTTGCGGGTCGAATTTTTGACTTCATTCCGACTCCTCCATACATACATTTTTTTCGCCGTCCCGTTTCCATTTTTCTCTCTTCGTGAGGCAAGAACGAACAGTGTTGCCGCAGTGGACAAAAATCGAAAAATGTGATGTTAACTTTTACATATGTTTGCGTTTCTTTCTAACAGTAAACACATCAGATACGACGAATCTTAAAGAATTTGGTCGATATGTGTTCTTGAATATGAATAATATTTCCCAGGTAATCTGAAGCGATAATCATATGAAAATTAGACGACCACTAAAATAATTAGTTCTGAAAATTTTGTTGATAATATTAAAAGTTTTGGATAGGGTTTTGATGGGTGGGCTATAAACCACCATAAGTTGACATCAACTGGACATGGGTAAAGTACCGTTATCAAGACTTAACAATTTAAATTTGTAAAAAAATATAAATTCTTAATATTTCGTAGATTATATCTTTTGATTGCCATCTATTGCCACCTTGGCTCTTGATTTCCGTTAATTGGACATCTCTTCCGAAGCGAAACGTGTGAAAACATTCTGCCATCCCTGCAAACTTCTGAGATATATCGGTTCAGATTTGGATATAACCCCCATAAATATCTTTTCCCGATTTTGCTACAACTCGTTCAATTTTGATCGAATAGTCTTCAAATTTAATATGTGTTATTTTCTTAGGCCCCTGAGTAGCATGGCGATTTTTACGAAAATCAGTTCAGATTTGGCTATAGCCTCCCCGTCTTTCTATAATTTCCCGTCTTTGCTATAATTCGGTCAATTTTTGATTAATAGCTCTCAAATTTAACATGGGATGTTTCCTCAGTGTTTCAACTGTTCAGTTTTACCGTTGACCTAGGTTGATGAATTTTTGCCCAAGTATTTATGAGGGCACAGGAATGAAAAATATCAACTTTGGTCCATATCGGTTAAGGTTTGAATAAAGCATCCATATACAATTTCGCCCGATGTCACTCAATCACTCACATTTTCCTAATGTAATAAATATTTCACCTACATTGCGTGTTTCATCGAATACATAAAATCGGGCGAAAATATGTATGAGAGCTATATCCAAATCTAAAAAAAATCTTAAAATCTATCCAAATCTGAGAAAGGGCCTAAAAATCATCCCATGTTAAAATTAAAGGCTATTTTTCAAAAATTGACCGATGTATAGCAAAATCGGTGAAAGATATATATGGGAGCTATATCCAAATCTGATCTGATTTTTGTGAAATCAAATCAAAATCGGTAAAACTGAACAAGGGCCTGAGCAAACATCCCATGTTAAATTTGAAGGCTATTCATCAAAAATTGAGCGATTTATATGTCGGGGAAAGATATATATGGGGGCTATATCCAAATCTAAACCGATTTTTGTGAAAATCGATGTAGCTATTCAGGGGTCTAAGAAAATAACACATATAAAATTTGAATGCTATTCGAATAAAATTGACCGAGTTATAGCAAAATCGGAAAAAGATATATATGGGGGCTATATGCAAATCTGAACCGATATAGACCAAGGTTGATATTTTTCATTCCTGTGTCCTTATAAATACTTGTGAAAGCGATATTGTAGTTTTATCAGGCCGCTATTGTCAAAGCGTTTAAATAATAAAATCCCTCGTGCGTTTCTCACTCATTAACCCTTTAACTCAATACAAAACATATATCTTAAAATATTCTCAAAATATCCATCTAACACAAAGATCAATATATCATTCCAATTACTTATCAACTCTGGTGTCACAACAATCCATTATCAACAATATTGAGATAATTTTGTATCAACATAATCGAAGTTTAGCCTTTCCATAACATTCCATTCCAAAAATACCGCTTACATCAAATTATGGCCAATAACTTGTTATCTCAAAATTCCTGTTGTCGTACATTATGTCCTTTTATTTGTAAAACAAAGCAAAAACAACCAGTCGTGTGTTAAACCTCGTTGAATAAACGTTTTCCCGTGCGGAATAAAACCAAGCCGACTTTAACTGTGTTATAAATTAACTACGTTGTTCCAGAAAACAACCAATATTAAACAATTTAAATTCAAACTATTAAACTCTGATTTAGATTAACTTCTAATTCGTGAACTTTAAAGATTGTTGTGTTTTGCCAAGCACCTTTGGTGCAATCTTTTTTTTTTTTGTTTTTTGACAAATGAATAATTAGAATTGTGCTATATTGCTCCCATTTGTTACTCAAAACTTTATTTCTGGGGAAATAAAGATAATTTGAATTAATTACTTTTCTTTGTGCATTCGATTTTTATATTTAATCTACCCAATTCCCTCTTTTCTAGGGAATTCTATAAGTAGTGTGTCTGTGTGTTAACTACGCATTGCGTTTTTTTTTTCTTTTTTTCATTCATTTGTATTGGTAGCATCACATCGTTACTGGTTTAACTAACGGTACAGTGAAAAATGGAGGGGGACTACAACATTCCCCCTCCACTTCCTCCGCCTGACAGGCCCGCATTTGGGCCTGACATCAGGCACACGGTTAAGAACCGTGATAGAAGCAGAAGCAGAAAGAGAGATGAATTCAATAAGAAACCAAGACCTGATAACCAAACAACTCCTATGGATGTTACTAACCAAAATGAAATTGATATTCCAAACAACTCTAACAATAAAACAACATCTATTACTGTTACGCCTGCAAGCCAGAAGGTAGGAGACAATCAAGTCAACTATAATTTCAGATATGACACGGATCACAAAGGTCCATATTACGTGTATTTTGACAAAACCAGCGCCGATGGAAGCATCGAAGTATTAAACTCTTTAATGTTGTCAAGACTAATTAAAAGTTCAGGAATCCCTGGAGTCCTGGATGTTAATAAAATTGGATTCGGTAGAGCCAAAGTAATATGTAGAACAGGAACTGACGCCAATAATATCGCAGCGGATCCTATCCTAGCTCAACAGGGCTATGTAGGTAAGATATTCGCTCATTTCGTGTCCAAAGTGGGCATCATATTCGGTATTCCAATAGAGATTCCTATTGAAGAGATTCGTGCCACCATTCAATCTGAAAAAGAAATTCTCAATATTGTTCGTCTAACTAGAAAGAACGGAAATGAAATCGTAGACACTACCAGAATTAAAATTACCTTCAAGGGTCTTGACATCCCCAAAACTGTCAGACTCTTTGACTACACCAACCGTGACGTCAAACATTACGTGTCCTTTGGACAATGTTACAACTGCTTTAGATTTAATCATTTCTCAGGTCACTGTAAACAAGCAATTGAAAACTGTCGTAAATGCTATGTTCCCCATCAAAATAGCGAGCCTTGTGCCGCTGAAATTAAATGTAGTAACTGTAAAGGAGACCATAGTCCACTGGACCGAGGCTGTCCTGCACGCGAAACGGCATATCAAATTAAGCGTATCATGACCATAGAAAACCTTAATCAAAAAGAAGCCAGACTCAGATATGCTTCAGTCTTCAATTCAAACCGATTTGACATTCTTGCAGACAACATTGATGCAACATTCCCACAATTAACGAAAACATTCAGAAAATCAAAAACCTCTGGCCAAAATGTTATAAATAATACTCATGGTGTTCTAAACAATACTCAAGAAGCCGTTAAAGATCTCCATGCCATAAATCCTTATGCTAAAGTCATTAAAAACAACAAAAACCGTCTCAGAGAAGAGGCTAATGTAATTAAAACTAGGCAAGAGCACAAAAAGGCCTTGGAAGAAGGCGAGGTTTATCAATCTGTTAATGGATCGGCTCTTAACAACATTCAAAAAGTCTCAGAACTTGAAAAATTCCTATCTAATATAGTAAAAGACATAAAAACCATCAAAGATTCCGACGAAAAGTCATTTTCCAACAATCAACTACGTATTCTCAATAACCTTAAGGACAAAATTGAAGGTCAATTAATTGACCTAGAATGTTATATTATAAAAACAACAACACCAGATAATCCCGATAGCAGTTAAAAGTAAATAAATAATCACTCAACTACTTACCATTTATTTATTATTATTATTATTCTTTTTTTTTTTATTTTTTTTTTTTTTTTTTTTACTTTTTATCATGCAGATCTTACAATTCAATATCCAAAGCATAAACAAAACCGAAAACAAAGAAGTTCTTGAACTCTTCCTAAACAAAGAGAACATAGATATTGCGACGCTGTCTGAGACTTGGGTCAAAGACAACTCTAACACCAGTTTTTGTCACTACAATTTTGTCAGCAAAGCCAGAGCTGATGGTTATGGCGGCGTTGGCATCCTCCTTAAAAGAAATATTCGTTTTAGTATTATTGCCTCAGACCCACACTTTGAAATAGTCGGAATCACCACGTTAAATCTTCGTAGGAACATTAATATCATAACCGCATATATTCCTCCTAATCAACGTAGGAATGTCTACACTAACACTATAAAAGCTATTTTTGAAATGGCTTCCAAATTGAATGGAATCACACTCATAACTGGTGATTTTAATGCCAAGGCAACCCTCTGGGGAAATCCGGCAACGGACGCTCAGGGTAATATATTATTAGATTTTCTAAATGATTCTAATTTTATGTGTCTTAATAATGGGCAACCAACTTTTTCAGTAAACAATGTAACTTCGGCCATTGATTTAGCTTTTATCAATAACTCTAACTGTCATCAGTCCTGGAATGTTTATGACACCAAAATAACCAATAGTAACCACTACCCTATTATTATTAAATTATTCAACGACAATTGTCAAATGAAAAAAACTCGAAGAGTGCAAATGTCTAAAGTATTGTCTCAGATGAATGATGTCTCAGTAGGTAATAATCTGCAAGAATTTTATACTAACATTAATCATGTTATTGAAACCAATACTATTAATCTAGATCCCCAAAACAGGTACGTCCCTAAGCCTTGGTGGGACAAAGAAATACAGGACCTCTATGACAAACGTACGCTTGCCCGAAGAAAGTATCAACACTCGAAGTCGTGGCTGGATGCCTTGGAGCTGCAAGAGGTTGAGAGAAGGATGTATAGGTTGATATGGAAAAGGAAACAGCAAAGTTTCAAAGCATTTCAAAATAATCTCAACAATCCAACTTCCAGTAAGGAAATGTGGTCGATGATGAAGAATATAAAAAAGTACGGCAAAGCCAAGCCGGTAAATAATTCCTGGAGCCAAACCCAAAACGTGGAATATCTCGACTTTATTTCACAACAAACTTCTATGAGTTCCATGTCAGCACCAGTTGTATTTGCAAATGTGACGAACGAACGTCCGGAAATTGATCCTGATGTATTTGATAAATTTTTAACTAGCCGATCCCCAACATCTGCTGCCGGACCAGATAAAATATCGTATTGCATGATTTCCAACCTTGGCAGTGAGGAAAAGAAAAAGTTTTTTCAGATGCTAATAGATATCTGGAACAGTGGAGAGTTCCCAGAACAATGGCGCAAAATAAAAATCTCACCTATACCTAAAAGAGGTAAAGACCTAAGTGACATCAAAAATTATCGACCAATAGCACTTATGTGCACGCCACAAAAAATATTGGAAAGTGCCATTAAAAATCATATTCTGGAAATAGTTGAACAAGGTCAAATCATACCACCCAGATCGTATGCCTTTAGGCCAGGCCGATCCACTACTAACTGCATAAACGATGTCATTAATTCTGTCGCTATTCTCAAACAGAAGGGCAATCATGTTATTGGTGCTTGTTTGGACGTGGAGAAAGCTTTCGACAACACTTGTATTACCAAGCTTGCTACAATATTGTTCCTTAAGGGCATAAACACCCACATAATTGAATGGATTTATAATAGCATGAAATGCAGATACCTCGAAATTGGAAGTAGCTCCAGAACTGTAACTAATGGTTTACCCCAAGGCAGCGGGCTTAGTCCCATTTTATTTAATATCTACACTGCACAAATACATGATGTCACAGCAAATGGGATTATCCTTTTTCAATTTGCGGACGATTTTTTTATTATAAGTTTTGATAAAGTGTTTGATAGAGCAAAGGACATAATGATTGACGAGGTCCAAAGAATCTATGCTTGCTGTGCTGAATTAAACTTGAATTTTAACATGCAGAAAGTAAACACGATACATTTTTCACGACGGCCAAAACAACTTAATATCAATATTAATGGAGAGATGTTAAATCAAACCAATAACATAAAGTATTTGGGAGTGTTCATGTCATCTAGTGGATCATTAAAAACTCACATTGACGAAGCCACTGGAGCTGTTGACAAAACATGTAACTTTCTTCGCACTCTCAGCGGTTGCACTTTTGGTGTATCACCGTCTAAGGCTATTCATTTTTATAAGGCATTCGCCAGAGCCAAACTAGAATATGGTGCCGCTGCATTATCTAAACTAACCAGGACTTCCGAAAGAAGAATTAAGACTTGTATTCAGCAATATTTGCGAAAAGCCTTGGGCTTAATCAAATCTACGCCATTGCCTATTATTTATCACCTGGCAGCTGAGCTACCACCTGCCCATAGATTCGAACTCGCTACTGCTAAGGAGTTAATAAAAATTAAGGCACACGATCTTCCTGGAATTAATCATTTTGATTCAGCTATCTCAGCCAATACCGCATATATACAAACGATGGATAAGTTTAAAGAAATCATTGATGATGTGGCGCCAACAAAAATCATTCAATCCAAAGCTAGAGGTTTAACAACCGATACCAAATTCTTTCAAGGTACGGTAAAAAAGAAGGCAGAAGCAAATGCAAATATCATAAATCAGCTATTTCTCGAAAAAATCAACAAACTGCAGGAACGTGAATTTGACATCTTTTTCACGGACGGATCAGTTTCTACAGACAAATCTGGTGCTGCATTCCTCCACATGAATACTAATATAATAAATGCATTTTTTACCAACAAAAGACTTTCATCCATGTCTGCTGAAATCCTTGCCTTCAGACAGGTTGCTATCTATGCTAGAAATAATGGGCTAGCTAGAATTGCAATACTGACTGATAGCCTTAGTGGCATCCAGGCCATGACTTCGAGGCAGCATAAAAACTTCCTTATTGATGATTTTGTCGATACCATAAATGCCAATTCTATTATGGTAGAAATGCATTATATTCCTGCACATGCCAACATAGCTTTAAATGAGAAAGTTGATCAAGCCGCCAAGAACGCATATCAAGATGGTATCCAAATCGACATTAAATGGCCAATTAAAGACGCTTTAAACAAAATACAAGACGCAATCTGGGAAGATTGGAGCAATGATTACTCTGCTATAGCCCAACAAGGTAACTCGCACTACTTCAAAATTTTTCCAAGACCTTCCAGGACTCCATGGTTCAAGGGATCTAGCCTTAGTCCTGACGATCAGAAAATTATGAATCGTATACTAAGTAATCACAGTTTTAGTAATAGCACGTTGGCTAAGATGAAAGTCCTGCCTTCTGGGGATTGTCAGGTATGTAACAAAAGTGATACTGTTTCACACATCCTTTTCGAATGCACAAAGTTTAACTCTATCAGAACTAAATATCCTACATTCAATGGAATCCTCACTGTTGAGGATTACATTAGCAAACACAAATGGGAGCACTTGCAAGATCTAACCAAATTTATTCATGAAAACAAAATAAAAATTTAAATTTCTAAGGCATACAGACCAAGTCTGTACTATTCTCCGTGGGCCTCAAACCTTTACTTAGTTTAAAGGAGGGACCAAGCTTATTTTTAATCCAAAAAAAAAAAAAAAAAAAAAGCAAAAACAACCGAGTGGCTATGTATCCTGGCCTTGTTTAATATGAGAACCCTTTGCCAAAACTCAGATTGTCGCCAATAAATGTTACTGCTGTGGTTTGGGTTTGTTTACAAGTTTTCGAGAGTGCCTCCAAGTACTTCACGTTAACAAAACACATTGCCACATACACACAAACTTAAATGAACACATCTGCCATTTGGCTTTGGATAAACGTTTCTGGTTGTGTTATTGACTGGTTTGCTCTTAAAGAGTCAACTAAAAGAGAGACAACCTGAAAGCAAAGAGATAATTCAGTTGACTCTGTTAAATTTAGCATATTTAACATTCTGTTATTTTGTTTGCCTTGCCTTCTCTGCTGCTGTTATTGATGGTTTCTCCCAAAAAAAGGATTACTTGGTTATGTTGAATATTTCAATATGTATCAATGTTTAATCTCATGGGTATTAACACCTGCTCCGTTTTAAATTGAACCACTGATTTGTTGGTGAATAAAATTATTGTACCCTAGGTCACTACGTGTTTGGAGTACTAATAAATTGCTTGAGTTAGATCTTATGATGAAGATGACAAACGTGTGATACGCGATTAAAATTAAATCAAATACATATATTGAACAACGTCAATTGAACATATGAATAAAATGTCCTCGAAGATTCCAAAAGACGCCGTCCGTAAGGAAAACACTAAAGCCGTTCCTTTAAAAATATTTTTTAAAAAATGCACGTTACGGTTAGGCGATGGAAAAAAATTATTTAAAAATGCATATTACGGTTAGACAATGTAAGAATATTCTTCAAAAAAACCCACGTTCTTTAAAAAGTCCACGTTACAGTTAGATCTTAAAAAATTATTCTTTAAAAAATCTACTTTACGGTTAGATGCTTAAAATATTATTTAAAAAATCCACGTTACGGTTAGATTTATAAAAAAATCTTTAAAAAATCGACGTTACGCTAATATTCTAAAATATATATTTTTAAAGATCCATGTTACAGTTAGATTCTAAAAAATAGTTATTAAAAAATCCATGTTACAGCTAGATTCTAAAAAAATAGTTCTTAAAAAATTCATGTTACAGTTAGATTCTAAAAAAATAGTCTTTAAAAAATCCGCGATACGGTTAGATTTTAAAAAAATATTCTTTAAATAGTCCACGTTACGGTAAGATTCTAAAAAAAAATAATCTTTAAATAGTCCACGTTACGGTAAGATTCTAAAAAAATAATCTTTAAAAAAATCCACGTTACGGTTAAATTCTAAACAAGTAAGAACGGCATTAACTTCCAGGTCAGGCTGAACATTTATACACTCCACCACGAGTTGTATTGAAGTAAAATGGAACAATTCGTTTCCTTTCGCTTATGAAGAAGACTAAATACCAAATTTCAGCAAGTTCGGTAAAACAATGTGGCTAACCTTCAAAATACCGAATTCAGGAAATACCGATCCATGGGGGCTATATCAAAACGTCGTTCTATACCTTCAAATCTCTGGCGGAAAGATTTAGACTCAAGGAATTAGCCGATAGCCTTAGATGCTAGTGCTATTTATACCCTATACCACAATGTGGAAAAGGGTATAATAAGTTTGTTTTGGTAAAAATTCATGTAACACCGCGAAATATTCGTCGGAGACCCCCAATGTGGTATACCAATCTTCATATCTCGACGAGATAAAGCGATTTTGAGATGTGTGTCCGTCCGTCCGTCTGTCCATTATAAATTGTAAACACGCTCCAGGCCGCAATTATGGACCGATCGTCACGAAATTTTGTATGGGGGTCGGGTTCAGATCAGAATAGATCCCTATTCTTATTGGTGATGATCGTGAAATATTTAGCGGGTGAAATGGACCAAACACATAATATTTATCAAATTTTCTGGCGGCTCTGTAGGTCTCAATAATAGTCCGATCAACGCGTAATTTTAAATAAGGTAAGAGTATATCACAAAGGAGAAGCTTGCAATTTGAGATGGCGATCGGAAAATATTTAGAGGGTTAAATGGACCAAAAATTTTGTGTGAAAATTGTGAACATTTTTAATATACAGCTTATATCTTAATTCCTGGAAGTGACATTCCGGAAAAGTGAGATATACTTGAAAGTGGAACGCTTGACCTTTCAATTGATGCCAATTATGTTGGTGTGCATGATCAGATAACAGAGTTACAGCCTAATATATTCCGTTATTTGCTCATAGTGTAATAATAAACTCGCTTGAAGTCGCAATTATACATCAATAGTCACGAAATTTTGCACCGGGTAAGAGTATAGGTCGAAAAAGATGCCTACAATTTTGAATGATGATCTGATATTCTTTAGCGGGTGAAATGGACCATTACTTTTGTATGAAAAATATAAAAATTTTATTTTTGGTCGATACTTTAATTCCTTGAGGACATATATATTTCGCAAAGTAGCCTACATATGGGAAGAACTACTGACCTTTTCTCTGATGTAAATTGCAATAAAGTGTTTGCTAGATAACGGGCCTACTGCCTAATATATAATGGGTTCTGTGTAGAGAACCACATTTTTATCCCATGCTACATATTGTCTCTCCAAAAGTTTATGTAACACCACGAAATATTCGTCCTAGACCCCTTATTTGGTATGCCAAAATTCATATCTCGACGAGATAAAGCGATTTAGCGATGTGTGTCCGTCCATTAAAAATTGTAAACAAGCTTAAGGCCGCAATTATGGACCGATTGTAACGAATTTTTTAAGGAGGTTTGGTACGCGCCAGAATAGAAATGATTAGTTTTTGGTGATGATCGTGATCAGGGGATGAAATGGACCAAAAACAAAATTTTAACCAATTTTGTAGCGGCTTTGTAGGTCAAAATAATAACCCGCAAAATTTTAAACAAAGTTTGAGTTTATGAAGAAAAAGAAGCTTATAAACCAACGTGAAGATCAGGTAATACTTAGCAGGTTAATTAGACTGAAACTTTTGTGTGAAATTGGTAAAAAATTCAATAACATAGCGGTTAAACAACGGAAGTAGTGGTACTACATAAGTGGGTTTCATTACATTTTAGTTTGTGTGAAGTAAATTTTCCTTTCCTGCTACAAAAATGTCTTTGTCATGCTAGATAAGTTTTTGGTTTTGGTCATAAGTATTATACATTACATCTCTGATATTTGATAATTAAATTTTCACAATAATTGAAAAGAAGTTCCGTGGAGAGCGATTGTCCAGGGACAGTGGTATAGGGTATACCATGATCGGCTCCGTCCGACTATAGACTTTTCTTACTTGTACTATTATATATTAAATAAGTAAAAATAGTTTAAATGAAATGGAAACGTGAAATGTTTAAGAAAATAGATAGAATTTTCGAAATGTTAAGAAATATTTTTGTGGGACTATTAGAAACACGTATTTTTAATAATATTTTTAAGCTATAAAGACGTGTTTTAAAAATATTGTTTGAGCAATTATCAAAAACGTATATTTAAAAATACTATTTTATTAATCAGTAGTATCAGAAAATCGGAAACGTGAAATTTTTAAGAAAATATTTTTTAGTGATTTGGAAATGTGGAACTAATTCTTTTTCTTTTGAAAGCCTGAAAGAATTTTCGAAATTTTAAGAAAAATTTTTGTTGTACTATTGGCAACACGCATTTTTAACAATATTTTTAAGCTATAAATACATGTTTTAAAATAATATTTTTTGAGCAATTATCAAAAACGTATTTTTAAAAAATATTATTTTATTACATTTTGTTTCTAAGAAAAGATTTTATACATATTAATTAAAATTGAAATTTAATTAAGTAGAATCTGGCTGGCAATATCAATACAAAGATTGTCTTCATTAGATATTTCCCAGTTTTCAATATACATATGTGGTTAATATCTTAACTTGGTTAGTGTAAAAATATGCATTTCAACATAAGTTTGTAGTTCGATTGAAGAAGGACAGATATCCTGCAATGTCAAGAATGCCAAAGCAAATGAAAATATCATTAAAATTTGGCCATAACTGAAAAATGCAACAAAAACCTCAACAGCATTACAGACTAATAGGTAAACCTAAACTCAAAGACATGCAAGAAAAAAAAAGAAAATTGAAGGTAAAGTTTTATTTACAGATGTTCATAATAATCAAAAAATATGTATGATTGCGTGTGTGCCTGTGTGTCGAGATAGATTGTCAGTTGCACAAATACAAGCAACCAACCACACACCCACCCATACATATATTTGTATACCAGACGACCATCCATAGACCCCCAACTGACATTTTCTTTTTAAAAACTTGTCTAAATAGAAAATGAAAGCAAAATGCAAAAGTTTAGATCAAAATAAATGTAGTTTCTGTATTATGTTTTTCTTTCGTCTTCGTCTTTTTCATCCTCGTCGTATTCTTCAGAATCTTTGGAAGGATAAGTTGTTGAAAACATGTGTTGCATTCAAGACATCTCATGTTCATTCAAATGCCATACACACATGTGTAACCTTCAACAACAACAACAAACGAACAGTATTCGACCCTGGGGATTATAGAATTAATAATGAAATTAATTATGCTATGGTTGGTTGTTGGGGGGAACAAGTGAAGAAATGTGGGTCCCAAAGGCTATGTCGATAGAGCTAATGTAGCATTTTGAATAAAAAGGAAAAGTAACAAGTAAAAAGTCGTTAAGTTCGGCCGGGCCGAACTTTTTATACCCCCCACCATAAAATAGTATTAATTAAAATGGAATAATTAGGGTCCTTTCACAATTTTAGGTGGAACAACTTTTCGACAATGGATAGACTCCTACTGCCTCCCACTATTGCTTAAATAACATTGTGAACACAAATGTTGGGGCAGAGATAATGGAGATGAAAGCCCTTGGTGTGTGTATATTAAAAACCCCGAAGGACAGATGCAAGACCCTGTAAGCCATCATGAATTAGTATTATATCTCTCACGGCGGATCTGTCCTACGGGGTTCATAATATACTCACCAAGGCCTTTCTTCCCCAAGAGGAATTTTCCGTGCCCCAGACGTTCACCTCCATTTTGTTACACAGTGTTATCTAATCTAATCTAAAAAAAATGTGTTCAGCTAGGTAAAAGGTACCACCTACGGGGCTATATCAAAGAGTCAACCTATCTTTACATTTTTTGGCGGACAAGTTTTATTGCTGCAGGGAACTTCAAGAGTCAAATTGAGGGTAGTTTCATCAAAACAATGTAGACCCTCAAAAATGGACCCATGTTGACGAATTTTAGTGACCACTGAAAATTCCCCGAAAATCGGGAGGTACAGTTATATGGGGGGATATACCAAAACATGGACCTATATTGACGATTATTTTTGAATAGACAAAATTGTAGCTAAAATTCTCAAAATACCGATCATTACAGCTAGTTCGGTTAAAAATTGCAGCTAAAATTGTCAAAATACCGAAAATCGGGATATACCGTTATATGGGGGCTATACCAAAACATGGACCTATGTTGACGATGTTTCGTTGGAGATGTTTTATGACCACTGAGAACCTCAAATGTCAAATTACAGCTATTTCGGTTAAAAACTGTAGCTAAAATTCCCAAAATACCGAAAATCGGGAGGTACCGTTATATGGGGGCTATACCAAACCATGGACCTATGTTGACGATGTTTGGTGGAGATGTTTCACGACCACTAAGAACCTCAAATGTCAAATTGCAGGTAGTTCGGTTAAAAATTGTGGCTAAAATTCTCAAAATACCGAAAATCGGGAGGTACCGTTATATGGGGACTATACCAAAACATGGACCTATGCCCATATCCTTTGGGTTATAAGTTTGTTGATCACTAGGAACCCTAAGTGCCAAATTATAGCTAATTCGGTCTGCAAATGTGGCGAAGAACGTCAAAATACCTCAAATCCGGAGGTACCGTTATATGGGGGCTATACCAAAGAGTGGACCAATATAGCCCATCTTCGAACTTGACCTGCCTATGGAAAAAATACTCTCGGGTGCAAAATTGCAGCACTCTATCTCAATTATTGCGGATGCTAGAGCGATTACAACAGACGGACAGACGGACGGACAGACGGACATGGCTAGATCGTCTTAGAATTTTATCCTGATCAAGAATATATATACTTTATAGGGTCGCAAATGATTAGTTCGATGTGTTACAAACGGAATGACAAACTTAATATACCATCCATACTATGGTGGAGGGTATAAAAATGAAGGAATTAATGTTTTGGAGATACATATATAACATAGGCAACAATTTATGTTTCAATTTAGTACTTTTTAGTCTGTGATTCCTTTAAAGATTGTTTTTAAATCCACTTTCATTGGGGTCGGTGCTTTCTTCTAAACAACTGTGGATGTTCCTAAAAATATTTTAAGAATCCAAGTTACCTGGCATGTGCTGTTGATCCTACACCTAGCAGCATGATGCATGGGAAATGTGGGAGAATAAATAAGTAACAAGTAGGAAAAGCGTTAAGTTTGGTCGGACCGAACTTTTTATACCCTCCACCACAAATTTCAGCCATTTCGGTGAATTAATGTGGCCACAACCTTCAAAATACCGAAAATCGGAAGGTATCGTTCTATGGGGGCTATATGATGGCGTGGACCTATACCTACAAATTTCTGGGGGAAAGTTTTATACCCCCAACGAAGACTAAATACCAAATTTCAGCCATCTCGGTGTGATAATGAGGCCAAAACCTTCAAAATACCGAAAATCGGGAGATATCGTCCTATGGGGGCAATATCAAAACGTATACCTATATAAAAATTTTATGGTAGAAATGTTTCTTAGCCTCTGGAAACACAAAATACAAAGTTACAACCGATTCTGTTGTCAAATGGGACTAATGCATTCAAAATATTTAAAAATGACGCGTACTTTATATGGGGCGTTATATAAGGGCTATACAAAACGTGGACCTATATGAACCAACCTTGGTAGGAATGCTTTTTGGTCTCTGGAGACACAAAATATCAAATTACAACCAATTCGGTGGTAAAATGGGACAAATATCTTAAAAAATCCATAAAACGACGACGCGTCACGCGTCATTTTGTATGGGGGCTATACGAAAGCGTCGACCTACATAGCCCGCTTTCAATACCAAAAGTCCTACGTACATATAATAGATTTTCCCAGAATTTCATCCACCTACGTCAATCCGTTCGGACGCTAGAGTGATTTCCACAGACGGACAGACGGACGGACATGGCTATATCGATGTAGAATTGCAGGCTGATCAAGAATATATATAGTTTGTGGGATCTACAATGATTATTTCGAGTAGTTACAAACGGAATGACAAACTTAATATACCCCCATCCTATGGTGGAGAGTATAAAAAAAAGTTAAGTTAAGTGGACCTTTTTATACCCTCCACCTTGAAATATTCTGGTGGATAAATTGTCCGACCAA
>NW_027411644.1:49045041-49260716 GCF_047663935.1 Musca autumnalis | reverse complement strand
GAAGGACTTGGGCGTTAATTTCTTTCACCCTAAATGCGCACGACAATTTACAAAGGAGTTCTAAAACAGGCATTTCCAGTATTGGGAAACATTTTCGGATATCCCTAGTGGCAATTTCATCACGATTTTATAAACTTTTGTACACTTCGAGTCATCAAAACTTAAAGATTTGAATATAAATGCGGATATCCTGGAGGGGCCACCATATTCTACAGTGCTAAATATTCTCTAAACTGTATGGGAATGACTTAAGCGTAAAATATACGACTCTACGAGACAGTACGCTTCCAAAAATAAACTTGTTGACAGAAAAAAGCAAGCTTTGTAAAGCATTACACCTGATTATTTAAAGAATCCTTACCAAAGCAGGATATACGGGTGTATCCTTAATCAGGAGGGATATCCTTTTACCGAATAGTACTGAAAGTACTTCGTTTTTAATATAGAGTAAATATGCATCGATATTCTAATACAATCTTTCTTTATTCGCAAGTTTTAAAGGGGGGTTCTATTCAAATGAGCCAAATTTTTTACTCCAATTTTTGACTTTATTTTGTTTTTCTTGTATAATTCTTATATAAATTGGATTTGAATGCAAATGAATGACTAAGTTTACTCCAAACACATGAAGCTAAATATAATAAAAGTTAAAAACTTCATATCTTGTATAACTCGGAAAGAAATGGAGGTTGAATAAAATTTTGCAGGGGGGTTCTATTCAAGTGAGCGGCAGTGTATGTTCTATATCTCTGGTATGTTACCATGTATTTGAACTTATGTATGTATGACCGGACGGCTAAAATATGTCACAATCATATAAAAGAACTGCCTTGGAAAATAGTGCCCAGGTGTAGTGGAGTAGAGTATCACATGGTCGGACCTGTTCGACTACTTACTTGTATCTTAAACCGTTCAGAAGATATAGATTTTTGACACAAAAACTCCGTTTTGCGGACACTGCGCATAGTTTTCATATATGTGGGTTACTAACCCGACGCCAAGTATTATCGTTTTTATGCATGAACGAGCAGTACATGTTAGCTCACCTTCTTTAACGGCTTTTAAAAGCAGTTCCCCAGGTAACTCCACGGGAAGGTGAGTGTTCAACCTGACCCCATAATAGTTATATACATTAAAATTGTTGTATTTATAAATCTCCCAGCGACCGTGCTGTATCCCAAATGTAATATATCACATTATACCAAATGTAATATACCATCATTAAAGCCTTTATCCTTTAAATATCCTCCCTCTGATATTACAATAATGAACTGATGATATTCTTTCAACATTTTCATTTCCTGCAGGTACTTTATTGAATACCAACGAATATAACAACAACAATAATACAAGATTAAGGCTAAGCTCTCAACTGAATCACAATGTCATAAATGTTATGGAAACCAAACACATAGTGTCATTGTCGTCATTATCAACGACCACAACAACAGCACGGACACTACCACCACCAGCAAGATCGTCGTCATCAACACAAGTGAGAGCAATTGCAATGAAAGAAAGTAAAAAGTCCAAAGATGTGACAACGTCAGCTGTTGAATTAACAATACTACAACAACAGCCTGATGAACTTTTAGCATCATTGTCCGCCACCGTTTACCCATCGTCTTTAGCTTCATCATCACCAGCATCATCAGCGTTATTGCTGTCAACTACAGCGACAACAGCTACAGCTTTAGAAACCTCAAAAGCAACAACAATATTGTCTTCCATTCAAGCAGACACTGAAAGCGCCAGCACAATGGCAGAACAAAACTTGCACCATCATCCTCAACAACAACAACAAGAACAACAACCTAGTCGTCATAATCAAAAGCAACAATACATTGTTACAAAGCAAAGGACCACCACAGACAATGCAACAACAACAACATTAACTGGCAACATGACATCATCAGTAACATTATCTAGACGAAGAACGTTAGTTAATGAAAATAGTGACCAAGGCGAAAGCACTGGACAAATGTTACCACGCCTGCATGGCTATGCAAATATCAGCAACAGCAGCAGTACAAGCACAACAACTCCAACACCAACAGCTAACCACAAGTATACTTCAGCTGAACATTTATCTAAGTCTATGTCAACACCAGATCTCTCGGTCATTATTGCCCAAGAATTGGAGAAAAGGAATAAGGATTCTGGTCAACCGTCATTAGTAAAAACGAGCAGTGATGATGGGCAGCAACGGAGTCAGTTCAGCTTGGAACTTGAATTAATGAAGGTAAATAGGACAATGGCATATGGTTACCTAGCAACAATGAAGACAACAACGGAAACAACAACAGCACCACCACCGCCACCATCAGCAATGAGTTTGGTTAATGGAAACCGAATACAGGATTTCAATTTAAATACTCAAGCCATGAATGATACTTCAGTTCCATTTGACCATGAACATGGTGATGTGCCGGTAACACAAGTCGTAACCACAGAGCCGCCACCACCACCAACATCTTCATCGCCTGTGGCAGCAGCAGCAACAACAAAAACAGTTAAAACCTTTGAGATAAGTAGTAACCATGCAACACAAGCAACAACAACAACGAGTCACTACCAAATCATTACCAATGAAGTTTTATCGTCATTACATGACCATACAGCAGCTTTGGTAGCCGACACCAGTAGAAGCCAGTACATCAGTGTAAATCGAGCCCCATTGTATATGACCGTCATGAAGGCCTCAACAGGAACTTCACAAACAGCAGCAAGGTTTCTCGATAAGCCTTTCATGCAAGGTGTAGATGGTACTTCATTCCTGCAGCAAAGAGAAGTCGTTTCAACTAACCATCATTCCATTAAAAGCCATAACTCTTCAGTCAATGGAAATAGTTTGCATATGTCAGCACAGCAAAGTTCTGCATCTAATACTCGAAGAACATCTTTAGCAAATGGAATAACAAACACACATTCGTCATTGGCACATGGCAAGGGTGCGGTAACAACATTAACAACAGCAACATCGTATGGGCCATCACCTGTAACCCACCTACCAGCCCAACCTCCACCAGTATCTTTATCTGCATCGGCCTCAGCATCTGCATCTCCATCAGTAACAGCCACATTAGCAAATGGAAAATCTTTTGCAGTTCTTAGTAATATGACAACAACAACGACGACGACAACAACACCAAGACCAACAATTCCTACACCAACACCACCGCCCACATCAAAGACACCGAAACCAACTCGTCGTCGTCCAGTTGTTACAACCACACTGAAACCACCTCCAACCATAGATGACTATCAAATAGTGACAAGTCAAGCCGGTACTCATGCCTATTTGCCCTGCAATGTAAGTACAACAACAACACCAACCAACTGCACATCACACACTAAAAGGTATTTTTAATGAATTGCATCCCAAACACCCACCCACACAAATGCTTTGAGGCCAGCAGAATTTCCTTTGATATCTGTGAACAAATGTAGGTACCTTTTGACCACTTCAAAAGTAGACTCAAAGTTAGATAATATTTAAAATTTTTGTTCTTCTTTTCATTGAATGGGGTCAAAGTTTGTGGTCGGTCTATCGAAAGAAAAACAGAAATAATTCCTATAAAATGGCCAGTCATATTTGACAGTTCGTCCGGATGTTTGGTTTTTTAATTATTTCAAATAACAATCTTGACCACAATGTAAACAGAGATTAGTTTCTTTGGAAATAACTGATGTGTGATACATGAGTTAGGTGGGAAACATGTTCAAGTTTGTTCCGAAGAATGTCAACACCATAAATGTGTCGATCCTTAACATTACCACCCTAAAGATATTTTCATAATATAATTTTGTTCATCAGGTAACGCAATTAGCTTTCGGGTGAATCAAAAACCGTCAAATTAGGTTCAGCAGATGCAGAGGAAATTTAAGGTATAAATGTTGATTCCATAGTATGGAGGGTATATTAACAGCCTGTTCATGTATGCCGCACGAAAACCCGTACGAAAGGAAAGCAGTCACTCACGTCCGTCTAAAAAGGCGTTCATGTATTTCGCAAACTATCGTGCGCCTGCCGTGACGTATCCTTTGCAAAATACTACTAATTTGAATGTATATTTGTAGAACTAAGTTCCATAAATGAGAGCCAAATGAGAAATAAAAACAAAATCCACATACATACAAACATTGGAATATGTGTGATTTGTTTTGTTTGAGAAAATAAAATGTGTCAGTATTTTGAATTATTTTATTTAATTAATTTCTTCAAAATAATGAACGAAACCGCCCTTACAGCCTGTTTTTTTTTTAAATGCCTTTTTTATGATAAATTGGCGGTACTTTTTCTTCTGTGCTTCTGTGAAAATAAATAAAATGACATTCCCCATTTATTATTCAAATAATTCAGTTTTCCTTCAAAACGATGGGCCTTTTCCATTCGTTTATTTCTGATGTACTCGTTCGTCTTATTTTGTTACGAAAACCAAAAAAAAAAAAAAAAAAAAAAATACGAAAATGAAAAGCTTTCATTTATTTGTCACACGAATACAAACGTCAAGGGCTATGAAAACCAAACTGTGTCTTCGTTCATGAAATCGACGAACGAATGAGCAAAAACTTTTTACGAAAACAGGCTGTTAAATCGTGTCTATAATTATACCCTACACCACTATGTGGTAAGGGGTATTATGTGTTAGTGCATTTGTATGTAACATACAAAAGGAAGCGAGATAGACCCATAGTTCCTTCTAGGGATATACATAGAATCACTTTCTGAGTCGATTTATGCATGTCCGTCCGTCCGTCTGTTCGCAACATACAGGTCGCATTTGTTGACCGATTTCGCTGAAAATTGAAGAATACAATTTTTTTAGCCGTCGGAAGATCAAGTTCGAAGATGGGATATATCGGTTCACGTTTTGGTATAGCCCCCATATAACGGTACCCCCGATTTACGGTATTTTGACGTTTTCAGCTACATTTTCAGACCGATTTGGCTATAATTTGACATTTAGGGTTCTTAAGTGTCAATAAACATATATAACAAAACTTGTGGACATAGGTCCACGTTTTGGTATAGCCCCCATATAACGGTACCCCCCGATTTGCGGTATTTTGACGTTTTTAGCTACATTTTCAGACCGATTTAGCTATAACTTGACATTTAGGGTTCTTAAGTATCAATAAACTTATATAACAAAAGTTGTGGACATAGGTCCACGTTTTGGTATAGCCCCCATATAACGGTACACTCCGATTTGCGGTATTTTGACGTTTTTAGCTACATTTTCAGACCGATGTAGCTATAATTTAACATTTAGGGTTCTTAAGTGTCAATAAACTTATATAACAAAAGTTGTGGACATAGGTCCCCGTTTTGGTATAGCCCCCATATAACGGTGCCCCCCGATTTACGGTGTTTTGATGTTTTTAGCTACATTTTCAGACCGATATAGCTATAATTTGACATTTAGGGTTCTTAAGTGTCAATAAACTTATTAACAAAAGTTGTGGACATAGGTCCACGTTTTGGTATAGCCCCCATATAACGGTACCCTCCGATTTGCGGTATTTTGACGTTTTTAGCTACATTTTCAGACCGATGTAGCTATAATTTGACATTTAGGGTTCTTAAATGTCAATACACTTATATAACAAAAGTTGTGGACATAGGTCCAAGTTTTGGTATAGCCCCCATATAACGATACCCTCGATTTGCGGTGTTTTGACGTTTGTAGCTACATTTTCAGACCGATGTAGCTATAATTTGACATTTAAAGTTCTTAAATGTCAATAAACTTATATGACAAAAACTTGTGGACATAGGTCCACGTTTTGGTATAGCCCCCATATAACGGTTCATTTAAGTTCATATTTTCGTATAGCCCAGATACCTCCGAACTAGCTGTTAATGACATTTGAAGTTCCCACGTTATGTACCGATTTTCGATATTTTGAAGATTCTAGCTAAATTTTTTAACCGAATTAGGAGTTATTTGACCCACCAAAAATTGTCGACATACATAGTTAGATATAGGCACCATAAAAAAGGGCCTCCCGAATGAAGCATAAATGTACATAAACATTATCTGACATTTTAACGTACCCACTTAAAGTTGGGGACAGGAATGAAAAGTAATTATTCCATTTTAGTTCAGAATATTTTATGGTGGAGGGTATGAAAAGTTCGGCCCGGCCGAACTTAATGCTTTTTTACTTGTTTTTTTTATTTTATTTCAAGAATGTGGTGCATAAATTTGTTTTAGGATGTTCGGAGTTATTCGCGAGTTTATATTCTACTCGACAGTTACAAAGCAAGTGAATGATTTTGGCATTTACCCCCAGATTATGTATTTCGAAACGAAAATGTGTGCGCATGAAACACACACAAACCTTAGTTTTTGAAATATTATTTCTTTTGCTTTTGCTTCAAAACAAAATAACAAATTTGAAAAGCGCACTCAAATTTGGTAGTTTTTCTTGCGTATTCATTTTCTTATCGACATACATAAACAGGCCCTATATTTCTATAAAAGACAGTCCTTTCGAAATACATAAACCCAAATTTACATTGAAAAGTGTACGTTTACGTGTTATTTCGTATGGCTTGTCGGTCGCATAGATTTTCGTCTCAAGGTGTTTACATGAACAGAAAATGTTTTTTTTTTTCACTTCGGAAGCGCACGAAACCTTTCGGTCGACATACAAAAACGGAGGGTACGTTTATTTTTCCATTTCCCAGGCTTTTCTGGGTGAAATCGGTCACTTTTGATAAAAAAGGGTTTTTGATTTCCTCTATTTTTTGCTGTGTTGATGCTGCACATCAGCAAAACATTTCAGCACATTTTTAGATCTTTTTGACTAACGGTTTCAGAGATATCGCGCCTTAAAAAAGTCGAATTTTGTAAAAACTATATGGAAAGAAATATTTATAACTTCTTTAATATTGGTCCAAATTTAATTTTTTTCGTAATAAAAATGGGAATACATTTGTGCACAGTGGTGCAATTTTCGCGATTTAATATTTATACCCTACTCACAATTTGGGAAGGGTATTATAAGTTTGTTTTGCTAAAAATGCATGTAATAATAATAATTGTTCCAGAGACATCCCAATGGAGACTTCTCTCATATTCATATTAGCTCAATGATATGGGACCTACAGTTTATCGCCGAGTCCGAACGACGCACGTTGGGGCAAGATTGAAAAAATACGGGTCTTAATTGAAAAATTGAAACACAAATTTTTGACAATCTGTCTTGACAAGGTTAACGAGTACAAAATTGTACTACTTTTCGTGTAGCACAGTGTTAAAGTTGAAGATATTTTTAAAACTTAAGAAACAGGTAAAAATTATTAAATTTTGCTGCTTTTAAATCGCCATAACGTAGTTTTTGCTACATAAACTTGGCATTTTCAAAATGGATATTTCAAACAGAGGTAATTCTTAATATTTTAGGAAAAAATTGCACTGAAAAAGTCTTGTAGAAATTTGTTTTAAAAATTCGTCAAAATGTGTCCAGATTTTGCATAATTTTGAAATGTATTGGAGTATAACAAAAAAGAGTGTCGAGAAGGTCGTCAGAATTTTTTTTTGTATTTTTCTCTTGATTGTTGTCTTTGATATTGCGGAAACAAAACTTGCGTCTTGCTTGCGCATTTTGAGTTATGTCAAAAATGGTGGAAATAGCTGTGGGCCAAATTTTTGCATTTTGGGGTTTTTGTCTTCATTTTCCCTGTTATTGTTGTACAGTATGTCGTGTTTTGGTTTAATGTCTGTGTTCACCCTACATAAGACAATGTGTGCAGGTCCACCATCATGTTACAGTTACTATATATAATAATTTATATGAAATGATGGCAATGCACAAGGGATGAAATCGCAAAAAATTGAGATTAATTAAAAAAAATTAAATTCGGTTTTTGGTATGACTGTCGTTACATGGTAATATGGTACAAAATTCCAAGTCTTTAACCAAAATGTCTAGATCATATATTGTTTACTTCTAAAGTTACTCTGTGATAAAGCTAAAGAATTTTTAATAATTTAAAGAGCACCATCAAAAATTAATTTTTTTTGGTATATAAAGAGTAATATTTTCTACGCATCAAAAGTGCCCTTTTAAGAAAGGAATCGTCAACAGTTAGAAATCTGAGACTTAGAAAAATATATTTATGGCAAAAGAAGTTTAGAAGCATATTAAAAATTAATTTAAAATGTATCCATTTTTCCCTATATTTTTTTAAAAGTATTTAGAGTTAAAAAAGTAGCAGATTATTTTATATGGAGGTTTAGTTGCAATATATGCATAAAATATTCGAAAACCCCCAAATTTGACTGTACCTCTATAAGGGGCCTATACCAAAACATTGACCTATATTGACAAATTTTCACACTATGAATTCTTAGGCATTCAGAACTATAAATCCTAATTTACAGATAAATGTACTAAAAAATGTGGTCAAGACCCTCGAAATACATAAAATCGGGAGATACCCATGTATGGTAGGTACACTTAAATATTGACTAAACTTAATAATTTTTTGCCAAATATTAGCTTAACCAATAATTTATCATATTAGAGGATTTTAGATTCATCAAATAAGAAATGTAGACAAAACCGTAAAAACACTTCATAGTTTTTATGGTACCCATTTATGAGGGCTTCGAATATACCTCTCCAATCACTCAAATTGCACAAAAACTGTGTTCCGTTATATTGATTGAAGTGTAAACATTCGAAAAATATTAACATTAGATCACTCAAATACTTCCCTGAATTAATCTCCGTTTTTTGGAATCTTGCCCCAATGTGCGACGTGTCCTAAGACACCACTTGTAGAGAAGTTTTACATGGCTGAAATATTCAGGAAATGTCGCCAACAGTACTGAGGGGTATATTGCCACTGTTGAAAATGTGATGTTGTCTAGCCGGGGAATCGAACCCACGACCTTCTGCGTGCAAGGCGGGTGTGCATACCATTGCACCACGGTGGTACCCAAAAAATTCATGTGACACCGCGAAATATTCCTCGTAGACCCCTAATGTTATATACCATTTTTCATATCTCGAGGTGATAAAGCGAAACTCCAGGCCGCAATTATTTACCCATTGTCACGAAATTTGGTATGGAGGTCAGTTTCACATCAGAATATTTAGGGGTGAAACGGACCAAAAACACAATTTTTATCCGAATTTGTATCTGCTCTGTAGGTCGCAATCATAGTCCGACCAGATAGTCGTTAGCGGGTAAAATGTACCAAAACTTTTGTGTGAAAATTGGAAAAAAAATGTAATACATATGTTATATCTTTATTCCTGGTAGACATATTCCGCCCACGTGAGTAATTTTTGAAAGACGATCTCTCAACCTTTCCATAGAAGCCAATTATTTTGATGTACGTGCTCAGATAATAGAGTTATATCCTAGTACATACGGATATTCCACAGTTTATTGTAACCATAACCACGCCAGAGCTCGCAGTTATAGTTGAATACTGACAAATTTTTACACGAGGTTTGGATAATGAGCGGATAGTTCTTTATGGGTGAAGTTTTTAGAGAAAATATCCAAATTAAATTTTTGATCCATATTTTATTTCTAGGAAACATATTTCGGCAATCTATGAAAATAAACTTGAACACCAACATGAATACAACGGCTAGATAACTACTGATTTTCTTGCATAGAACTACATTTACATTCCATGTTACAAAATATCGCAATCATGATAGAAAAGTTTTCAAATCATGAAAGAAGAATTCCCAGAGTTTTAAATTGTTACAAAGAACAATGCTGTACGGGGTCTAGAATTTTTTAGGATACCTTTGGTAAAAATTAATGTAATAGTACCTCAAATTATTGGTTTTTTTTTCATTGAACGATACGATAAATACCGCCGAAAACTATTTCTAAAATTTTTTTAATATTTATTATACCCTCAACCTTTAAACCAAAGAGATTATCGAAGTAATGATTTTCAACCCCAAGTATGTTTGAACGAAATCTATTTCAGACAATTTGGAGTCGATTTATCAATGTCCGTCCGTCTGTCTGGCTGGTGCACACGATAACTCTCGAAGAATCAACCTATTTGGTTCAAATTTTAAGTCTCGTAAATTTTGTCCAAACTTAGTTTAATTTCGAAGATGGACCATATCGGTCTACCCCTTCCGTTAATTACCCCCACAAAAGTTCAAAATTTTTCGCTAAGATTATTCGCACTATAGTTCCAGAAGGGACTTACCGAATTGTTCCAATCTAGGGATGTGGAAATATTACTTCCATGGATATATCAGTTTCGGATATGGACTATATCGGGGCATGTCCATACTTATTGAGAAAACACCACCATATGTAGTAGCTGGAGAGCACTATAACTCTCGAACTGATTAACCGATTTGGTCCAAAATCAAGTTCGGACCAACTTTATATCTGCGAATATTTTGTCCAAATTGAGTTTAACTTCTAAAATGGCCCATATCGGTGCTCTCCTAGGGTACCTCCACCACAAAAGTTCAACATTAGTGTCTAAGTGCAGTTTAGGGTCTGTTCGAAGAACCTTTGGACATGTATACCGATGCTGTTCGTTGTGGTCCTGTTTAAAGCGATATTATGTTTTCCGTGGACAAGTCCATTCTTCCTGGCATACTGATCCAAAAGGTATACGATGACCCACTGAAATGACTATATGACTGCCAAATAAGATCCACTTCCATATCGGGCCAAGTCCCTCCATTCCTTTAAGTACCTCCTCCGTAACACTTTTGAAGTTTAATCCTAATCCACATTTTTGTCGGCAAGTTCAAATGTCCAAAAACGGTTACAAAATTCTGAAAATATCGTAAATACATTCGATCTGTCTATAGAAGGTTTAACGTCATATAAGTTGAGGGTATATCTCTGTCGGCAAAGCCGACTGATACCTTTTTACTTGTTTTGCATTTTTTATCTTTGTGGCCTTGTTACGACGGTAAATTTTTTTTTGGGGGCAAAGGTCCATTCTCCTTGGGAAATTGGCCCAAAATTAAAAAAAAATAAAAACCATAGAGACGTTATAAGTATTGAGTTTACTTATTTTCTTTGTGTCCGAGGCTGAGGGTATATATCCGTCGGCACAGTTGACTAATACTTTCTAACTTGTTTTAATAATAAAAGCACCGACTGGTCATTAAAAAATACCGAAAATAATACCTTATGTTTCAAGTAATGACGGCGTATATATGTATGTATGTCCTATATCTCTGGTATCCCAGCAAAGCAAATGTCGGATGTCCGATATATCGGAACAATTTCGGAAGCAAAATCGTACAGATTTCGTTCAGTTTTCTATACGATTTTTCGGAATGTCGGAAGTAAATTTCCCTAATGTTTTTCTTCCGATTTCGGTACGAATTCGAATCGATATGTCGGAAACAAATTTCCCTTCGCACAACAACCCCCTTTTGTATATATCTAACAAGCAACATTTTAGTTTTTTGTCGAAAAACAAAATGGTTGGTTATAAAATTCGCATATACAATTTTTAAATACATATTTCAAATATAAATGCAACATATAATAATTCAAGCTAGTGCTGAGAGACTCAACATATTCGTACACAAAGTTTACATTGTTCTACAATAACTACAAAATTATAACAACAATGAAAATTATTAGTTGCTTTTGAAATTAAAATATTCCAATAAAAAAAATAACAAAGAAAAATTGATCAATAAAAAAGAGAGGCGTCAGAGGAAACATTTGTCCTTCGATGTTCATACGACATTATTCCAAAATCGTTCAGAAATCTTTACGAAGATTCGGAGAAAAAAATTCGCATTCCGAATTTCTCAAGGATTTTCTTCGGATTTCGTTTCGATTTCGCTCCGATATTTCGTTCCGAAATTATGTCATCCACTCCATACAACTTTCGTTAAGATATCGTTACGATTTCGGACGTAGTGATCGATATTTTTTCCAATTTCGTTACGATGTCGGTACGATTTGTTTGCTGGGATGTTACCATGTATATCAACTTATGTATGTATGACCGGACGGCTAAAATATGTCGCAATCATACAAAATAAATTCCTTGCCCAGGTGTAGTGGAGTAAGGTATCACATGGTCGGCCCTGTCCCACTTTAACCCTCTCTTACTTGTTTCTTCTTACAAAAATTTTTTACATTTGCTCAACATGTTTTTTTTGTTTTTGCTATAATATGCGAACCGCTAAACAGATTTGCAAAGTTTTGGTTTCATTTGAATCTTTGCTATGTTTGTATACATATTTTTATACCCTCCACCATAGTATGGAGGGTATATTAAGTTTGTTTTTCCGTTTGTAACGCATTGAAATACTCATTTGCGACCCTATAAAGTATATATATTCTTGATCAGGGTAAAATTCTGAGTCGATCTGTGCACGTCCGTCCGTCCGTCCGTCGGTCCGTCCGTCTGTGGTAATCACTCTAGCATCTACAAAAATTGAGATAGAACGATGAAATTTTGGGAAAATGCGTCTTTTGTTTGCAGGCAGGTCAAGTTCGATGATGGGCTACATCGGTCCACGTTTTGGTATAGCCCCCATATAACGGTACCCCCCGATTTACGGTATTTTGCCGTTTTTAGCTACATTTTCAGACCGATTTAGCTATAATTTGACATTTAGGGTTCTTAAGTGTCAATAAACTTATATAACAAAAGTTGTGGACATAGGTCCACGTTTTGGTATAGCCCCCATATAACGGTACCCCCCGATTTACGGTATTTTGACGTTTCTAGCTACATTTTCATACCGATTTAGCTATTATTTGACATTTAGGGTTCTTAAGTGTCAATAAACTTATATAAGAAAAGTTGTGGACATAGGTCCACTTTTTGGTATATTTCCCCTTTAACGGTACCCCCGATTTACGGTATTTTGACGTTTTTAGCTACATTTTCAGACCGACATAGCTATAAATTGACATTTAGGGTTCCTAAGTGTAAATAAACTTATATAACAAAAGTTGTGGACATAGGTCCACGTTTTGGTATAGCCCCCATATAACGGTACCCCCCGATTTACGGTATTTTTACGTTTTTAGCTACATTTTCAGACCGAGTTAGCTATAATTTGACATTTAGGGTTCTTAATTGTCAATAAACTTATATGTATAACAAAACTTGTGGACATAGGTCCACGTTTTGGTATAGCCCCCATATAATGGTACGCCCCGATTTACGGTATTTTGACGTTTTTAGTTACATTTTCAGAACGATTTGGCTATAATTTGACATTTAGGGTTCTCAAGTATCAATAAACTTATATAACAAAAGTTGTAGACATAGATCCACGTTTTGATATAGCCCCCATATAACGGTACCTCCGATTTACGGTATTGGGCGTTTTTAGCTACATTTTCAGACCGATTTAGCTATAAATTGACATTTAGGGTTCTAAAGTGTCAATTAACTTATATAACAAAACTAGTGGGCATAGGTCCATGTTTTGTAATAGCCCCCTTATAACGTTACCGCCCGATTTCAGGTATTTTGACGTTTAAAGTCACATTTCTAGACCTAATTAGCTATAATTTGATGTTTAGGGTTCTTAGTGACCAAAAAACTTATATTCGAAAAAATTATGAACACAGGTCCATGTTTTGGTATAGCCCCATATAACGGTACCTCCCGATTTTCGGTGTTTTGAGAATGTTACCTACAAGTTTTAACCGAATTATCTGTAATTTGAACATTTGACATTTGAAATTCTTAGTGGTCACCACACCTCTGCACCAAAAATTGTCAAGATAGGTCGATGTATTGATAAAGCCCCCATATAAAAGTACCTCCCGATTTTCAGTAATTTTATGATTTTAGCTACAATATTAAACCGAACTACCAGTAATTTGACATTTGAAGTTCTTAGTGGTCACAACACATCTCCATCAAAATTGTCAACATAGATCCATGTTAGGATATAGCTCCCATATAAAGGTACCTTCCAATTTTCAGTAATTTGGCAATTTTAGCTACAATTTTTAACCGAACTAACTATAATTTGACATTTGAAGGTTGTAGTGGTCACCACACATCTGCATCAAATATTTTCAACATAGCCCCAATATAACGATACTCCCCGATTTTCGGTACTTTGAGGATTTTACTTAAAATGTTTAAACGAACGTAGGTCCATGTTTTGGCATAGCCCCAAAACAAACCTCCCGATTTTCCGTACCTTAGCTTTATTTTTTGGACGAACTTTCTGTAATTTCAAATTTAAAAGCTAACAAAAATTCTGCAACAAAAATTGTTCATTTAAGTTCATATTTTCGTATAGCCCACATACCTCCGAACTAGCTGTTAATGACATTTGAAGTTCCCACGTCATGTACCGATTTTTGGTATTTTGAGGATTCTAGCTACAATTTTTAAGCGAATTAGGAGTTATTTGACATTAAAGGCTCCTATCAAAACTTGTCAACATAGGACCATGTTTTATTATAACCCCTATATAACGGTACCTCCCAATTTCTAGCCCACCAAAAATTGTCAACATACATACCTAGATATAGGCACCATAAAAAGGGCCTCCCGAATGAAGCATTTTATGTATATTATCTGATATTTTAAAGATGGGGACAGGAATGAAAACTAATTATTCCATTTTAGTTTATAATATTTTATGGTGGAGGGTATGAAAAGTTCGGCCCGGCCGAACTTAACGCTTTTTTACTTGTTTTTTAATATTTTTAAGATGCATAAACAGCTTGAATTTTATTAAAACATGTTGCAAACTTTTAAAGTTTTTTTAATTCTTTCTTAATTTCCGCGAAAATTTACAACTTTTGTACTAAAGTTTTGGGACCTCAGTAATCATATAGTACGTAGGAAGCCATTAATAGAAGAACGCTAAGACGCCGGCAACCTTGACACTCAGTTGTCGGAGACCCACGAAAACAACATCCTAATACGCCTGAAGATCGGCTTAACCGCGTAGCGTAATGGTTAGATGAGTGAGACTTCGGTAGACTCCTAATTTTTCAATGTATATCTAAGGTCTAACAGCTCAACTCGAAAGAGAATTAATTAAATATCACTATAAATGACCTTCGCCTTAATAAGGCAAAAATAAAAAATAATTTCAGCATGAGCCAGACTGGGATTCGAACCTGGGTCTTTGCATATAGTTTTTACGACTATTCGACTTTTTTGAAGACGCGATATCTCTTGAACCGTTAGTAAAAAAAAACAAAATCTAAAAATATACTGAAATAGAAATGTCAAGTTTGAAGATGGGCTATATCGTCCCATTTTTTGGTGTAGCCTCCATATAACGGTATTTTCAAGATTTAAGCTACATTTAATTAATTAAACGAAATATTTGTAATTTGGCATTTTATATTCTAAGGGGTCACAACAACCATTTAACGATACTTTCCGTTTTTAGGTATTATGAAGGTTTAGTAATATTTTTTGACTGAACTATTGGCAATTTGACATTTGAAGTTATCAGTGGTAACGAAACTTCTCCACCAAAAATTGTAAACATAAGTTTATGTTTTGGTATAGCTCCATATAACGGTACTTCCCGATTTTTGGTATTTTAAGGATTTTAGTTACAATTTCTAACCAAACTAACTATAATTTGAGATTTGGGGTTCATCACCAAAAATCATTAACATAGACCCATGCTTAGGTATCGTCCTCATATAACGCTAACTACCGAGTTTCGGCATTTTAAGAGTTTTAACTACATGTTTTACCGAAATAGCGGTACATTGGCATTTGCAATCGCAAAACTTCTACACCAAAAATTGTCAACATAGATCCATGTTTCGATTTCGCCTTCATATAACAGTACCTTTTGATTTTCGAAATTTTGAGCATTTTAGCTACAATTTTTGACTGAACTACCTTTTATCTATGCAGGGTCCGTGTTTTGGTATAGCCCCTATAATTCCCTGTGGTCAAAAACTTCTAAACCCAAATTGTCAAAATAGGTCCGCACTTAGATGTAGCTCCCATGTAAAGGTACCCCTCGATTAAAGATATTTTATGATACATTTCCTGATATAACTTAGGCATTTGGGGTATCCGTGATACACTAGGATTTTTGAGCAATTTATATAAATTTGTTGACTGAACTGTCTGTAATTTTAGGTTTGAAGTTCCCAGTGGTCAAAAAACTCCTTCACGTAAAAAGTTGCCAACATAGGTCCGCACTTAGATGTAGCTCCCATGTAAATATACCACCCGATTAAGTATATTTTTGGATACATTTCCTGACCTAAAGTAGGCATTTGGCGTATCTGTGGCCCAAAGACTTATCCACCTATAATTGTTGACAGCAAAGAAAACTAATTATTCCTTTTTTAGTTCAGAATATTTTATGGTGGAGGGTATAAAAAGCTCGGCCCGGCCTAAATTAAGAATATGTTACCTTATACATGACACCGTGGGGGTGTAATTACTAAAACAGAAAATCCAACCCATAATATGCTGAAAATATATCTCAACTAATTTACATCGATTTCCCATTGCAATAAAAATTTAAATTCATGCACACTGACACACACACACAAAATTATCGTTTTGAGTATGAAAAGGGACAAAGTGGCAGCTATAAAGGAAACAAAGTCATTTCGAAAAGGGGGAAACAAATAACTTTAATAAATAAATCTGCCATAAAATGCATTTCCGTAAGATTTCGCCAGAGACATTCTAGCAAAGCATGCGGGATGTTCACTTGCTTCATTTTTGTTTTCTTTTATTTTTTTTTTGCATACAACTTGTACCCGCAGTTCCCTGTTCGCTGGCTTTAGTCTAACAGATATAACTATAACTTTGCATATTACCGTTTACTTTCCCTCATTGTTATTGTAATGGAAATTTTTTCTCTGCCAGAAATTGGGTCAATGTGATGCAATGTTCTTCTATACTTTACTCGCGTTCATATGTATTAAACGTATTTTATTTTGCTGCTACTGCTGCGAGAGACAGCAAAATAAGAGGGGAGACCCTGTGTTTTGTGTTACAGAAGTTCAGTTGTAACAAAGACAACGACGGCGATGGCTGTTCAACAAGAGAATAGAAAAGAACTGAAACACTGACAACAAAAAACGGAACAAATTTAGAAATGCAAAAAAAAAGAAAATCTGGCATAGTTGAAAATATTGTTGCATTGCCAGAAAGGGAGAGGAAAAAATTAGAATGGACTGGAACTAACTGTATGACGACGACGACGTCGGGTTTATTGCAATCATAAAAATACACTTTGAAATGAGAAAATAATTATAGAACGCTCATTTCAGCGTTAATTATGAACAAGATGAATTTTATTTCCCTAGCAGTTGTACACACACACACACTGCTGTTGCTCACCCACAATAATATTTGGTTGGCTGATTTCAAAGCAAACTCAAAACTACAACTAAGTTCAACAAATTAAAAATCATATTTATGTTGACTCTGTTAAGACTTAGAAAAAACAAAAAATAAAAACGAAAACACTCACATTCATAAACGCACAACCACAAATATATATTCGAAGTGGTAAAACTTAGTGCCAAAGGGATGGGAGGGGTTGGAATAAAAATCACATTAAATAAATTGAAATATAATTACAAGTTTCGCACATAAAAAACGATGTCGATTGTGTTTTCTACGAATTTAAATAATTAGAAAAAGACTGGTTATATTGTTATTCGCAGATATTAAAAGGCGGAAATTTTTAGTTAAGTTAACAATTTTTAGCCGAGAAAAAAATTACCAAATTGTTTAAAACACCAACAAATATGGAAATCTGTAATTCGCAAATCTTACAAAGGTGTCTTCTATAACTTGAAGACCTTCTAATCTATGAGTAGCATACCTCCTAATGTGCTATTCTCAGCAAAGAAATCATTACAAAATAATGGGTTTTTATAGTAATTGTTGGTAGCCGTAACTACTTACAATACCCCTTACTAACCCATTATTTTAAAAAGAGCAAGTCGCACTGAATAACTGGTTATTCTATAACCACCAGAATAACTAGTTATTCTATGGTCACTTGAAGTTAAACAAGTAAAAAGTAAAAAGTTTGGCCGGGCCGAACTTTTTATACCCTCCACCATACAATAGTCTTAACTAAAATGGAATAATTAGGGTCCTTTCACAATTTTAGGTGGAACAACTTTTCGACAATGGATAGAAACCTACTGCCTCCCACTATTGCTTAAATTACACTGTGAACACAAATGTTGGGGCAGAGATAATTCCTTTTGGAAATGCAAGCCATTGGTGTGCGTACATTAAAAACCCCGAAGGACAGATGCGCCGTGAGTCGAACTTCTGCGTTATGGCGTGATGAAGTTTTTGCAAGAGACCCTGTAAGCCATCATGAATTAGCATTATATCTTTGCTTGTTGTTTTTGTAGAGCACTTAAGCAACAGTGAACAAAGATATTACGCTAATTCCTGATGGCCCACAGGGTCTCTATCAAAAATTTTATCACGCCATAACGCGGAAGTTCGACTCACGGCGGATCTGTCTTTCGGGGTTCATAATATACTCACCAAGGCCTTTCTTCCCCAAGAGGAATTTTCCGTCCCCAGACTTTCACGTCCATTTTGTTGCACAGTGTTATCTAATCTAATCTAATCTAAAACAAGTAAGAAAAGCGTTAAGTTCGGTCGGGCCGAACTTTTTATACCCTCCACCACAAATTTCAGCCATTTCGGTGGATTAATGTGGCCACAACCTTCAAAATACCGAAATTCGTTCTATGGGGGCTATATGATGGCGTGAACCTATACCTACAAATTTCTGGGGGAAAGTTTTATACGCCTAAAGAAGACTTAATACCAAATTTCAGCCATATCGGTGTGATAATGAGGCTAAAACGTTCAAAATATCGAAAATCGGGAGATATTGTATTATGGGGGCTATATCAACACGTGGACCTATATAAACATTTTATGGTAGAAATGTTTCTTAGCCTCTGGAAACACAAAATACAAAGTTACAACCGATTCTTTGGTCAAATGGGTCTAATACATTGAAAATATATTAAAATGACGCGTACTTTATAAGGGGTCTTATGTGGGGACTATACCAAAACGTGGACCTATATAACCCAACTTTGGTAGGAATGTTTTCTGGCCTCTGAAGACACAAAATACCAAATTACAACCAATTCTGTGGCCAAATGGGTCTAATACATTCAAAATATATTAAAATGACGCGTACTTTATATGGGGCCTTATATGGGGGCTATACCAAAACGTGGACCTATATAACCCAACTTTGGTAGGGATATTTTTTGGCCTCTGGAGACACAAAGTACCAAATTACAACCAATTCGGTGGTAAAATGGGCCAAATATCTTAAAAATTCCTTAAAACGACGACGCGTCACGCGTCAGTTTGTATGGGGGCTATACGAAAGCGTGGACCTACATAGCCCGCTTTCAATACCAAAAGTCCTACGTAAATATAACATATTTTCCCAAAATTTCATCAACCTACGTCAATCCGTTTGGACGCTAGAGTGATTTCCACAGACGGACAGACGGACAGACGGACGGACATGGCTATATCGATGTAGAATTGCACGCTGATCAAGAATATATATACTTTGTGGGGTCTACAATGATTATTTCGAGTAGTTACAAACGTAGTGACAAACTTAATATACCCTCATCCTATGGTGGAGGGTATAAAAATGTGTTCAGCGAGGTGAAAGGTACCACATACGGGGCTATATCAAAGAGTCAACCTATCTTTTAATTTTTTGGCGGAAAAGTTTTATAGCTGCAGGGAACTTCAAGAGTCAATTTGAGGGTAGTTTCATCAAAACAATGTAGACCCTCAAAAATGGACCCATGTTGACGAATTTTAGTGAAGAAATTTCGTGACCACTGAAAATTCCCGAAAATCGGGAGGTACAGTTATATGGAGGGATATACCAAAACATGGACCTATATTGACGATTATTTTTGAATAGACAAAATTGTAGCTAAAACTCTCAAAATACTGATCATTACAGCTAGTTCGGTTAAAAATTGCAGCTAAAATTCTCAAAATACCGAAATCGGGAGATACCGTTATATGGGGGCTATACCAAAACATGGACCTATGTTGACGATGTTTCGTTGGAGATGTTATATGACCACTGAGAACTTCAAATGTCAAATTACAGCTATTTCGGTTAAAAACTGTAGCTAAAATTCTCAAAATACCGAAAAATGGGAGGTACCGTTATATGGGGGCTATACCAAAACATGGACTTATGTTGACGATGTTTGGTGGGGATGTTTTATGACCACTGAGAACCTCAAATGGCAAATTACAGCTAGTTCGGTTAAAAATCGTAACTAAAATGCTCAAAATAAAGAAAATCGGGCGGTACCGTTATATGGGGGCTATACCAAAACATGGACCTATGTTGACGATGTTTGGTGGAGATGTTTCATGACCACTGAGAACCTCAAATGTCAAATTGCAGATAGTTCGGTTACAAATTGTGGCTAAAATTCTCAAAATACCGAAAATCGGGAGGTACCGTTATATGGGGGCTATACCAAAACATGGACCTATATTGACGATGCTTAGTGGATATATTTCATGACCACTGAGAACCTCAAATGGCAAATTACAGCTAGTTCGGTTAAAATTTGTAGCTAAAATTCTCAAAATACCGAAAATCGGTAGGTACCGTTATATAGGGACTATACCAAAACATGGACCTATGCCCATATCCTTTGAGATATAAGTTTGCTGATCACTAGGAACCCTAAGTGACAAATTATAGCTAATTCGGTCTGCAAATGTGGCGAAGAACGTCAAAATACCTCAAATCCGGAGGTACCGTTATATGGGGGCTATACCAAAGAGTGGACCGATATAGCCCATCTTCGAACTTGACCTGCGTATGAAAAAAAGACCCTCGGGTGCAAAATTTCAGCACTCTATCTCAATTATTGCGTACGCTAGAGTGATTACAACAGACGGACAGACAGACGGACAGACGGACATGGCTAGATCGTCTTAGAATTTTATCCTGATCAAGAATATATATACTTTATAGGGTCGCAAATGATTAGTTCGATGTGTTACAAACGGAATGACAAACTTAATATACCCTCCATACTATGGTGGAGGGTATAAAAGGAATAAGCTAAAAACATATGTTCTATTTTAATAACACCTGAGGTGGATTTTGTTTTCAATTTCAATATACTTCATATTTATACCCTATACCACAATGTGGAAAAGGGTATTATAAGTTTGTTTTGGTAAAAATTCATGTAACACCGCGAAATATTCGTCGGAGACCCCCAATGTGGTATACCAATCTTCATATCTCGACGAGATAAAGCGATTTTGAGATGTGTGTCATTACAAATTGGCCTACTTTCTCATTGTTTTAACACGGGCATGTGATTGGGAGTAAGTACTTATTTTTTTTTTGGCTACTAAAAAGTAGAAAAATAAGTAGTTACTCCCTGGTTACTTCAAGTCGTAACTACTTATTAGAGAACTTATTTATTTACTTTTAAGTGCCAAGAAATAAGTACTTACTCCCTATGACATGCCCGTGTTAAAATAATGAGAAAGTAGGCCAATTTTTGATGAGTATTTTTGCTGGGTACTTAGAGAATAGTAAAATAAATAGTTTTAACTTGACACATTACTTTGAATCGGTTACATAATGACTAACGGATCCGAATTTTTGCTGGGTAGTGTAAGTATTCTACCCAGCAAAAATTCGGAAAAAGGTTTTCTATAGATAGAATATATTTTAAAGAGGTCTTCTTTAGTTAGAAGAGTTCATAAAGGTGTCTTCTATAGATAGAAGACCTCTTATAGGGGTCATTTATATATAGAAATGGGGACATTTATAGGTGGTGGACCTCCTAAAGGGTTCATTTGTAGATAAAGGAGCTTCTAAAGGCGTCATGAATAGATAGAAGTCTTCATAAATGCTTTTTCTTTAGATAAAAGACTTCGTAAAGGCGTATTCTCTAGATAGAAGACCTCCTAAATGGAAAATTTTCAAATAAAAGACCTACAAACGGATCGTCTATAGATAGAAGACCTTCTGCATGCGTTTTCTATATGTAGAAGACAATATTGGGGGGTCTTCTACGAATGGAAGACCTCCTAAAGGAGACTTCTACAAATATAAGACCTCCTATAGTCGTGTTCTATAGATAGAAGATCTCTTTATAGAATCTTCTACAGATGGAAAACATCATAATGGAATCTACTATAGATAGAAGACTTCTTAAAAGTGTCATCTCTAAATAAAAGACCCCCTAATAAGGTCACCTATAGATGGAAGACCTCATAAAGGGTTCATAAATAGATAGTAGGGATAGGTTAATCGACTTTCGATTAATCGATTAATAAAATCGTAGTCGACTTTTGTCTGGAGGGAAAATCGTATAATCGATTATCTTGTGATCGATTTCCGAGTTTGCCCATAGATTGTTGACTGGGCGGTTTTACACTTCTTTACAGTTTCAAAAGAAAACTCGGAAATTGACGAATAGTCGATTATAATCGATTTTCTGTGGTTATGAAAAAGTCGAAACTCGAGTTTTAGGACAACTGAAATAATCACCAGACGAATTTTTAGGTTTAGACCAAACTCCAAAGGTCTAAAAATCTGTTATTGCTTTCCATTACCCATCCCTAATAGATAGAAGACTTCACAAAGGGATCTTCTATAGATAGAAGATCTCGTAAATAAATGATCTCCTAATGATGTCTTCTATTAATAGAAGACCACCTAAAGTCGCATTCTAAATATAGATTACTTCATAAAGACGTTTTCTATAGATAGAATACTTCCTAAGGGGTGTTTCATAGATAGAAGAGCTTCTGAAGGGGTCTTATGTCCGAATAATACTTCCCAGGTAGAGGTATTCTATATATAAAAGAGAACTTAATGCTGTCTTCTACAACAAGAAATCTTCTTAAAGGCGCCTTCTATGGAATTAAAGTGTTCTTCAAATGTCTTCTGTGGATAGAAAGCCTTCTTCAGGTGTCTTCTATGTATAGAAAACCTCCTAAATGGGACTTCTATAGATATAGGAACTCTTAAAGGGGACTGCTATAGACATAATATAGAAGACCTCCTAAAAGGGTTTTCTATAGATAGTAGACCTACTGAAAGGGTCTTTGATATATAGAAGGCTTCTTAAAGTGGTCTCCTATTAACAGATGACCTCCTTGAGACCCGAAGACTTTATAAAGGCGTCTTCTATAGATAAAAGGCATCCTAGAAGCAATTTCTGTACGTAAAAGACCCCTTCCTAAAGACATCTTCTCTGGATCATTTATAAATAATAGACCCCCTATAGATAGAAGACCTCCTGCGTGCGTCTTCTATATATATAGAAGACCTCCTAAGAGGCTTTCTACAGATCAAACACCTCCTAAAGATGTTTTCTATAGATAGAAGACCTCTTAGAAGGTCCATCCTAAAAGGTCTTCTATAGTAAGAAGACCACACAAATTGATTTCTATAGATAGAAGACCTCTTAAGGAGATCTTCTATGGAGGGAAGTGTTCATAAAGGCGTTTTCTATAGATAGAAGACATCCTCAAGGCAACTTCTGTAGATAGCTTCAAGGGGTCCTCTTTAGATAGGAGACATCATATAGCCTACTTCACTACATAGGAAATCTCTTAAAGGGGTATCCTATAGACAGAAGACCTCCTAAAGAGATCTCCCACAGATAGAAGACCTACTTAAGGGTCTCTTATAGAGAGAACTCTTCATAAAGGGGTCATTTATAGATAGTATACTTCCTCATTTATAAAAGAGGACTTCCTAAAGGGGTATTCTATAAATTGGAGGCCTGCTATGGTAATCTCCTATAGATAGAATACCAACTAATGGGTCTCTTATAGATAGAAAACCTCATAAAGAGGTCATTTATAGATAGAAGACCTAATAAAGGACAATTTATAGATAGAAGACATCCTAAAGTGATCGTTTATAGATAAAAGACCTCCTAAAGGGGTCTTCTAAAGGTGGAAGACCTGCTAAGAGGGATCTTACTTACTTACTTAGCTTGCCCATTACAGAATATTTGTTCCATAGGCCGAACTAAGAAAAGATCTCCAATTCTCTCTATTTGTTGCTTCGCACTCTGAAATACCGCGCCTTTTCATCTCATCATCCACTTGTTTGCGCCATCTATTCTTTGGCCTGTCAATTCTGCGTGCACCGCCAGCTCGTGGTTCATGCGACGTCGATATTCACCGTCAACGCAGATTGGTCCGTAGATCTTTCGAAGAATTTTTCTCTCACAAACACACCAAGCACTGCCATGTCTGCTTGCGCAAGTACCCAGGCTTCGGAGCCATACATCAGCACGGGTAGTATCAGTGTTTTGTAGAGCGTTATTTTTGTTTGACGAGATGTGGCTTTGTTTTTAAACTGCTTCTTAAACCAAAGTAGCATCTGTTGGCCAATACAATTCTTCTTTTTATTTCACAACTGATGTCGTTTGTTGTGTTTACGGAGGTGCCGAGATAGACGAAGTATTTTACTACCTCAATATTATAGGAACCAATTTCCACAGTCGGTCCGAGCTCAATGGACGCATTGCGCGTCGACATCATCAACTTGGTATTCTCACCGTTTACCGCCAGACCCACTTTAGCAGATTCTCCTTCGACCTTCATAAAGGTATCAGTTACTTCTTTTATTGATCGGCCCATGATGTCTATATCATCAGCATAATCAAGTAACATGTGACTATTGGTGTAGATTGTGCCACTACTTTTGACGTTTGCCTCTCGTATAACCTTTTCCAGCAGAATGTTGAAGACATCACACGAAAGGCTGTCTCCTTGTCTGAAACCTCTTTTGATACCAAACTCTTCGGAGAGGTTCTTTCTTATTTTAACTGAGGACCTCGTGTCAGTTAAAGTCATTTTACAAAGCCGGATGAGCTTTGCGGGGATACCAAATTCAGACATGGCTTGGAATACCTTTGAAAGCAGCGGGCTGTCGAAGGCTGCTTTATAATCGACAAAAAGGTGGTAGGTGTCGATCTGCATCTCTTGGGTCTTCTCCAGGATTTGCCGCAGGGTAAATATCTGGTCAATGGTGGACTTGCCAGGTCTAAAGCAGTATTGGTGTGGTCCAATTATCTCGTTGACCATAGGCTTTAGTCGTTCGCACAATATCCCTGACACGATCTTGTAGGCAATAGGCCCTATAGTTAGAGCATACAGTCTTATCTCACTTCTTGTGGACGGCGCACAGGATACTCAGGTTCCGGGTACTCGTTCTTCCTGCCAGATGGTGCTAACTAGCTGATGAATACACCTTATCAGCGTGTCGTCTCCGGTTTTGAACAGCTCGGCTAGTAAGTCATCGGCTCCTGCTGCCTTATTATTCTTCAGCCGATTTATTGCTGTCTTTACCTCATCTTGGCTGGTCGGTATACATTCAATACCATCTTCTGGGATTGGGACTGTGGTATCTTCGGCGTCTTCGCTGCTATTGGATACCAACAGTTTTAAAAAATGTTCTTTCCATATCCTGAGTACACTATCTGTATCAGTTACCAAATTACCTTGCTGGTCTCTACAGGAGGATGTGCCTGTACCAAAGCCATCAGTTTGATGCTTGACTCGTTGGTAGAATTTTCGGACTTCATTCTGGCTCCTGTACATCTCGAGTTTTTCACACTCCCGCTTTTCCATCTCTCTCTTTTTCCTACGGAAAAGACGTTTCTCCTCTCTCCTTTTCTCCCTGTATCTCTCTCGTGCGCTACGCGTTGCTACGGATTGTGGCAGCACGACACTCCTGATCATACCATGGATTCCTTGGTGGAGGTCTCTGGTATCCAAGTATGGATTTTGCGGCTGTTTGCATGGAGTGGGCAATGATTTGCTATTGCGCTGATATGTTATCGGGATGAGGAGTGATTTGATTAAGCAATTGGGCTAGTTGAGTGGAATATGATGTGGCTATCTGTTGTGATTGCAGCTTATTGGTACTTTACACGATATGTTTTTATACCCTACACCACTATGTGGGGAGGGTATTATAAGTTGGTTTTGGCCAAAAAGTTTGTAACGCATCGAAATAATGGTCGTAGACCCATACATGTATATATCAAAATGAATGTCTCGACGAGCTGAGTCGATCTGGCTATGTGTGTCCGTCCGTCCGTCCGTCCGTCCGTCTGTCCGTCTGTCCGTCTGTCCATCTAAACCTTGTAATCACGCTACAGGTCGCAATTTTGATCGGATCGTCACGAAATTTTGCATGTTGATAGGGGTCCCGGAGGGGAAGAAGCCTATTGATTTTGGTGATGGTCGGATAATATTTAGGGGTCGGAAAGGGCAAAAAACTTAGGTGGATAAAATGACAACGTTTTTTTCCAAAGCGATTATCTCAGCTTCTATATGGGGTATACCAAAAGCAAAACCTGACAATGAAAGAAGAAAATATCACCTTTCTAATGATGTAAAGCAGGTGCTCGTAGGTAATCAAACAACGAAGATATAACAATAGTAGCAAATAAAACCCCAATTTTCATTTTTGCGATTTTAACTATATTGACGAATATCACAGCTTTGGTTGAAAACTTTCCAAAAGCAAAGTCTGACTATGAAAGTAGAAGATCCCGTCTTTACAATGATGCAAACTAGGTCGGCGTAGGTAACCAAATAACGGAGATATCGCAATAGTCGGTAATACATCCCATTTTTCTATTTTTTTGGAAATCACGCTACAGGTCGCAATTTTAATCGGATCGTCACGAAAACTTGAGGGTTAATGAGGGTCTCACAGATGAAGAAGCCTATTGATTTTGGTGTTGGTCGGATAATAATTAGGGGTCGGAATGGGCAAACACTTATTTGGAGAAAAGTCAACATTTTATTTTAAAACCAATATCTCTGTTTCTTTAAGAGGTATATCAAAAGCAAAACCTGGCAAGGAAAGCAGAAAATATCACCTTTACAACGATGTAAAATAGGTTGTCGTAGGTGGTCAAATAGCAGAGATATGGCAATAGTCGATAATGCATCCCATTTTCCGATTTTCTTGTAATCACGCTACAGGTCGCAATTTTGATCGGATCGTCACGAAATTTTGGGGGTTAATGGGGGTCCCAAAGAGAAAGAAGCCTATTGATTTTGATGATGGTCGGATAATATACAGGGGTCGGAATGGGCAAACACTTATTTGGAGAGACGTCAACGTTTTATTTCAAAGCCAATATCTCTGTTTATTTAAGAGGTACATCTAAAGCAAAACCTGGCAAGGAAAGTAGAAAATATCACCTTTACAAGGGTGTAAAGCAGGTTATCGTAGGTGGTCAAATAGCAGAGATATGGCAATAGTCGATAATGCGTCCTATTTTCCAATTTTTTTGTAATCACGGTTTTTTTGTAATCGGTCGCAATTTTCATCGGATCGTCACGAATTTTTTGGGAGCTGATGCGGGTCCCACAGAGGAAGAAGCCTATTTAGTTTGGTGATGGTCGGATAATATTCAGGAGTCGGAATAAGCGAAAAGCTTATGTGGAGAAATGTCAACGTTTTTTTATGCGAATATCTCCGCTTCTGGTTGGAGTATTCCAAAAGGAATACCCATCAATGGCAGAAGAAAAGATCTCGTTTATATTGATGCAAATTATGTTGGCGTAAGTGAGCAAACCGAAAAATTGCAAAATTCAGTAATATACCCAATATTTCCATTTTTTGTAATCACGCTACAAGTTGGAATTTTGATCGGATAGTGACAAAATTTTTGGGGGTAGATGGGGGCCCCACAGAGGAAGAGGCCTATTGATTTTGGTGATAGTCGGATAATATTTAGGGGTCGGAATGGGGAAAAACTCATTTGGAGACAAATTCAAAGTTTTTTTCTTTGTGAATATATCGGCTTCTAGTAGGGGTATACCAACGGCAAAGCCTGTCTATGGAAGAAGAAAATATTACCTTTACATTGGTGTAAAGCAGGTTGGCGAAGGTGGTCAAACAAGGGAGATACCACTATAGTCGGTAATGCATCCAATTCTTCCATTTTTTGCAATCAAGCTACAGGTCGTAATTTTGATCGGATGGTCACGTAATTTTGGTTGCTTATGGGGGTCCCAGAGAGAAAGAGGTATATTATTTTTGGTGGTAGTCGGATTATATTCCCTAAAAGAAATGTTTACCAGTGAAAAGCTTATGCACAGGGGTAGTGGTGTAGGGTATCACATGGTCGGCTCCGTCCCGACTATAGCCTTTGCTCACTTGTTTACATATGGGTTGTCACTTCTTATATACAGAATGTATATGCAAAGTGACAGCACATATGTAAAATAACATATCGTGTGAAGTACCCATTACCGATGTCCAACTTGCGTGTTGTGTCTGTTCGCACATTGGTTGCTACGTTTAATCTGGTACGGGTTATTGCGTATTTGCCAATCGGTTAGCGTTTCGCCTGAACATTGTAGAACCTCCCAGATCAAGGTTCACAACTAATGTCGTGTATGTAGAACAGTATATGTAGCAGCGGTCACATATAAATACGGAAAACAACCAACTGGGAGTTGAGTTGTAAATTATAATGCGAATTTAACCCGTCAGTGTAATCTAAGGAATAAAGAAGTAAAGTTTCTAAACTGAATATCGTGTGAATAACTGAGTTAAAGCCAATAAAGCATTGTAGAATCGTAATCTAAAGCCGACCTCGTTTTATTTGGTACAAATCGTATCGGGAAATAAAATAACGTCTACACGGGATTAAGTTAAACTCTAATTTCGTAACAATATTGTCCTTTTCTTGTCCTTCGATTCTATATGTTTTAAAAGTCAACTGGGATTAGATCCCAAATTTATATTCCGAACATTGCAATTGGAATAATGAAGTTAACATAACCTCCCCTCTAATAATGGAGCATATATCCAATACCACAATTCAATATGAACTTCATGATAACATGAAATATTAAAAAACCCCAGTCACCGCACACCCACACAGAAAAAAAAAATTGAAATTGATTTGATTTCGATAATATCACATTTCTTCTCAACTCTGTTTTCTTCCTGCTATTTTTTTTGTTTGATTTTAGGTAAAGCAATTGGTCAAAAAACCCATATCATGGCTGCGGGTACGAGATGGACACATACTGACCGTTGACCAAACAACATTCATTGCCGATCAGAGATTTCAATCTATTTTCACTGTAAACCCAGAGCGTTGGTCATTGCAAATCAAATATGTGCAATTAAAGGATGCAGGCATTTATGAATGCCAAGTGTCCACGGAGCCAAAAGCCAGCGCCATTGTGTATCTGCATGTGGTCGGTAAGTATATCGGCGACGACGACAACGAAGTATTTTGTTTCGTTGTTGTTGCTACCTCTACTGCTGTTGTTTCGTTTGCATATTCATGTCACATCAGTGGCTTTGTAATAAAATGATGGCACTTAATCACACACTACAGACACACGACACTATCACGTCATAGCCGGAAGGCTAACACAAACGAACAAATGTTTGAACACACTGGACCCCGAGTGACGGTCGGACGGACAGACGGACAACAAATTGCTGTTGCAATAAAAACAAATAGGGATGTCAAAAATGTTAAAAACATGTGGGGTATAGAATTTTTCATAATTTTTTTGGCAATGGAAAAGAAAGTGTAAATTATTAATGTGTATTATGGAAAATAATCATTCTCCTGCCAAATAATTTTTAACAAAATTTTATGAATCCGATAGATATGTTCCGACTAAAGTCGCTATACGTTACTCGCAAAGAGTGTCCCAACGCAAGAAAGTTGGAAATTTATATATTTTTCTACGAATCCTATTTCATATTGTGTCACAATTTCCAGATCGGTCAGTATCGTGTTGTTAATGACTGGGTGACGATCAAATTTTGTTTGTAGTCTGCTCCTTGCCAATCGATAGATCGAATTGTTAACGTTCGGCTTATGTAGGCACCTTCCTGACTGTGCCTTTGGTATTGCAGTAGTTTAAGATCCAATGTGCTGTTAATGACATTAAATAAAACTGCGCGACTAATGAATCGATGACTATCAGCAATCATATAACTTCTATTAAGATTCAGGAGTAGTAAGAATTCAAGTGTCTGACACCAGTAGAGGGCCGCAATTCACTTTCTAGTCTTTGATTTCCAGGCTAGACTACGTCAAACATTTCCAACAAAAGCACAAACCAGCAATAGTAATGTTTGTTTATATTTCCTGAGTATTTTGCAGCCGAGTAAAACTTTTCTACAAGGAGTTTCCTCGTCTTTTAGAGAATGTTCATGGGAAATAATCCATCTATCTGATTTAGCTTACCTTCCTCCTCGACAGGTGCTCGACAAACATTGTGATGAATTAATAAGCGCATCAGCTCAGATTTTAATTATGGCTCTGGACTTCAAGTACGTTTGGTCGGAATACATTTCATAAAATTTGGAGTCGATATAGAAACGAACCCTTCTGTCCGTCTGCCTGCCCGACTTGTGCACACCATAGCTCTTGAACAGATAAACCGATTTGATTCAAACTTTGCACCTCGTAATAATTTGCCATACTTAGATAAAGCTCCAACATTGATCTACTCCTTCGGATGCCTCCTTCACAAAATTTTCAAAATTTGTAGCAAAAATTGTGCAATTTTTTTTTTAGAAATCCATGCCTATTGTTGTTTTTGGGTCCACCAACAATTTTTTAAGAAATTCCTGCCTTATATCCCTCTTGGTTCCACCAAAAAAATACTTTAGAAAATCCACGTCTATTGTCCTTTTAAAGGTCCACCAATAATCTTTATGAAATCTCCGTTTGTTGTATTTAAGAAATTTCAGTCTGTTGTAATTTTGTGAGCCCATCAAACAATCTTTAAGAAAACCGCTCCTGCTGTCTCTTGCGGGTCCACCGAAAAGTTTTTGAGAAATCGACGCCTATTGTAATTTTTGGACCACAAAAAATCGTTACGAAATAAACGCCTATTGTCTTCTAGGGTCCACCATAAAATCTTTAAGAAATAAACGCCTATTTTCTTCTAGGGTCCACCATAAAATCTTTAAGAAATCCACGCATACTGTCCTGTAGGGTCCATAAAAAATCTATAAAGAAATCCACGTTTATTGTCTTTTAGGGCCCACCACGCCTATTGTCTTTTAGGGTCCACCAACAAATTTTTAAGAAATCCAGGCCTATTGTCTTTTAGGGTCCACCAAAAAGTCTTTAAGAAATCCACGCCTATTGTCTTTTAGGCTCCACCAAAAAGTCTTTAAAAAATCCACGCCTTTTGTATTTTAGGGTCCACTAAAAAGTCTTTAGGAGATCCATGCCTATTGTCTTTTAGGGTCCACCAAAAAATCTTTAAGAAATCCACGCCTATTGTCTTTTAGGGTCCACCAAAAAGTCTTTAAAAAATCCACGCCTTTTGTATTTTAGGGTCCACTAAAAAGTCTTTAGGAGATCCATGCCTATTGTCTTTTAGGGTCCACCAAAAAATCTTTAAGAAATCCACGCCTTTTGTATTTTAGGGTCCACCAAAAAGTCTTTAAAAAATCCACGCCTATTGTCTTTTAGGGTCCACCAAAAAATCTTTAAGAAATCCACGCCTTTTGTATTTTAGGGTCCACTAAAAAGTCTTTAGGAAATCCATGCCTATTGTCTTTTAGGGTCCACCAAAAAATCTTTAAGAAATCCATGCCTATTGTCTTTTAGGGTCCACCAAAAAGTCTTTAAAAAATCCACGCCTTTTGTACTTTAGGGTCCACTAAAAAGTCTTTAGGAGATCCATGCCTATTGTCTTTTAGGGTCCACCAAAAAATCTTTAAGAAATCCACGCCTATTGTATTTTAGGGTCCACCAAAAAGTCTTTAAAAAATCCACGCCTATTGTCTTTTAGGGTCCACCAAAAAGTCTTTAAAAAATCCACGCCTATTGTCTTTTAGGGTTCACCAAAAAGTCTTTATAAATCCACGCCTTTTGTATTTTAGGGTCCACTAAAAAGTCTTTAGGAGATCTATACCTATTGTCTTTTAGGGTCCACCAAAAAATCTTTAAGAAATCCACGCCTATTGTCTTTTAGGGTCCACCAAAAAATCTTTAAGAAATCCACGCCTATTGTCTTTTAGGGTCCACCAAAAAGTCTTTAAAAAATCCACGCCTTTTGTATTTTAGGGTCCACTTAAAAGTCTTTAGGAGATCCATGCCAATGGTCTTTTAGGGTCCTTAAGAAATCCACGCCTATTGTCTTTTAGGGTCCACCAAAAAGTCTTTAACAAATCCATGCCTATTGTCTTTTATGGTCCACCAAAAAATCTTTAAGAAATCCACGCCTATTGTCATTTAGGGTCCACCAAAAAGTCTTTAAAAAATCCACGCCTTTTGTATTTTAGGGTCCACTTAAAAGTCTTTAGGAGATCCATGCCAATGGTCTTTTAGGGTCCACCAAACAATTCTTAAGAAATCCACGCCTATTGTCTTTTAAGTTCCACCAAAAAGTCTTTAAAAAATCCACGCCTATTGTCTTTTAGGGTCCACCAAAAAATCTTTAAGAAATCCACGCCTATTGTCTTTTAGGGTCCACCAAAAAGTCTTTAACAAATCCACGCCTTTTGTATTTTAGGGTCCACTAAAAAGTTTTTAGGAGATCCATGCCTATTGTCTTTTAGGGTCCACCAGAAAATCTTTAAGAAATCCACGCCTATTGTCTTTTAGGGTCCACCAAAAAGTCTTTAAAAAATCCACGCCTTTTGTATTCTAGGGTCCACTAAAAAGTCTTTAGGAGATCCATGCCTATTGTCTTTTAGGGTCCACCAAAAAATCTTTAAGAAATCCACGCCTATTGTCTTTTAGGTTCCACCAAAAAATCTTTAAGAAATCCACGCCTATTGTCTTTTAGGTTCCACCAAAAAGTCTTTAACAAATCCACGCCTTTTGTATTTTAGTGTCCACTAAAAAGTCTTTAGGAGATCCATGCCTATTGTCTTTTAGGGTCCACTAAAAAGTCTTTAGGAGATCCATGCCTATTGTCTTTTAGGGTCCACCAAAAAATCTTTAAGAAATCCACGCCTATATTCTTTTAGGGTCCACCAAAAAGTCTTTAAAAAATCCACGCCTTTTGTATTCTAGGGTCCACTAAAAAGTCTTTAGGAGATCCATGCCTATTGTCTTTTAGGGTCCACCAAAAAATCTTTAAGAAATCCACGCCTATTGTCTTTTAGGGTCCACCAAAAAGTCTTTAACAAATCCACGCCTTTTGTATTTTAGGGTCCACCAAAAAGTCTTTAACAAATCCACGCCTTTTGTATTTTAGGGTCCACTAAAAAGTCTTTAGGAGATCCATGCCTATTGTCTTTTAGGGTCCACCAAAAAATCTTTAAGAAATCCACGCCTATTGTCTTTTAGGGTCCACTAAAAAGTCTTTAGGAGATCCATGCCTATTGTCTTTTAGGGTCCACCAAAAAATCTTTAAGAAATCCACGCCTATTGTCTTTTAGGGTCCACCAAAAGTCTTTAAAAATCCACGCCTTTTGTATTCTAGGGTCCACTAAAAAGTCTTTAGGAGATCCATGCCTATTGTCTTTTAGGGTCCACCAAAAATCTTTAAGAAATCCACGCCTATTGTCTTTTAGGGTCCACCAAAAAGTCTTTAAAAAATCCGCGCCTTTTGTATTCTAGGGTCCACTAAAAAGTCTTTAGGAGATCCATGCCTATTGTCTTTTAGGGTCCACCAAAAAATCTTTAAGAAATCCACGCCTATTGTCTTTTAGGGTCCACCAAAAAGTCTTTAAAAAATCCACGCCTTTTGTATTCTAGGGTCCACTAAAAAGTCTTTAGAAGATCCATGCCTATTGTCTTTTAGGGTCCACCAAAAAATCTTTAAGAAATCCACGCCTATTGTCTTTTAGGGTCCACCAAAATGTCTTTAAAAAATCCACGCCTTTTGTATTCTAGGGTCCACTAAAAAGTCTTTAGGAGATCCACGCCTATTGTCTTTTAGGGTCCACCAAAAAATCTTTAACAAATCCACGCCTTTTGTATTTTAGGGTCCACTAAAAAGTCTTTAGGAGATCCATGCCTATTGTCTTTTAGGGTCCACCAAAAAATCTTTAAGAAATCCATGCCTATTTTCTTTTAGGGTCCACTAAAAAGTCTTTAGGGGATCCATGCCTATTGTCTTTTAGGGTCCACCAAAAAATCTTTAAGAAATCCACGCCTATTGTCTTTTAGGGTCCTCCAAAAAGTCTTTAAAAAATCCACGCCTTTTGTATTTTAGGGTCCACTAAAAAGTCTTTAGGAGATCCATGCCTATTGTCTTTAAGGGACCACCAACAAATCTATAAGAAATCCACGCCTATTGTCCTGTGAAGGTCCACCAAAAAATCTTTAAGAAATCCACGCCTATTGTTCTGTGAGGGTCCAACAAAAAATCTTTAAGAAATCCACGCCTGTTGTCTTTAGGGTCCACCAAAAAATCTTTAAGAAATCCACGCCTAGCGTCTTTTAGGATCCACTAAAAATCTTTCAGAAATCTACGACTATTGTCCTTATAGGGTCAACCATAAAATCTTTAAGAAATCCACGTCTATTGTCTTTTAGGGCCCACCATAATACTTTAATAAATCCCCGTCTATTGTCTTTTAGGGTCAACCAAAAAATCTTTAAGAAATATACGACTATTTACCTTTTAGGGTCCACAAAAAAAATCTTTAAGAAATCCACGCCTAATGCCTTTAGGGGTCCACCACAAAATCCTTAAGAAATCCACGCCTATTGTCCTTTTTGGAGTCCACCAAAAAATCTTTTAGAAATCCACGCCTATTGTCTTTTAGGGTCCACCAAGAAATCTTTACGAAACCCACGCCTATTGTCTGTTAGGGTCTACCATAAAATCTTTACGAAATCCACGCCTATTGTACTTTTAAGGTCCACCATAAAATCTTTACGAAATCCACGCCTATTTTCCTTTTAAGGTCCACCAAAAAAAATCTTTAAGAAATGTACGCCTATTGTCTTGTAGGATCCACCAAAAATCTTTAAGTAATACACGCCTATTGTCTTTTATTGTCCACCAAGAAATTTTTACGAAATCCACGCCTATTGTCCTTTTTGGAGTCCATCAAAAAATCTTTTAGAAATCCACTCTCAGTGTCTTTTAGGACTCACCAAAATCTTTTAGAAATCAATGCCTATTGCCTTGTTGGTTCCACCAAAAAAAAAAAAAACTTAAAGAAATCTCAATCTATTGTTATTCTTGGGTCCACCTAAAAATCTTTAAGAAATCTGTGTCCATTGTCAAGGTCCGATAAAAATATCTTCCCATAAATTTTTAAGAAATCTGTGTCCATTGTCACGGTCCGATAAAAATATCTTCCCATAAATTTTTAAGAAATCCATTCTTATTCTTAATTTTTGGTTCACTAAAAAATCTGTAAAAAATCCACGCCCATTGTGCTTTTTGGGTACACCAAAAAATCTTTAAGAAATCCACGCCTATTGTCTTTTAGGGTCCACCAAAAAGTCTTTAAAAAATCCACGCCTTTTGTATTCTAGGGTCCACTAAAAAGTCTTTAGAAGATCCACGCCTATTGTCTTTTAGGGTCCACTAAAAAGTCTTTAGGAGATCCATGCCTATTGTCTTTTAGGGTCCACCAAAAAATCTTTAAGAAATCCACGCCTATTGTCTTTTAGGGTCCACTAAAAAGTCTTTAGGAGATCCATGCCTATTGTCTTTTAGGGTCCACCAAAAAATTTTTAAGAAATCCACGCCTATTGTCTTTTAGTGTCCACCAAAAAATCTTTAAGAAATTGACGCCTATTGTCTTTTAGGTTCCACCAAAAAATCTTTAAGAAATCCACGCCAATTGTCTTTTAGGGTCCAACAAAAAATCTTTAAGAAATTGACGCCTATTGTCTTTTAGGGTCCACCAAAAAAATCTTTAAGAAATCCACACCTATTGTCTTTTAGGGTCCACCAAAAAATATTTAAGAAATTGACGCCTATTGTCTTTTAGGTTCCACCAAAAAATCTTTAAGAAATCCACGCCTATTGTCTTTTAGGGTCCACCAAAAAATCTTTAAGAAATCCACGCCTATTGTCCTGTGAGGGTCCACCAAAAAATCTTTAAGAAATCCACGCCTATTGTTTTTTAGGGCCCACCAAAAAATCTTTAAGAAATTGACGCCTATTGTCTTTTAGGTTCCACCAAAAAATCTTTAAGAAATCCACGCCTATTGTCTTTTAGGGTCCACCAAAAATTCTTTAAGAAATTCACGCCTATTGTCTTTTAGGGTCTACCATAACATCCTTACGAAATCCGCGGCTATTGCCTTGTAGGGTCCACCAAGATTCTTTACGAAATCCGCGGCTATTGCCTTGTAGGGTCCACCAAGATTCTTTACGAAATCCGCGGCTATTGCCTTGTAGGGTCCACCAAAAAATCTTTAAGAAATCCACGCCTATTGTCTTTTAGGTTCCACCAAAAAATCTTTAAGAAATCCACGCCTATTGTCTTTTAGGTTCCACCAAAAAATCTTTAAGAAATCCACGCCTATTGTCTTTTAGGGCCCACCAAAAAATCTTTAAGAAATCCACGCCTATTGTTCTGTGAGGATCCACCAAAAAATCTTTAAGAGATTCACGCCTATTGTCTTTCAGGGTCCACCAAAAAATCTTAAATAAATCCACGCCTATTGTCTTTTAGGGTCCACCAAAAAATCTTTAAGAAATCTACGCCTATTGTCTTTTAGGGTCCACCAAAAACTCTTTAAGAAATCCACGCCTATTGTCTTTTAGGATCCACCAAAAACTCTTTAAGAAATCCACGCCTATTGTCTTTTAGGGCCCACCAAAAAATCTTTAAGAAATTGACGCCTATTGTCTTTTAGGTTCCACCAAAAAATCTTTAAGAAATCCACGCCTATTGTCTTTTAGGGTCCACCAAAAATTCTTTAAGAAATTCACGTCTATTGTCTTTTAGGGTCTACCATAACATCCTTACGAAATCCGCGGCTATTGCCTTGTAGGGTCCACCAAGATTCTTTACGAAATCCGCGGCTATTGCCTTGTAGGGTCCACCAAGATTCTTTACGAAATCCGCGGCTATTGCCTTGTAGGGTCCACCAAAAAATCTTTAAGAAATCCACGCCTATTGTCTTTTAGGTTCCACCAAAAAATCTTTAAGAAATCCACGCCTATTGTCTTTTAGGGTCCACCAAAAAATCTTTAAGAAATCCACGCCTATTGTTCTGTGAGGATCCACCAAAAAATCTTTAAGAGATTCACGCCTATTTTCTTTCAGGGTCCACCAAAAAATCTTAAAGAAATCCACGCCTATTGTCTTTTAGGGTCCACCAAAAAATCTTTAAGAAATCCACGCCTATTGTCTTTTAGGGTCCACCAAAAAATCTTTAAGAAATCCACGCCTATTGTCTTTTAGGGTCCACCAAAAAATCTTTAAGAAATCCACGCCTATTGTTCTGTGAGGATCCACCAAAAAATCTTTAAGAGATTCACGCCTATTTTCTTTCAGGGTCCACCAAAAAATCTTAAAGAAATCCACGCCTATTGTCTTTTAGGGTCCACCAAAAAATCTTTAAGAAATCCACGCCTATTGTCTTTTAGGGTCCACCAAAAAATCTTTAAGAAATCCACGCCTATTGTCTTTTAGGGTCCACCAAAAACTCTTTAAGAAATCCACGCCTATTGTCTTTTAGGGTCCACCAAAAACTCTTTAAGAAATCCACGCCTATTGTCTTTTAGGTTCCACCAAAAAATTTTTTAAAAATCCACGCCTATTGTCCTTTTCGGGTCCACCAAAAAATCTTTAAGACATCCACGCCTATTGTCTTTTAGAGTCCACCAAAAAATCTTTAAGAAATCCACGCCTGTTGTCTTTTAGGGTCCACCAACAAATCTTTAAGAAATCCACGCCTGTTGTCTTTTAGGGTCCACCAAAAAATCTTTAGGAAATCCACGCCTATTGTCCTTTTCGGGTCCACCAAAAATTTGTATGAAATCCATGCCTATTTTTCTTCTTGAGTTCACCAAAAGGGAGTAACAGAATTAGTCCGATTTTGGTATATTTTAACTACTTTAAATCGACAATCTCTCTAAGTCGTAACTGTAATAATTCAAATTTCAGTAGATCTCAACAAAACTAAAAAAAGAAAAATACATTATCATAGTGTCCTGTTGATAAAACAACATTTGACATATGTTTATCATTTTTGACATCCCTAAATGTAAATGAAATTTACACGCACAACACATTTCAGTACACTGACTGGATAGTTACAGGAAAGATAACATCTGTTGATGTCCACATTATTACGACGATGATGATAATGATGATGATGATGCTTTAAGTAAATATGATTTTAATTTCCTATCTCTTTTGGCATTTCTTTGGCGTACAACAAAAAAACGCACATACATTTTCAACATGTGTGCTGGCTGGCTGACTTCTATCTGTATGCGTGCATATGTGCTGCATATATAATATAATAGAGCCCAAAACGGAATTATTCGGAGAACCCACACGTCATGTAAAGGCCGGAAGTCAAGTGAAACTGCTGTGCATAATTAGCCAAGCACTGGAGCCGCCATTATTCATTAATTGGTTTTATAATCAGAAACAAATATATTTGCATAATCGCAAAGGATGGCGAACTGAAATTGAACGCATTGAATTGCCGCCGGATACAACAACAACTACTACGACAACAACAACCACCACCACAACAACTACAACTACTCCAGTGCCAACTACAACAACTGGTACAAGTACAAGTTCGAGTACTCCCATGGCACCCAGTGGTGGTGCCACAATTTCAAATGGCAATAATGCCGCGGCCGCTACCCTGCCACCATCTACTACAACAATACCAGCTAGTGGTTTTAGTGGTAGCCGTTCATCATTGATAAGCGGAAGTGAAATTCCAGCAGTTCATGTTTTAACAACCATAACTCCGCAATCATTAAATGATGGTAATCTCTCTGACATGGTGTCAGAATCTACATACCAAACCCACCACCAGCAGCAGCACCACCATACTAATTTAATACAACCTGAAGCAGGCTCATCAAAAATCTCACAAAAAACAAGCTCATCATCAGCAAGTACAAGTACATCAAAAAATGTAGGCACCACTACAACCACCAGTTCGCCCTCAACGGATGTCAATGCGGCAGCCGGCATGCTAATATCAACAACAGCAGCTGCCGAAGATGAAGAAGACGGCCATACTGATGACAACGACGACGATGATGATGATGAGTACAGTCAAAGCTCAACTATTATAAATGCAGCAACAACATCAATACCATCACACGAATCACTGGTGGCGGCAGCAGCCGCCGAACGAGGCTACATGATGTTGTCAACACTGATGACAGTTACTGATGTTAAGCAGATTACGGTAATTGATTTTACTTTTTCTTCTTCATTAGTTTTTTCCCTTTATTTTTTGTTCTCTTCCGTTTCCTTTTTTCCATGCTATGTTTATATATTGATATTTACATAAAGGAACACACACACACGCGCTCTCAAGCAACGAGAGACAAACGCATCATATGTACAGATATTGCTTTAAGATATAAGTAGTGTAGTTTGTGTGTATGTGTTTTTATATATTTAGTAGTATAAGTTTAATAGGTTTGTGTGTGTGTCTGTTACGGATACACTAATGTATGCATGAACTGGTAGTTGTGGTTGTCGTTATTTTTTATGCATTCACATTAAGATGGAGTGACAAAAAAGAAAATCGAAACATTTGCATGTGATGTTTATTTTTTGTAAGAGATTATATTTAACGATATGAATTCATATAAGCATGCCACTATGATCTTCCTCTAAAAAAACAATTTCAAGATTATAACCTTAATATTTCTAAATATTGAAACTTACAAGTAAAAAGAATCAGCAGCTTAACACAACAGGAATGGTGCATATAAATATACTATGAACTATAATTTTAAAAATAACAAGGAAACACTTTACATAGCCTCCACCATGAAATATTCTGAACCAAAATGCAATGTCTAATTTCCTTTGGTGTTAACAATTTTACCCAAAGCCTAAGGAAGGAATTATATGCTTAATGGTCCTAACATTTTTGAATTTATGAAATAGTAATGTTTTAGGGATGTTCAACACATCATAAACCAAATTTATTATATTTATATATTTTATTTAATTCTTTTATTTTAAATAAAAAATTGTGAGCTATATAATTCTTAAATAAATAAATAGATAAGTAAATAAATATATACATAAATGTATAAATAAACAAGTAAGCAAATGCTATAGTCGGACGCGGCGGACCATGCCATACCCTACACCTCTACCCCTCGGAATTAGCTTTCAGTATATCAAAATTCCTTTATGGAAGTAATAAATTTATTGTAAGAATTAAATTTGGGATTCTGTCACCTTATCACATCAAGCTTAAATAAGGTCGCTGAAGGTCGTGTGTTCGATTCCCCGGCCATGTAAATTCAAATTTTCAACGGTGACAAAATACCCCTTAGTAATGTTGGCGACATATAAAACTTCCCTTCAAGATGTGTCAGATTCGGCGATAGGCAATACGAATCGGGGTGCACTCATTGATATGGAAGAAGTCTCCCTTGTCCCTTCTTGGATGTTTGTGGAACAATCATATATGATGTTCGAAATTAAACTCTTCCGAAACGGCTGGACCGAATTCGATGAAATTTTGTATGTGGAGTTTTTAGGTCTGAGAATAGGTTTTTAGCTATTTTTTATACTGGTCAGTGGAGTGACCGGGGTACCTCCCTCACAAATTTTTTTAAGAAAACGTGAAATTAAGGATATTTTTTAACGTATTGTTTAAAAATTACTTGCAATGCTATGGTAAATACAGCCTCGATCATGAATGGTCATCTCGGAAGTGGAATATCGCGGTCAGCCTAATTTTTCAAAAATGTATTATTATAGATAATATCCATAATTTTAGTAAGCGTGACTAAAAAACCGCTATAAACACTGGCTTCAATAAGTGGGAAAGCGCGATCAACCCCACATTTTGGAATACAGTACAACCTCGATAATGTAAAATGCTGCGTGAACGAAATTCCAAAAAATTGATTGAGAAATCAGGGAAAACGTAATTTCAAAGATGGTTAAATAACTGGAACGTCTAAAAATGTGAAATGGTCACTAAAACGACGGGTAAACTATGCTATGATCTATCTAAATGTATATAAATTCTTTAAGACTGACATGATGTTCTAAATTAGACTGTGCAGATTCATAAGGTGGTAGAATACAGAAAATGGAGGGGATGGGGGACCTCTCCCATAACAGGTTTTAACAAATCGCGAAACTCAGAGATTATTAGACGTATTAGTAAAAACAATAGTAATTGTGGCATCTGTAAAAAATTGTTTTTTTGAATCAGAATATCGCGATTGCGCAATTTTTGAAAACGTTATTCTTTCTGATTAGATTTATTAATTTAATAAGGGGGCAGCAAACACGCCGTAAACATTAATTTTAGGGCTTGAAATACAGCAGAGTCTAAATAAATTGAACTAGCATTTTGAAGTCATTTTTTATGAATCACCGATGTTTCATGTTTAAAAGTGTAAAATAATAACGTGCTCAATGAAACATCACTTTGTTAATAACAAGTAAAAACGACGTTACCCACCAGCATAAATTATATTGAAATTAGGTTTCAGACATTTCGGTTGAAAAAAAGTCCCCAAAAATCGGTAGGTATCGTTTTATGGGGGCTATATGGAAACGTGGATTTTACCGACAATTCTCTGTTAAAATATTTGATACCTCCAAAGGAGACTACATACCAAATAATGTTTAATAATGCCGGTAAAACCTTGCAAATACCGAGAACCGGAAGGTATCTTTCAATGGAGGCTACATAACAACCTTTACCGGTAATGTTTTATACCCATAATGGAGATTAAAAACACTAAAAACTCCAAAATATTGAAACTCGGGAGGTACATTCCTATGTTTTATACCCCCAAGGGAGACTAAGTACCAATTATAGCTATTTCGTATGAATAATGTGGCTATACACATACAAACACCGAAGTTAGAAATCTAGCGATGAGTATTTACAAAACCTGGACCTGTACCGAATATTCTATATTTTATACCCACACTGAATACTTAATACCAAATTGTAGCCATTTCTGTGGGATTATGAGACTAAAACTTTCAAAATATCGTGTCTCGGGAGGTACCGTTTTAGAGTAGCTCTATCAAAACGTGGACCTATGTCGATAATTTATTACAGAAATATTTTATGCCTCCAAGGGATACTAAATACCAAATTATTGTGATTTTGGTAAGATAATGCTGTTAAAACCTTGAAAATACTGCAAATCGGGCGGTCAGTAGTATGGCGGCTATATCAAAATGTGGACTGATATAATAACTTTCCAATACCAAACATGCTACGAGTAATAATTCGAAACTTCTGTACCAATTTGAAGAGTTCTATGTTAAATATCGCGAGCTGTATTTTGATTTCAACAGATAGACGGATATCGTTATATCGACTTAATTTTTATGTTGATCACAAATTTATACATACCTTATAGGTTCTCCGACGAATATTCCAATGTGTTGCAAACAGAATCACAAAGTTGATTATACCCTTACACATCGTATGGTGGAAACTATAATTTAAGTAACTTTCTATTCTACATCTGGAGATACCATTGTATGAGGGTTATACCAAAACATCGACATATCGTCAATTTGTTTCGAAAATCTAGAGGTATCAATATTAGATAGATAAATTTTTGATAGATTACTAAGGCTTACATGGAAATCCAAAACGACGGGCCAGCAACGCGGAACCGGGTCAGCTAGTATATATATATATATATATATTATTTATTTTTTTCTAATAAATATTCTAAAAGTGGAAAATTGCATTGCTTAGCCCCTTCTGCTACATCTTTAAATTTTCTTTAAATATCAGTATCTTTTTTGGTATACACTTAATATAACTAAATATATAAGCCCCTACGAATATTCCCAGTTAGAATGGAATTTGCCATACCTCTGATATCTGACCGTGAAATTGTCGACCGACGAACACTGCTCATCACTGCAAATGCTATGTAAAAATTTTCTATTGTGCACTTGTACCTGCTTGACAATGCAGGTGATTTTTGCTTTTGTAATATTAATGGAACCGCCGTGGTGCAATGGTTAGCACGTCCGTCTTGCGCTCAGAAGGTCTGCGGTTCGAATCCCAGGCCAAGCAACATCAAATTTTCAACGGTGGCAAAATTCCCCCTCAGTGATGCTGGCGACATTTCCTGAGTATTTAAGCCATGAAAAACTTCTATAAAAAGTGGTGTTGTAAGACACGCCGTTCGGACTCGGCAATAAAAAGTAGGTTTATATTATATGAATCGGCGTGCACTCATTGATATGAGAGAAGTCTCCCTTGTCCTTTCGGGGATGTTGTGGGAACATATGTATGTATGTAATATCAAAAATATATTTTATATCGGTAAAAAATAACTAATAATAAATAGAGGTCTAAATAATTTACATGCAAACTAATTTATAAATCTCAAAATTAATCATATTCAATTATACGCATAGAGGGTGTGGGTTTGTGCCACAACCTTCACCGAAATAAATATTTCAAAAAAAAAAAAAAAAAAAAAAAACTTTAACGGTAGCGACAACGAGTAGATTTTGAAAAAAAGGTGGCGAAGCGACACATGTTGCAATGAATGCATTAAAAATGCAATTGGACAATTAGTACGCTAGGGCTCCACGTTATTTACAATAATGTAAAAACTAAGTATTTCTCAGTCATGATAGAGCCAATTTGTATCATGGGAGGAAAATGTTGATCTCTATACAAAACCCAATATATATTAGACAGTAGGCCCGTTATCGAGCACACACATTATTGCAATTCGCATCAGAGGAAAGGTCAGTGATTTTATTTCCATATGTAGGCTACTTTGTCGGCATATGCCCTTCAGTATTTAAAATATGGAAAAAAATTATTTTTTTATTTTTCATACAAAAGTAATGGTCCATTTTGCCCGCTAAATAATATCAGATCATCATCAAGAATTGTAGGCATCTTCTTCGACCTAAATTCTTACCTCGTGCAACATTTCGTCACTATTCAGAGCAGGCTAATGACAACACTGCAAACACATAACTGGATATATTAGGATGTAACTCTGTTCTATGGCCACGTAAATCATTGGCATCATAGAACAGGTCAAGAGTTGGCCTTCCAAATATTATTTACAGAGGCGGAATGTGTCTTAAGGGAATAAGCTTATAAGTTGTATATTAAAAATTTTCACAGTTTTCACACAAAAGTTGTGGTCCATGTAACCAACTAAATATTATCTGATCACCATCTCAAAATGCAAGGTTCTTCCTTGTCATATATTCTTACCTTATTTAAAATTGATCGGACTATTATTGCGACCTACAGAGCAGCAACAAAATCGGTTAAAAATTTTGTTTTTGGTCAATTTCACCCGCTAAATATTTCACGATCATCAGCAATAAAATAGGGATTTATTCTGGTCTGAAGCCGACGTCTATACAAAATTTCGTGAGAATCGGTCCATAATTGCGGCCTGAAGTTTGATTACAATTTGTAATGGACAGACGGACGGACGGACACATCAAAAATCGCTCGTCGAGATATGAAGATTGGTATACCACATTGGGGTGGTGTTACATGAATTTTCCCCAAAACAAACTTAAAAAACCCTTTCCACATAGTGGTGTGGGGTATAGTAAATAAATCTTTATAAATAAAGATCAAATGTCGTTCGTTGGTAATGGCATCAGTTGAGAACAGCTGGACCGATTTGGGTAATTCTTGTTTTAAATGTTCGCCATAACCCAACTTAGGTTTTGACCACGCCCACGCACTTTTTTTTGATTTTAAATTTTAATATTTTCTTTTTTTTTTAAATAAATTTCTTTATTGAGCTTGAGGTCAGTGTTGGTTAATTTTATTGTTTCATATTTTTCCCAATATTTCGCAATTTTTAAATTGCATCTTCAGAGGATGATAATACGTAAAAACTATTAACAGTCAAGTATTTCTTAAGAACTAATGTAGTTTCACTACCATTGTCTGTTCTTTGTAAATATTGCACTGTGCAATAAAATTAACCAACACTGACCTCAAGCTCAATAAAGAAATTTATTTAAAAATATATATTCAAAATGTCGAATAAACACAAATTTATAAAATTTTAATATTTTCTACAAAAACTACTGAACTGATTTTCCTGAAATTGTCAAGAAATGTACAGGGATCGCCCCTGGTGAAAATCGGATCCATATTTTCTTGAATTTCGAAGGGGCGGGGTACTCCCCTTTGCCATTTTTAAACGCCATATCTTTATTAATAAAAATCAAACGCCGTCATAATCCATCTTAGGTATTTATGGAAAGAAAATTGTATAACGCCCACTTTCTTAAATTTAATTTTTTTCTGCAAAAACCGATTTCCATAAAATTTTGCAGCAAAAGCTCAGTGTTTGCCGTTGTTATGTATATTGTATGAATTTCGGAGGAGGTGGGGTACCTTCCAGATGCCTTTCTTTTAAACCCTATATGTATAAGCCAAATTTATGATTATATCGGTTTCAGCATAAATTTTCAATACAATATTTTTTCCAAAACTACTGAACATAAATTCATGCAAATTTCAGAAAATGTTCTGTGGTCCAAAATGCTATATATAATGTATTATATTTATTTCGGGGGCCTATTGTTTTATAATATCAATATTTTCTAAACTTATGAGTGCATGCGCTTGCAAATTAAATTTCGAAACAATGGTGGTTGCGCCCGATCAACAAAAAAAAAACGATATATTTACAAATTTCCTTAAATGGTAAGGTTCAACGGTCCACCAGCCATTAAAAACTAAAACATATAAGTCTCAATAAGCTGGAGAATTCTACTTAACCATTTTTTTACTTTTTAATTTGATCGCTTTAGGATAAAGGCAGGGGACATGGACGATAATAAATCCTAAACAGGATCAATGGGTGAAAGAAGAAGTGAGTTAGAAAATACCTATTTTTGAATTGTCAAGCATAAAGTCCATATAAAGTTATCATTAAAACTCATTACGACGGGCCAGCAACGCGGACAGGGGCCTGCTAGTAAATAAATAACAACTGGTAACATTAAATTTAAATTACATCAGAGATGTAGATAAAACCCTCAAAATACCGAAAATCGGGAGATACCTTTATATTGTGGCTATATCGGTATATGGACCTCTGTTCACAGCTTTACAGCTAGTTTGGTGGAAAAAAGGACAGGATTAGATATCATTCTCGAACTTAACTGCCGATGAAAGAGACACTTGGGCTCAAAAATATAGAGTTCTAGCTGTATTATTGTAGGCGTTAACGTGATTACAACAGTTAGACATACTGTCATGGCTAGATCTACACAAAATTTTATCGAAATGATTCTTTGAATGCTACAGATTTGGTGTATTCTGCGACCTATAGTGAAATTTTATGGCGAACAATTTTTAGAATATTTGTATTTGATATGATCACATTTTAAAGGAGTTTTGAAAGATTTTCGAAAAAAGGGCCAAAAAGAACCCTTTGATGAGGGTTAACATTTTTATCAAAAATATGCCCCACATCCTCCTCTGTAAAGTTGCCAAAAATACCATATACCTAAAATGCAAGGATTCTAAAATATCTTAACTCGAATATTTCGAAAAAAAAACTAGAAATTGGCGGAAATTGACCCGCCTACTTTCGTTACTTTCCGATGTAAACTTTAAAAACGCCGATACACTTGTCTCACATTTTTAGGTCAATTTCATAATCTACCCAATTTTCCTTGTCATTTATCATTTTTTACATCAATGTAACAGTTAGGTAATGGAGTTACTGTCTAACATCACGGTGCGTCTGAACCAACTTTATATAGAAGGTGCTTACACCTGGGAAATTTTTGCAAATTCTGAATTTAAAATGTTCATAGATGAGAAAAATAAAAAAAAAAACACAAAAAAAATGGATGAAGGAATTTTTAAATAAACCGCGGTCAAACTTCTCAGGTTTAGTGTTTTTTTGGTTTTCACGCAATCGGATTAGAGCAAATTTTGAATCTGTGAAAATTCTATACAAGATTGACCTCCATGAAATTTTCACAGGTTTTACCCTTTTTGAGACATAGAATTCAAATACGGACAATGCTCTGCCTGTATCATATCCTTAAAAGACAATAGTTGTGTTCCTTTACTTGCCTGAGGTTACTATTTTTACCATTTCTTACCACTTTTAACCTGCAAATCGTTCCATAACCCCAAAAAGGTAAAACTGGAAGTAATTTTTAAGAGAGAGAGAGAACAAAAGTGACGTTCTCTTCTACTACAGGCTACCAGACAAATTTCTTCGGGTAAAAAATGGAAGAAATGATTTTTAGATTTTTGTTCAGAAATATTATTTGGCAGTGAAGAAAAAAAAATAACAAAAACAAAAGGAAGGAGCGAACGCTGACAAAACAAAACTAAAAACATTGAAACAAAAGAAGAAAATTTAATTTTTATGTTTCTTTTTGACATTGTTATCAGATCTACCATATTTCCGTTCCTTTACTTTTCTGGTAAAACTGTCATGAGAGAGCAATTTTGACAGTTATCTCTTCTACAACTTTTACCGTTAAAAAATTATAGGAACAAAGCTAATGTTGTACGGTGCGTCCTTACTAATTTTAAATGAAAACCGCTTACATGTGGGAAGTGTTTACGCGGAAAAAGATGCACTTCTTTTGATTGTTGTTACTACACTGTTTTATTCAATCCAAAAAGATTCTTAATAACTAAATATGACAATTTTACTTAATCTACCTAAACTAGAGTGTTGAAGCGAGAGGGAGACCAAATGTGTATGCACCATCTCTGCCATAAAACTTATGGGGAGGTAATACACATTCCTTATCTTGTGGCAAGCAAACAAACGATACATGCTTATCAGCCTGCACTTTAAATTACTTGCTGTAATCTAACACAACCCTACAACATGTAGCAATGGAAAAACTCTTATCTATTTTTATTTAAATCGACCTCCTACAAGACGAATGTTTGCTCCCCACATGCTTCTTATATTTATGTGGACTGTACATGTATTAATAATATAATTTGGTATTATCAATAAACTTCTCCTCTACGTCATGAAAATAATATTCTAAAAACTGTTCACTTATCCGTGAACATCTTCCCCGGGGGCTGTATTAAAACCCCCGCTATTCTTCATATTTCTCATACTCTACTGTCGGCCTCTTCCAGTGGCTTAGGTACATCAAATTTGATCTTAACTAAAGCATTCTTCACCTTATACTTTACTCTACAATACCATACTAATATTACTAAAACTAATATTGCTATTAAGACCAATGACGCCGTTCCGCTTTTTTGATGGAAATTCAGTCCTCTCAAGTTCAAATTTTCCTCCTTCAATTCAGCAATCGCCTTTCCTAGCTTCTCCATCGTCTCTGTGTGGTTAATCGTCATGGCATTCAGTGGACTCAGATTAAAGGCAGTTATCTCTGACACATTGGTGGCTAACATCATCTTATTGTCCACAATTCGCTCCGATTTCAGCTGTACTGGTGCAGAAATCAAAACACCTTTTATTCGAAGAGTACATCCAGGCTGCAATTCCACAATCCCTTGATGAGGCAACTTCATTATCATCTGACCTCCAGTGTTACACTGAAGATGTGCTGATGAAACATCGAAGGAACTAAACAGCCAACAATTCGGTGTATGTAATTTGCTCCAAAGAAATTCAACTTGAGTTGTGGTAAATTGACATTTGTGACGGTTGAGCGGTTTGATTGAAGATACTTCACAGGAATTATCGTTTGCATCTACCCACGGCCATCCGCCTTGACAAACATACTCGCTCTCGGTTAACATTTGACACTGATTTAACTCTGCCTGTGACATCATGTGGTAAGCATCGGCATTGAAATTGTATATCAGGAACTGATTTCTCGTTGTGGCTATCATCTTCGCTCCCTCAAATTCAAATGGAATCGGTATAACGCGATATAGCTGGGAAACCTGATCACTTAATAGTGGAATTGATACCGCAATCACCAGGTCATTCTTCAAGGTTGTAGCTCGTGCAGTCAACAGTTTATAAATTGTTCGCAATTGATCAAACTTCTTCCCCGGCAGCTTCAAGTGGTCTGGTATATGTTGCCTGATGTGATTTACAGCATCTTGCAACTGTGCTGGAGTGAGTAGGGCCGGATTCAACTTCCCATGGTTTATATCAATCAACAATCCAATTATCTCTGATTGTATTTTTTCATTCTCTTCGACCATCAACTGAAGGTCTTTCGTAACCATGAAGAATTTAATGGATTCCTTGTAGACAAAATACGACTCCTTCACAGCTTCCGTGATATTGTTTATCCGTTCAGCCATCCTCTTAAAGTTGACATTCACCTCTTCAGTGGTTCTCTTTAACACATTTGTGGTTGACTCGACCACCGACGTCTGCTTCTGTATCAGGCACTTCAAATCATGCTGATTATCTAGTAAGTTTCTCATATTGTCCTCCATTTGCCTTCTGTCATCCGCATCCATCGTCCCAAACAGAACGTTTTGCAGCGACCCAATAAACTCGAAAGGAGCTCTCTTCACTCGCTGAACTTCCCCGGGGAACAAATATTGATTTGTTTTTTCCATGTTCCCCACCTGTCTTCCTATCGTGTCTAACACGTGATCGCACTGGCTCTCAAACTCCATTAGTCTTGGACAGGATCCTCTCATCTCTTTAAGCAGCAGCTCCGCTCGTTGAATTAACTCAAAATATGGCTTCATGTTGAAATGTACTATTACATTCCATGAGGATCCTATTACATCCACAGAACCGCTATAATCCATGTATATAGCTGCTGAGTTGTTCAGTGGTGTGACATTGCCTCCAATCTGTGCCCCCATACTAGATCTCAGTGATGCCATCAGTAGCACCGACAGAAACATACCAACAGCCGCTACCTTCGTGTCTTTTTCGTACAACTTTGGTTTTGACTTTCCTCGTCTATTTTCACTAGCGGACAAATCTTCTGCACTGGTCGCTTCAAGCATCCATTTTGCAGCTTAACGGATACCACTCGCACCTTGCCGTCGTTACCTGGAAAAGCCTCTTCAATTCGACCAAGAGGCCATTTCGCAGGGTGTACTGTTTCATCTTTAATTATAACGACATCTCCTTTCTGCAAGTTCTCTTGAGGCTGGGACCACTTCCTTCTGTGTTGTAAAGTGGTTAGATATTCCTCTTTCCATTTATTCCAAAAATCTTTCTTCATTTTCTGAATCAGTTTCCATCGATTTAAAGATCCAATCACCTCTTCCGTGTGCTCTGGTGCATCCACAAAGGACCTTCCAATTAAGAAGTGAGCCGGCGTCAAAATATCAAGCGATTCGATATCCTCACTCTCTGCATATGTTAGTGGTCTCGAGTTTAGCATCGCTTCAATTTGACATAGCAGAGTACTCATCTCTTCGAATGTCAATTTCGACTCTCCCGTTATGCGATTCAGGTGAAATTTTACGGATTTTACTCCTGCTTCCCATATTCCTCCTTGATGAGGTGCTCCAGGTGGAATAAATTTCCATTCAATTTTTTCTTCCGTCAAAAAACTCATTGCGGAACTGTTGTTTTTAACCGCTGCTTTGAAATCTTTGTCCAATTTGCGACTAGCACCCACGAAGTTAGTTCCGTTATCACTGTAGATAACTGCACATTTTCCTCTGCGAGCAAAAAATCTTTTCAAGGCTGCTATAAACGCTTCGGTCGTCAAGTCACTCACTGCTTCCAAATGGATGGCTTTAGTTGCCATACATACGAATACTGCAATATAGCCTTTGAAGCATTTCTGCCCTCTGCCTCTGGAACATTTCATGGTTATAGGTCCAGCATAATCCACACCAGTGTGTAAGAATGGGTGACTTATCAGCACCCTGGGTTCTGGAAGATTTCCCATCAACTGCTTCGATGCTTCTTGCTTGTAACGAATGCATTTAGTACAATGGCGGATCTTCTTTTTTATAATGCGTCGTACTCCAATTATCCAATATTTCCGCTTAATCGCGATCTCCGTTAACCTGTTACCTCCATGAAGGGTGGATATGTGATAACCGGCAACTATCATCTCCGCCAGATGCGATCTTTGCAGAATTATTGGATGTCGCTGGTTAAACTTCATACTAGCATTCTGCAGCCGACCTCCAACTCTTAAAATTCCGTCTTTATCTAGAAACGGGTGAAGACTTGCAATGTCGCTGTTTCTGCTCACCAACACCTTGTCTTTCAGTGCTCTTCGCTCCTTGGGAAACATAAACTCTTGGTGACGTCGAATTATTACATTTTCCGCCTTTTCCAAATCGGCTACTGTGAGCGTTAGCGCATCTGGCTTTTTGCCTTTCAAAATTTCCACAAATCGAAGTATATACGCAACAATTCTCCGCAGCTTAGAAAAACTTGAATATTTCTCCGTTATGGCATCCAAAAAATGAAATTGATTAGTATCCGATGTGTTTACCAATACTTGTTGCTTTTGTTGTGGTATTGACGGCCATTCGTCCGATGTCTTCTGAAGCCACTTAGGACCACTCCACCATATACTGTCTTCTCCTAAAGACAATACTCCTCTAGAGCCCAGATCAGCTGGATTTTCTTTAGTGGGGACGTAACCCCATCGTGTGTTGGACAGCTCATTAATTTCATTCACTTTGGTTCGAATGAATCTGTTGGAATTCTTGCTGTTATTTATCCAGCTCAAAGCTATCGTCGAATCGCTCCATGCGAACATTTGAAAGTTATATCTCATGTCACGTATAACACGTTTTAGCAGCTTTGACAGTAAATGCGCAGCACACAGCTCCAACTTCGGCAACGTTTTTCTGTTTTTTAATGGATTTACCTTCGTCTTTGATGTCAGTAAATGCACGTTACCATTGCACTTCACGTATACAACTGCAGCATATGCTTTTTCTGAAGCGTCCGAAAATCCATGCAGTTGAACTGTCTCACTTGTTGCTGTCGCCACCCACCTTGGTATCCGTAGAGTATTTAGTGCGTTTACTGAATTCACGAACTGCTTCCACTCTGCTATTATTTCTTCTGGAATTATTTCATCCCAACCTGATTGTAATATCCATAATTTTTGCACCAACAGCTTCGCCACCACTGTCACTGGAGTGAGCCATCCTAATGGGTCAAAAATTCTCGCAATTAACGACAATATTTTCCTTTTAGTGACATTTTAGACATTTCTTCAAATTTGATCTGAAATTTAAATTCATCTTTGACCGGATCCCATAAAACGCCTAAAGTTTTTATAGACTCGTCGTCTTCAATCTTCAGCACATCATTGTTTCCTCTATCTGCTACGGACCTCAGGATTTCTTCTTCATTTGAGAGCCATTTTCTGAGGTTGAACTTATGTTTGTTTAATTGGCTGGAAACTTTAGTTACAATTCTTTTGCATTCGTCGATTGAATCCGCACCAGTCATCAAGTCATCCATATAAAAATCTTCTCTGATTATTCTCTTCATTAAGGGTTCTACTTCTGGATTATCTCCTATCTTAAACAGTGTCCTTACTGCTAAGAATGGTGCTGCTGTTGTTCCATAAGTGACCGTGGTTAATTTATATTGCTGAACTGGTTCATGGTCATTCTCTCTCCATAGGATATATTGATACTCCTGATCAGCTGGATGTACTTTAATTTGACGATACATTTTTTCTACGTCCGCCGTCACCACATAGCGCCACATGCGCCATTGTAGCATTATGTCAAATATGTCTCTCTGCAGTTTAGGCCCCGTATACATTATTTCATTTAGACTTCTTCCATTCGTTGATTTTGCTGATGCATCGAAAACCACTCGTACCTTCGTAGTCAAGCTTCCTTCTCGTATGACTGAATGGTGGGGCAAGCAAAACTTCCCTTCAGCTGCTGCTGGCACCTTTTCCATATGTCCTAACTCCTCGTATTCCTTCATAAAATTTCTGTAGCTGTCTCGTAGATCAGGACAGCGACGTAGTTTCTTTTCCATGGAAATGAGCCTTGCTAATGCCAGGCCTTTTGAATCACCGAGTGTTTTATCTGTTTTCAGCGGCAATGCCACCACAATTCTGCCGTCATCTTCTACCACAGTCGATTCATCATACAATTGCATGCACCAGTCATCTTCGACCGACATGTCTGCTGCTGTTTCCACTTCCTCTAGCTCCCAAAACCTTTCCAAGTTCGCCACTGCTGCATGATATTTTCGGGATTTATTTTTGAGTTGTACTTTTCCCGACAAAATCCAGCCAAGTTTGGTTTTTTGTGCAAAGGGTCCTTTATCTTTTCTTTGGCCATCTTCCATGATTTCAGCATAAAGATCACCGCCGATGATTAAATCCACTCTGTCCGACTTATTGAACAAAGGATCAGCTAACGAATAGTTTTTCCATTCTTCCATATTGATATCGAATGACTCTTCCGGCTGGGCACTCATGACTGTTGGTAGCACTAAAGCTTCTGTGCGGAAGAAATCGTTGCTCAAAAATCGAGGTTTGATCTCTATTTCCAACTTATGTTTGGAGACTCCAACGGGTGTACTGCCAAGTCCATGAATTACTGTATGGTTTTTAATTCGCGGAAGTCCTAGAATCTGAGCGGCTTCCTCCGATATAGATGTAAGTTGAGACCCTTGGTCTATAATTGCTCTCATCGTCACATATTCTCCGGATACTGAGCGCACTTTGACTTGTGCTGTAGCTAGTAACACAGTCGAAGGACTTTCTTGCGTCACCATCGTTGATTTTAAACCGCTTGAGTTCTTATTCGTATTCGTCGTCTTACTTCCTTTTTGCTCGTTCACGTGCAGTAGCGAATGATGCCTTCCCTTGCAGGTTTGACATACTCGGTTGCTGAAACATTTTTTGTCTGTATTATGACTTAGACAGAAGCAGCATAATCGCTTTTCTTTAGCCTTGCTTTTTCTTTCCTCCGGCGTCATAGATAAAAATTTTCTGCATTCAATCATCTTATGTCCTACTGCATTGCAGACGAGGCACGACTCTTGTGCTTGGCTGAACCTTTTTTTCCAATTTTCCTGCTTTATTCGCCTTGAAGGATTCACCTGCCAAATATTGGTATTCCAAAAACTGAATTACGTCATTTAATTTCTGGATTTCCCTTGGCTTTCTTACTTGTTGCTCGTATAGCCTCAATCCATTTTTGTCAAACTTCCTCAAAATTATTCTTGCGACAAAAACTTCGGTGTTTTCCAAAGGTATATTTATTGACTTGAGTCCTTGAATACTATTTTTTGTTGTATCCAGGATCAGTTTCACGCTGGTCGTGGACTCGCTATCCATTGTTGGCTGATCCAAAATGGCATCAACCATTTGATTGAACAGCACCCTCCGATTCTCGTATCTTTCTCTCAATAAATTTAACGCCTCTTCATACGAATTATCCTGCGTCCTGAGGTGCTGTATTATGCGGCTCGCCTCTCCTTTCACCGCCGCCTTTAGCCTATGCATTTTTTCCACGTTGGTGTAGTACGGTGCATCGTGCACTAGGCTCTTGAATAGGTCGTGAAACGATTCCCATTCACTTATATCTCCACTGAATTTCGGAACTTCAACTTCCTTCTTATTTATAATGCTGTACGGCTGCTCCACCCTCTCTGCTATTTTCGGCTGACCTTCTCTGAGTGCTGCTGCCCTTCTGGACTTCTTCTTTAACAGCTCTCTCCACTGTCCTTGAACTTCTCGATCGGTTTGTACCTCCCTTTCAGCGGTTGATACAAGCTTTCCAATAGAATCTACTGCTCTTTCTAGCTCACTTTCCGTCATAAGGCTATCCATTAAATCTATGTACTCTTCCATTTCTTGTAAAAGATTTCTAGCCTCTACCTCGTTCTTGGTCGGTGCCGAGTTTTCACACGATTCGTCCTCCAGGGTATATGGCCCCACAGCCGCATCCCTTTTTTCTGACGCCTTTTTGCCCAGATTTGAGGCCCCCTCGCTGCTTTTGCTCGCCGTCACCACCGTATCCATTGCCGCAATCTTCTTTAGACTCGGCATTATAGGGACCCGACATTGATCGCTCCTTGCACTCAATGGATCCCTTTCTTCCGTTTTTTGAACTAGATTTGGAGCCTCCGTATTTCTATCTTCATCGTCTACCGCCACCAGTTTTGTTTCTTCTCCAGGTTCTGTTGCTTCTTGCAATCGCATTCTTTGTGATTCCATCTCAGACTTTTTAATGGCTTGAATTAATGTCTGGATTTGCCTCATCACTTCCTCACCCTGCTTGAATATCTCCTCGTTGCAGGAGACACCGGCTGAGCAAGCCGCTGATATCGCTTTTTGTCTAGCTTGTACGAACAACTCCCATTTGCCTTTGGCTTTTGTTTCGATTGCGGCCACTCTAGTTGTGCGTTCTTTGTCTTCCAGTTCCTGCTTACATTCCAGCAGCCCGCTGTAGCTGTCCTTTAAATCTTCCTCAAATTTGTTCACTTTCACTTTAAACATTTTTTTTTTATTAACAATTTCACTGGTTCTTTTATTTATTTTTTTTTTAACGGCTCGAAGGACCAAATGTTTACGCGGAAAAAGATGCACTTCTTTTGATTGTTGTTACTACACTGTTTTATTCAATCCAAAAATATTCTTAATAACTAAATATGACAATTTTACTTAATCTACCTAAACTAGTGTTGAAGCGAGAGGGAGACCAAATGTGTATGCACCATCTCTGCCATAAAACTTATGGGGAGGTAATACACATTCCTTATCTTGTGGCAAGCAAACAAACGATACATGCTTATCAGCCTGCACTTTAAATTACTTGCTGTAATCTAACACAACCCTACAACATGTAGCAATGGAAAAACTCTTATCTATTTTTATTTAAATCGACCTCCTACAAGACGAATGTTTGCTCCCCACATGCTTCTTATATTTATGTGGACTGTACATGTATTAATAATATAATTTGGTATTATCAATAAACTTCTCCTCTACGTCATGAAAATAATATTCTAAAAACTGTTCACTTATCCGTGAACAGGAAGTTTTTGCAGATTCTGAAACAGCAATGTTCATAGATGAGAAAAATTCGGAAAAAGTAAAAAATCGCTGGAAGTATTTTTAAATAAATCGCGGTAAAAGTTCAAATTTTTAGGTTTGTTAAGTTTTCAGGATTTTGCATGAAAACCGCAAGCCCTATTGAAATGGGACTAAAAAATGTTGTAGAGAATTTTCACTGCTACAACATTTGCTCTACAAAATTTCGCAACCATAATAGAAAAGTATTAGAAACACGATAGAGAAATTCCCAGTTTTTTTAAATTATTGCAAATTACGTGCTATACGGGGTTTTGAAGTTTTTATGCTATCTTTGATCAGAAGTAATGAAATACCTCGAAATATTGATCTTTTTCATTGATCGAATCGGATCAAGTCACCAAAAGCTATTTCTAAATGCGTTTCGTATTTTTTCTTTCTTAATACAAATTTTTAATTTTTTGAAGAAATATGTATGTATATGTAGGAAAAATGGTCCATTGTCCATTATGAAATAATGAAAATAATATATAACGTGTCGCAATCATATATACATACATATATTCCCACAATATCCCCGAAGGAACAAGGGAGACTTCGCAATCATATAAATAAATTCCGCGGAAAGCTGGTGCCCAGGGGAAATGGTGTAGAGTATCACATGGTCGGCCCGTTCTACTACAGCCCTATTTTACTTGTTTTTATAGTAACTTTAATTCAATTATTATTTTTAAAATTTCAACTTAAAATGTCTTACACTTTTACAGCTACCAGTTTGATCACATAAACTTCTACAATTACTTTTTGCAATTTCTACAAGTGTCATTGAGCAGAAATTTTTCTGAGTTAGTATCATTGCAATAAATTACGTAGTTTTCATTTCTAAACTTTGTTTTAATTAATTATTTCAAAAATATAGTTTATTTCTACGAAAAAAATAATAGTTGTGCAGAGTAACTTTAATATACTTACCAGTGTTTGTATATCATTTAAACTTTACTAACACACAAAATACAGTGGACCCCCTATAGATAAATTTAGAGAAACCTGAGATCATTTGAAATCTATCTATGTACATATGAAAGCATTTATATATGTATGTGTGTGTCGGTTTTTATGCCGATAATCGTGGTTTAGAATTTCAACATAATAATTATGGACCTTACATAATATTCCATGTTTCTATTGTGGAATAAATGCCAATTGATATCGTTAAATGCATGTTCATCCATTTATCTTACGTTTCACTGTTTATTACATTTACAAATATAAATATGTACTATATATAGTCTGTAATCATCAATTATCGTTATCAAAGTTCTATAAAAATGAACATTATAAATCGTTTAAGTTTTCATCGATGACATTTATGTTAATAACATTTCACCAGATTGTGTAATATCAATCAAATTATGTGGAAACATTTATTTAACTTTGTTAGAAAAAGAAAAGTAACAAACAAAAACAGAATACCAAACTCAACTGACAAAAATATAAAAGTCAACTATATATTAAATGATGATGATACTGAAATTAGAACTACAACTACTACTGATGCTTCTGTATGTATGAATATTTATTATAGGTTATCAATTTGTAATATTGGCAATTGCTGTTATGCATATGCATATATTTTTTCAAATAATATAAAAACAGAATATATTAAATCGATTTTCTAATAAATACAGATTATACTAATACTGATTGAAATGAATAGCAATGTTTTGGGAATTTTTTAAAATACCTGTTAGGTATTTATAAATGTATGTGTATTAGGGATATAACTTTTTGCACTTTTTTGCAAATATCAAACATACCACCACATAGCCGTGTAGAGCATGAAAAACTATTATGAAATAAGGTGCAAAGTTACAGGCTGTTTTTGTTGACTTTGCCTGTGAGAATCGTGTTTATTTTTTAAAAATATTTATTTTGTATTATAGTTGACCTTTGGACTTACTCTTCTTAATATTTTTGTTCGGCTTGAGGTCCTCAAAAAATAAAAAACAGCTTGTAGTTAGTTTTTTATTTTATCACTTTTATTTTTCCGATATTTCGATAGTCGTCGACTATCATCATCAGGGTTGTTAACTTTAAAAATAAGAAAACAATAACACTTGGTTATATAAAATTGTTAAAACAAAAATTAAAAATTAATTAACAATAATTACATTTGTTAGTTTTTGTTAATAAATTGACGAAAATTCTCTTCCACTCATGCTCAAACGTGTTTTCCTACTGAAGTGTTTTTGTGCTTTTCTATTGTGCTTCTATAGATTTGAGCACAATGTTCTGTATCTGTCTTGTAGTTGATGCGGTGTTGTGTTGGTACATTTATGATGTGTAGCATTTCCAGCATGTATCGTCGTCGGTAGTTGTTTTCTTGCGACAGTATTTGTACTTCTTTTAGATCAGGTGTATGTCCTGTAGCTGCACAGTGTGCTGCTAGTGCAGTTTTTTGTTCTATTGGCTTGTTTTTTTTTTATTCTTTGGTCAGATTTATGACCACTGAGCCTTGTTTTTAATTTTGTTTTTGTGGTACCAACATATACTTTTTCGCACTTGTTGGAAGCATCACCGTTGCATTTTATTTTGTATACCACATTTGATTTTTCCTCGTTAGGAAATTTTCCCTTTGTGCGGCTGAAGAAGTTGTTGTTGGTGTTATCACTTTTCATGGCAATTTGATATTGTTCTCTATTAAACAAGTTTGAATTAGAAAAACGTTCTGAGAAACCGGGTACATATGTCGATCTCTTGTATATCTTTTCTGTTTTTGGATCTGTGTTGCCAGTTTTGCTGTTTTTTACTTGTCTTATTAGATCATTAATTGTTTTGCTTGGAAAGTCATTCATGGCTAAAATCTTTTTAATTTTGATTTCATTGTGTGCGTGAAACTTTTTATCGCTAATATTGAGCACTCTACGGATGAAGTTTGTAGCAGTATTTATTTTTATGCGTCGTGGATGTTTTGAATTATAGTTAATAATTCTTCCAGACGCAGTTGGTTTTTGATACCAATCTAGGAACAGTCTGTTACCTTGTCTGATTACCAGTGAGTCTAGGTATGCTAACTGATTGTTTTTCTCACTCTCCATTGTGAAACGTAGCTGTTGGTTATATGTATTTAAAAGATTAAGGGTAGTATCGACTTCATCCCTTTTTAATATGCAGAATATGTCATCGACATACTTGGTCAGGATCCTTGGTTTTTTATTCAAAGTCTCTAAAGTCTCGTCCAGTAATTTCTCCATAACAATATCAGCGATTATTGGTGATATTGGAGAACCCATTGGCATACCTTTTAATTGTTCATATATTTTGCCATTATATATGAAATAACGTGAGTCTTTTATACACATGGAAAGAATATATATAAATAGATTCATTGGAATGTTTGTGTGTTCTTTGAGTGTGGTCCACTTTTCTTTTATGATGGTTATCGCAAGATTTACAGGCACACTAGGGAATAAAGAAACGACATCAAAGGAAATCAAAATTTCGTCATCACTAATAAATTGTTGGTTCACCCTAGATTTGAACTCGCAGGCATCTTTTATATTGTATTTTGAGTCTTTCGTCAAAGATTTCAAAATGTTGGATATGTATTTCGATAACTCGTACGTTGGTGAATTTATAAAAGAACATATGGGACGTAATGGAGTCCCTTCCTTATGAATTTTTGGTAGTCCATAGATTTTTGGTACTACCGAAGTCCTGTTTATAAGTTTATGTTTATCATTTTCATTGATGACTTTTAATTCAAAGAGTTGCATTACAATTTTGTTGCACCTTTCTTGTAAAGAAGTTGTAGGATCCTTTCTTACTCTTCTGTACGTGCACATATCCATTAGTAGTTGTTGCATTTTTGACTCATATTCGCTTTTTAGCATAGCAACAGTTTTTCCGCCTTCATCTGAATTAAGGATTAATATCTCTTTATTCTCTTTTATGAATTTATTAGTTTGTCTCACTGTATTTAAAATAAAGCGATCTCTTTTACTCAATTTAAAGTTGCGCATGTGGTCGTTGATGAGAGTAACTAAGTTTATTCTCGCGTTCTCTTGTTGTTCTCTGCTCACCAGTGTCTGGATACAGTCCTCTCCCTCAGCAATAATATTGAACAGTGGGAAAGTAGTCTTTGTTGTTTGTTTCAAACAAAGCAAATTTAAAATTTTATGTAGAAAAAATATCAAAAGGGTTTTAGTAATCACAGTCGGTTAGGAAACTTTTTTCACCGCATCGATCTTAGAAACGCGTTTTCATTATTAGCACAAAATTCCCCACATGGTACTGGTGTTGTTTTTTTGTAGAAAACAAATACGATTCTCACAGGCAAAGTCAACAAAAACAGCCTTTAACTTTCGCGAATTCCTTGCAAATGACCCCATATTCTCTTGTCCGATAGGTACAAAAAATATAAACATAAAATTCACGAGTTTATAAAGAAAACCCAAAAATTGCAATAGTGTCAATGCTCCTAATATGCTCCGATATGGCGCGATTTGAGAACAAACTGGTCCAGAACGGTTTGATAATGATTTTAAATTAGATTACAAAAAAATAAAAATTTTAAAGAAAAGCAAATATGTTGTTATAACAGATAAATTTAAAAAATGCATTACTGAACTTCAATGCATTTGGTGCGGAAACTTTTTTCGCGATAGAGAAAAAATGACACCGTTTTTCATAATAGTTTTCCATGCTCTACACGGCTATGTGGTGGTATTTTTTTGGTTATAGCCCTAATGTGTATAGCTTATTATAATGAGGTTTAATTGCTTTTATGTTGGAATATGTTCAAAGTTAAATTGATAATCAGGCGTATGATTGATACATTACTACCGTTCTAATATAAATCATCCATCACCTGTACATGAGCCAATGTCATAGTTTTGGTGATTTAGAGCACCATAAATTAAAACAAGTAAAAACAACGTTAATTTCGTCCGGGCTGAACTTTTTATACCCTCCACCATAAAATAGTTTTAATTAAAATGGAATAATTAGTTTCCTTCCACAATTTTATCTATGCTGACGATTTTAGTGAAGAAGTTTCGTGACTACTGAAAATTCAAATGTCAAATTACCGGTAGTTCGATTTTTGTTGCTAAGTTTCATGACCACAGAGAACCTCAAATGTCAAATGACAGCTAGTTCGGTTAAAAATTCTAGCTAAAATTCTCAAAATACCCAACATTGGGAGGTACCGTTATATGAAGGCTATACCAAAACACCGTCCTATATTGACGATTTTTGGTGAAGTTTCGTGGCCACTGAGAACCTCAAATGTCAAATTACTGGTTGTACGGTTCAAATTTGTAGCTATATTCCGAATCTGCTCGCGAGCCAATTTTTGGTTGTTGCCGACAAAAGTTACGGCGGTTCTATTTCGTCTTTTAAGAAAAAAATATTATAAAAACGCTAATTATTTTAATGAGCACAATTGTTACTAATAAGTTCTCTCGAAGTGACTTCAGCGGATAGATTGCATAATACATGTAACATTTTACTCAGAATTCGCGGAATGTATATAAAATTGATAAATTATTAAATTTAAGTCAACTTTTTTTCAAAATAAAGGCCCATTTAGCGGTCATAAAATTACATAAAAATTTGTTGTGGATTAAAACTTCACGGCGAATCAAATGAGACTAAAATCATTCAGGTTGGTATTATAGTTTCCAAAAGTTGTAGTAGAAAATTTTGGAAAAATCTAAGTCTGGCTTCAAAATGTCAGCATCATATAATGGTATAAGCAGATAAAAATTTGAAAAGTAATACATTAGTGATATGATCCATATTTAGTTTGCTTCTACTTTTACTTTGACAGGAAACTCGTGGAAATTGTGGTTAACTCACAAACCGAGAGAAAACAAAAAAATACAGGTTGGCTTCAACCCATTTTTACCCATTTTTTACATAAATGTAGCCACAGCTTCCACGCAAATTATCTTTTAAGGCCAATATTTTTTGCCACGTCCAAAAACCTTTAATTTTATCCAGAAATAGTTAATTTGTATAATATACAATCACAAGTCGCGTGTTTTAAAAGGGTAAACCTCGACTTCAGCCATTTTAAATTTTCAAAGATATTGGTGATATACCCTCGTTAGCATAAATTCTGAGGGACTAAAACTTTTGGATAAATAGCGGTCAAAGTTCACATTTTTAAGGCTTTTTAGGTTTTCACGACTTTGCTTGGAAACCGCAAGTCCTGTTGAAATGGGACTGAAGAAAATGTTGTAGCAGTAAAAATTCTCTACCAGATTGCCTTTACTGTAGTTTCATAAATTTTACAGTTTCTGATATATAGAAGTTGAAATTTGGATAATGCACTGTCTGTTTCGCCTTCTTATAAAAGACCGCCATGACTTTAATTTCCCAACTTAAAATTATATATCTCAAAAATGGTACAACCTAGGATAAAATTAAAAAAGCCAGTTTTGTAGAAATTTTTCCCAGCTATAAGATTTTCACTAGTCTCATATCCATAGGACTTGCCGTTTCAAGCAAATCGTGAATTTTTAAAAAAAAAAAAATCTATTTTTTGGTTAAAAATTTACAACTGTCATGCGATTTCCGTGCAAACCCGCGTGAATTTATTTTTTTTTGCATTCTGAATTTAATAAGCCATAGCGCGTCCAAATCCTTCAATTAGGTCGGTCGATATGATACCCCTCAAATTTCAAAAAAGTACAAAAATGTTTTTGAAAATGTCGGGTATTAAAACGCGTTTTGGGTGTGACATTTTACCATAACTAAATAGAGAAACGCCCGTTTAAAATTTGTTAAAGCAGGTATTTAAAAACTGTCGCGAATTTGTAGATATAATAGATATCTAATTAGGAATGACACATCCATAACGCGTCTAAATACGCGATATTTTCAAAAATATTTTTTTTGCAGATTTTCGAAATTTGAGGGGTATCATATCCGCCGATCTAGTGGATGGATTTAGACGCACAATGGCTTGTTAGAATCAGAACGCAAAAAACTAAATTTACTGAAATCAAATGACATTTGTAAATTTTGAATAAAAAAACAGGTTTTTAAGAAAAATTTACACACAAAGATTTCGATTTTGAGCGCAGATTGCCGTGATCCTTTAAAGGTTACACGCCCAAGTTATACATTAAAAAATGCGAAATTGCTAGTATTACAATCACAGAATAATCTTTTGGATAAATCCGACGACACGTCCCGATTAGAGCAAAAATTCAAAAAACCCCATTTTTTAGTCTTCAAAATGTCAGCATCCGTTTGAGGTATATACAGTGGATATATTAAAAAATCATACATTAGAAACCTCATCTCTGAAGTGTATTCTTTAACTTCTTCTTTGAGCATTAAGTTCCAGATTGTGGTGTAAAGCCACTAATTGGAAATTAATACAAAAAACTCGTTTCCTTTAACGCTTGTTTCCTATTTTTTTACATTAATACGACCACAGCTTCTGCTAAAATTATTATTTTAAGAAATTCATCGGTCTAGAATAGTTTATTTTACCGAAATGCGTTCAAAAGTTATGGTTTAGTATAACTGTTCGCAAGTTACAGTACCCCATACCTCAGTTTCAACATAAGTTTATTTTCTACAAAAAGGTCGATATACAGTGGCGGCCATATAATTAAGAACGACATCGTATTAAAAAGTATTTGACTTGCTACGTTCCAAATATTTGAATATTTATATGGAACAACATTTGTAAATAAAGTACACGGTAAGCACTTTCAAATAAAGCCCAAACATGTTTTAATTCTCCCTCGTTTATACGAAAGAAACCACGATTTATTAAAATAGTCATAAATTGACCTGGCCACATAATTAAGAACGATATAAGTAAAAGGTACTTTAATGTAATTTTCATTCACAATATGTGAAAATATCGTTATGCATTTTAGAAATCGGTTACTTTGATTCATTTTTAGTATCAAATGTCCTTGAATGGTACACATTATTGAGTCTAAGTTTGATAGTTAGAGCATACCTAAGGTTTTCCAACATTTGCCCATAATTTGACGAATTTATATTATTTTTGGGATCTAAAGCCACAGTTTTGGCTTCCTCTCATTCCCTCGACGACGCTCTGAACGATACCCTGTGATTGTCGTTCCTTAATCGTTGCTTATTTACCCTTAAATTGGTTTTTATCCCACTTGTTTGAGTCCTTTACGAGGGAATTGTCTGGGATATAGTTTGGTAAGAATCATTTCCACCTTATAAAGCGGTAGGATTTTTGTCTGCAGGTAGTATACAGGAAATAAAAAAATAATATAACGTCTATACAAAAATTGGAAGAATTCCACACCGAATATAAAATTTATTAACATAATGTTTTGAATGCTCGAATTCCACAATAATTTTGTGTATGTACATCAGACATTAGTTTATACAAAAATTGTATTTTCATCCATAAAAATTATTGATTTGACTGGTTTTGATATTAATATGAGCTTCATTGATTAAAACGTCTTACATAACTATGCCTACCACACCCACAAAGACATTGTGCAATGAAGGCTTTCAAAATATTAAACCTTTCATTTTTGTTCGGTGTACCGTTAGGCCACTTTTTTGTACAAAACGAAATAATTTTCTTATTTCCTGTCTACACCTGCAGACAACAGTCCTACCGATTTATAAGGTGGAAATGGCTCATACGACACTATTTCCCAGACAATTCCCTCGTAAAGGATTCAAGGAAGTGGGGTAAAAACCAATTTAAGGGTAAATAAGCGCCGACTATGGAACGACAATCACAGGGTATCGTTCAGAGCGTCATCGAGGGAATGAGAGGAAGCCAAAACTGTGGCTTTAGAGCCCAAAAATAAAATAAATTCGTCAAATTATGGGCAAATTTTGGAAAACCTTAGTTATGTCCTAATTATCAAACTTAGACTCAATAATATGTACCAAGGAGGACATTTGATACTAAAAATGATTCAAAGTAACCGATTTCTAAAATACATAACGATATATTCACATATTGTGTATGAAAATTCCCTTAAAGTAACCTTTACTTATATGGTTCTTAATTATGTGGCCAGGTCGATTTATGACTATTTTAATAAATCGTGGTTTCTTTCGTATAAAGTAGGGAGAAGTAAAACATGTTTTGGCTTTATTTGAAAGTGCTTACCCTGTACTTTATTTACAAATTTTGTTCCATATAAATATTCAAATATTTGGAACGTAGCAAGTCAAATACTTTTTAATACGATGTCGTTCTTAATTATATGGCCGCCACTGTATTAATCAGAAGTTTGCTCACTAAAAAATTTTGGCGTATGGAAAAAACCAAATTTCCTCTACAACTCCATTTGAAAAACAAGTAAGCAAAGTCTATAGTCGGACGGGGCCGACCATGTGATACCCTACACCACAACCTCTAGGAATTAGCGATGTGCAACCGCCTTGCCTCCTGAATACCCCGTTTCGATGCCCAGGCCTGGCCACATAAAATTTTCAACGCTGGCAAAATACCCCTTCGTAATGTTGGCGATATTTCCTTAGTATTTCAGCAATGAAAAACTTCTCTACAAGTGGCAACTTAGAGCATGCATAAAAACTAAGTCACATATCAATGATCTAATATAAATCCATTGATATATGAGAAGCCTCCCATGTCCCTGCTGGTATGTTTATGGAACAATTATATAAATAGTTCATTGTGGTTACATATTGTGCGCACCAGCCAGCTAGACACTAAGAGAGACATATGAATGGACAGGGCTAAATCGACTCCAAATTGTCTGAAGCGAATTTCGTCCAAATATACTTGGGGTCTAAAACCATTATTTCGATGAGGCTGAGAGTATAAAATAGCTGGCAAAGCGACCAAATGCTGCAATATTTGTATGAAAAATCCAACTGGACAACTGAACTGAAATATTCTCTGTCATGATAGATACAATTTGTAGCATGAGAGGAAATTGTGGTTCTCTACATTAAACCCATTATATATTAGGCAGTAGGCCTGCTATCTAGAAGACACATTATTGCAATTTGCATCAGGGGAAATGTCAGTATTTATTTTTCGATATGTAAGCTACTTTGCCGGTATATGCCCTGCAGGAATTAAAATATGGACCAAAAATAAAATTTGTATATTTTTCATACAAAAGCAATGGTCCATGTCACCCGCTAAATAATATCAGATCATCATGCAAAATTATAGGCATTTTCTTCAACCTAAACTCTTACCTCCAGCAAAATTTCGAGACTATTGAGCTGTAATTGCGACCTCTAGCGTGTTTATGATAACACTACAAACAAAAAACTGGATATATTAGGCTATAACTCTGTTATCTTAACATGTACACCAACACAATTGGCATCAATAGATAGGTCTAGCGTTCCTCTTCCAAGTATAGCTTACTTGCCCGGAATGTCTCTTCCAGGAAAAAAAGATATAAGCTGTATATTAAAATTTTTCACAATTTTCACACAAAAGTTGTGGTACATTTAACCGTCTAAATATTATCTGATCGCCATCTCAAATTGCAAGCTTCTTCTTTGTCATATACTCTTACTTTATGTAAAATTTCGAGGTGATTGGACTATTATTGCGACCTACAGAACAGCTACAAAATCGGATAAAAATTATGTTTTTGGTCCATTTCACCCGCTTAATATTTCACGATCATCACCAATTAAAATAGCGATCTATTCTGATGTGAAACCGACCTCCATACCAGATTTCGTGACGATCGGTCCATAATTGCGGCCTGGAGTTTGATTACAATTTATAATGGACAGACGGACAGACGGACACACGGACGGACGGACGGACACACATCTCAAAATCGCTTTATCTCGCCGAGATATGAAGATTGGTATACCACAATGGGGGTCTCCGACGAATATTTCGCGGTGTTACATGAATTTTTACCAAAACAAACTTATAATACCCTTTCCACATAGTGGTGTAGGGTATAAAAATATTATTTTTTTTTTTTGCGAGCACATCTATGATTTTTATACCCTCAGCCTTTAGGCTAGAAAGGGTATATACACTTTCATACTGGCAAAATGTCCCTCATCGAAATAATGGTTTTAGACCCCAAGTATGTTTGGACGAAATGTGCTTCAGACAATTTGGAGTCGATTTAGCAATGTCCGTCCGTCTGTCTGTCTGTCTCCCACACAAAAGTTCGAAAATGTCCCGAAAATTTGTGCGCTCGATAACACTTGAAGAGAGTAACCGATTTGGTCCATACTTTGCACATTATGAAATTTTTACCAGACTTAGATGAGGTTCCAATATGTACTCAATCAGTAAACTCCTTCGGGTACCTCCCACGCAAAATTTTGGAAAAGTTCAGTTTAGGGCCTGCTCTCGAATCGCTTTGATTTTTGCTGTAGCAACTTATATTTACTGTCCCTCATACGACGGTACACGTTTCATCAGGGGCAAGTCCATACTTCCTGAGAAAATAGCATGAAAGGTGCAAAAAAACCCATATGACACCGTGTGTAGAGGTTGGAGCGTAAGATAACTCTTAAACGGATCTGCCGTTTCGGTCCAAAATGTGGCCTTCGTAATATTTTGTGCAAACTTAGTTTAAGTTCGAAGATAAGCCATATCGGTCCACTCCTTCAGGTACCTCCCCCACAAAATTTTTAAAATGTTCGGAAAAATTCTGCGTACGATAACTCTTGATGGGAGTGACAGATTTGGTCCATACTTTAAACATCCTAATATATCTACCTGGTATAGGTCAGGTTCGAATATGGACTATTTTTGTCCACTCCGTCGGGTACCTCCCACACACATTTTTGGATAAATTCACTTTAAGACCTGCTCTCGGATTACTTTGATTTTTGTTGAAACAACTTACTTACGTTGCCTCAATTACGAGAGTAAAAGTTTTTTCAAGGGCAAGTCCATACTTCTTGAGAAAAAAGCCCGAAAGTTGTAAAAACCTCCTATGGCACCATATGTAGTGACTGGAGGGCTCGAACCGAATACTGCGCTCGTCCACTCTTTGGATATCGTAATATTTCTTCGAATATTAGATGAAATTCGAAGGTGGAAGGAGTGGACCTTCCGATACCTCCCCCACAAAATTTCGAAAATATTCACTAAAATTATACTCTAAATATTGTCGAAACTCAGTTTAAAAACGCCCTATCTATCGATATTTCCGCAAAGTTTTGCGGTTTAATCATATCCATATTGTTTTGAAAACCCCCTTAAAAACGTACGTTTTTTTGGAAAAAAAAATTCAATCCACACAGGCTGAGGGTATATCTCTGTCGTCAATGTCGACTGATACTTTTTTACTTGTTGGTATAGAAGTTAAGGAAAAATTGTGGTTTCCAATCTGTTCGCGTTTACAAAATTGGTCGATGCGCGCCAAAGTTATAGCGGTTCTCTTATAAAGAACAAATATTTTAAAATTTCCTATTTGTTGAATAGAGAAAATGTATGCAATATATCAGTAACAGCATTTGACATCCATCCTTAGATGCACAATATTATCAAAAATTTGTTTTTATTTTTGCGGAAAATCAAAAAAATTAAAAAACAAGTAAGAAAAGTCTATAGTCGGACGGAGCCGACCATGGGATACCCTATACCACTATCCCTGGACAATCACTCTCCACGGAACTTCTTTTCAATGATTGTGAAAATTTAATTATCAAATATCAGAGATGAATTGTATAATACTTATGACCAAAACCAAAAAGTTATCTAGCATGACAAAGTCATTTTTGTAGCAGGAAAGGAATATTTAGTTCACACAAACTAAAATGTAATGAAACCCAATTATGTAGTACTACTACTTCCGTTATTTAACCGCTACGTTATTGAAGTTTTTACCAATTTCACAAAAAAGTTTCAGTCCATTTAAGCCGCTAAGTACTATCTGATCTTCACGTTGGTTTGTACGCTTCTTCTTCATCATAAACTCTAACTTTGTTTAAAATTTTGCGGGTTATTATTTTGACCTATAGAGCCGCTCGTCGAGATATGAATTTTGGCATACCAAATAAGAGGTCTAGGACAAATATTTCGTGGTGTTACACACACTTTTGGAGAGACAATATGTAGCATGGGATAAAAATGTGGTTCTCTACACGGAACCCATTATATATTAGGCAGTAGGCCCGTTATCTAGCAAACACTTTATTGCAATTTACATCAGAGGAAAGGTCAGTAGTTTTTTCCCATATGTAGGCTACTTTGCGAAATATATATGTCCTCAAGGAATTAAAATATCGACCACAAATAAAATTTTTATATTTTTCATACAATAGTAATGGTCCATTTTACCCGCTAAAGAATATCAGATCATCATTCAAAATTGTAGGCATCTTTTTCGACCTATACTCTTACCCGGTGCAAAATTTCGTGACTATTGATGTATAATTGCGACTTCTAGCGAGTTTATTATTACACTAGAAACAAATAACGGAATATATTAGGCTGTAACTCTGTTATCTGATCATGCACACCAACATAATTGGCATCAATTGAAGGGTCAAGCGTTCCACTTTCAAGTATATCTCACTTGTCCGGAATGTCACTTCCAGGAATTAAGATATAAGCTGTATATTAAAAATTTTCACAATTTTCACACAAAAGTTTTGGTCCATTTAACCCTCTAAATGTTATCCGATCGACATCTCAAATTGCAAGCTTCTCCTTTGTGATATACTCTTACCTTATTTAAAATTACGCGTTGATCGGACTATTATTGAGACATACAGAGCCGCTAGAAAATTGGATAAATATTATGTTTTTGGTCCATTTCACCCGCTAAATATTTCGCGATCATCACCAATAAGAATAGGGATCTATTCTGATCTGAACCCGACCTTCATACAAAATTTCGTGACGATCGGTCCATAATTGCGGCCTGGAGCGTGTTTACAATTTATAATGGACAGACGGACGGACGGACGGACGGACTGACGGACGGACACACAGCTGAAAATCGCTTTATCTCGTCGAGATATGAAGATTGGTATACCACATTGGGGGTCTCCGACGAATATTTCGCGGTGTTACATGAATTTTTACCAAAACAAACTTATAATACCCTTTTCCACATTGTGGTATAGGGTATAAATATTGGAGCAAATCTAAATTATACTAACGCAGAGTCCGTATAAACCTCAAAAAATAATCTAAAAATACGTACAGAATCTAGCCAACGCGTAAAAAATGAAACCAAAAAAAAAAATTATAAAAACTGGCTTTATAAATTACATTATAGCAACAACAAAAGATAAAAACTTATTGATAAAATATTATTCCAATTATATTCGGTTAGAAAAATTAGAAAAAAATGTTGTTCTACTAATTTGCTAAAATCCCATACAATAATTAGTGTATACCGCTTCATCTAGAAATATGGTTTTCCATCGTGAAAGCCTAACTGCTTTTTGTGATAACTTATAAGGATAGGAAATTAAGAGTAATATTGAAAGCGCCCATCAAAAATACGTCAATATGCACCTATTTTAATTAGATTTTTCAAGAACCGCGGATATGCTTTATGAAACGCGTTTTTGCAAATATTATAATCGCGTATATAGGAGTCCATTTAAGTAAAAAAATTTTAGAGAAAATCGCAGCTTAGTTCGCGGATTTGTCGAAATATATTTTTGCTGGTTTTCCTATTTCCAAGGTATTGCTATCCGTGGTTTTAGTGGTTGGATTCGATCGGAAGGGCTAATTAGATCTGTCGCGTAAAAAAACTTATTCACGCGGGTTTCACAGGAAATTTAATAACACTTTTAAATTTTAAACGAAAAAACATGTTTTTTAGGAAAATTGACGCATCAAATATTGGCCTTTAGACTCCAATTACTAGAATACTGTAGGGAGCACACTTATGAGATATACATTAAACGACGTAAAATCACGAGTTCTCTAATCCTATTATGAGATTGGAATACTATCTTGTTGGATTATTAAAAAAATTAAAAAAAAAAACCGAAATTCCGGCTTCAAACTGTCAACGTCAAATTTATGTGGATGCAGTGGATATATCGAAAAATCACACACTAATAGCATGTTGCCCATTGACTATTCTGTTATTCTTTCCTGGGACATAGGTCTATAAAATGTAAGGTTAAGCAAGAAATCGGAAGGGAACATAAAAAACTTGTTGGCTTCAACTCATTTTTCTACATTGATGCCAACACAGCTTCCACGAAAATGAATTTTATGGTCGCTTAAGTGCAGTTTAAGTGGTTTTCGAGGACCTTTTAGAAATTTGCACCAAGGGTACTCTTTGTAGTCATGTTTAGATTAGTGATATTAGATGGTCCACATTCGATTGTTTTGAGGATTACATTAGTTTAGTTTATATCTGCATCTGATGTTAATAGTTATTTTCTTACAGATAGCAAAATTTTTTTTCCAAATTTCTAGATGAAACTGTATCTGTGTGCACATTATTGGTATTTGTAAAGAAAATTTCAGAAATTGCATAACTTGTATATTACTTTCAGAATATATGCTTTTAAAATATACAAAAAAAAAAAAAAATCTGTTCTGAACAAACAAACTAACATAGAGTTTTCTGTTTTAAATATGAATAATACATTTCTCCCATAAATAATGGATACAAAAGTCAAAAGTGATATCAAAGGTTTATTTAAAATCATTATTAACACACACATCCACACAAAACGGTATAATAAACTATGCAATCACTTTCATTTTAAATTGTCTTAATGAATGTCGACGGATTTCGTTCATGCTCATGCACCAACAGCTCCCGCTCACATCATAGTCCATATTCATTTGTTATGACCTTGTCCTATTGTTGTTGTATATAAAATGCATGTTTTCAATTAATTTTTACTATTTTTCCAAGAAGAAGAAAAAAAACACTTTCCTCTTATTTAAGTTTCTGTTACCAATTTGTGCAGCACACATTTTAACATTTACAAATGAAAACTGTTCAAACAATTTGTTCAATTAAATAATACTGGCGACAGAATGAAGAGGAGTACAACAGCGAATCAGCAGTACAGTGGCATGCAGTTGAAAAGGTTTTACAAAAAGTTGTTTATTATAAATATTATACAGGACCATGGAACGTATACGTTGTGACGGTACTCATACTCTTACTCCATACAAATAAAATCATCAAAAAAAAAACTATTATTGACAATTAGTAATAATAAATTAATAACAAGAGTTGGTCCTGGTACTGATCAGATTCCTAATTCGAAAAATAAATAGCATGTTCGTAGATGATATAAGAAGTTTTGGAACCAATCAACGCAATCTACACCAGAAAAAAAAACATAATCCTTCTTCTCTGGCAAAAATATCTTTTACTAAAGGGGTATTAACACTAGTCATCAATGTCACGTGACCTGAAATCTCCATCGTTATACAGTCGCTAATGTGTGCACTATTGGGGATTTTCTTTACGCCATTTACTGTTTACGTTCACACCAGCAAAAATTCTGTGAAATTACGTGTCCACACTGTCTTTGCGGCAGATATGGAATATTTTTATTTCGGGTCATATGACATTGATGGCTAGTGTAAACACCCCTTTACTTACTTAGCTGGCCATATACAGAACATTTGTTACATAAGCCGAATTAAGAAAAAAATCCATTATTCTCCTTTTGTTGCTTTATTTTCCCAATCTGGAATATCGAGCCTTCTGATTTCACGCTTCACTTGATCGCTCCAGTTCTGTGTGTGACGCCATGCGGCCCGATTTATACGCCTCTTTAATGGGTTCATCACCACCCATTCTCATGTCGTTGCATCTCGATACGATTAACTATACAGATGTCTTTGTATATTTCATACAGTTCATTGTTCACCGTCAACAAAGAGTGGCCCTTAGATCTCTCGAAAAATTTTCCTCTCAAACACAACAAGCACTGTCTTATCTGCTTGCGCAAGGACCCATGCCTCGGTAGTATCAGTGTTGTGTAAAGTGTTACTTTTGTTTGTTGAGATGTGGCTTTGTTCTTAAACTGCTTACTTAAGCAAAAGTAGCATCTGTTGGCCAACACGATTCTTATTCGTATTTCACAACTGATGTTGTTTGTTGTGTTTATGGCAGCGCCGAGGTAGACAAAGCCTTCTACTACCTCAAATATATAGGAGCCAAGTTCAACAGATGGTCTTAGATTTAAGGACACATTGAGCGTTGGCACCATCAACTTGGTCTTCTTGTCGTTTACCACCAGACCCAGTTTAGCAGATTTTCCTCCGACCTTCTTAAAGGTATCAGTTATTTTTTTTCTGATCGGCCCATGATGTCTATATCTTCAGCATAACCAAGTATCATGTGACTATTGGTGTAAATTGTGTCATTTATGTTGACGTTTGCAATTCGTATAACCTTTTCCAGCAGGATGTTGAAGAGATCGCACGATCCTAGTCTGAAACCTCTTCTGGTACTAAACTGTTCGGGGAGGTTCTTTCTTATTCTAACTGAGGACCGGGCATCAGTTAAAATCATTTTACAAAGCCGAGTGAGCTTTTCGGACATGGCGTGGAATACTTTTGAACGTAGGGGCTGTCGGAGCCTGCTTTTTAATGGAAAAAAGATGGTAAGTGACGATATGCATCTCTCGGGTCTTCTCCAGGATTTGCCATAGGGTAAATATCTAACCATTGGTGGATTTTCCAGGTCTAAAGCCGCGCATTGGTATGGTCCAATTATTTCGTTGATTATAGGCTTTAGTCGTTCGCACAATGTCCGTGACACTATCTTGAAGGCAATTGTGAGAGGGCTTATTTATGCCCCTGTAGTTATAGCATACAGTCCCATCTCCTTTCTTGTGGACGGGACACAAAATGGTTCCAATCGCCGGGTACGCACGATATATACACCTTTTCAGCGTGTGGCCTCCGGTTTTGAACAGCTCGGCTGGTAGGCCATCGGCACCTGCTGCCTTATTATTCTTCAGTCGGTTAATTGCCATTTTTATCGCATCTTGGCTGAGCGGTATATATTCAATACCATTTTCTGGGATTAGATCTGTGGTTGGATATCATCTGTTTGGAAATATGTTTTCATATCCCGAGCACACTATCTATATCAGTTACCAAATTACCTTGCTGGTCTCTACAGGAGGATCTCCTTCTACCAAAGCCATCAGTTTGACGTTTCACTCTTTGGTAGAATTTTCAGACTTCTCGCTTTTCCATTTCTCTCTTTTTCCTGTGGAAAAGACGTTTCTCCTCTCTCCTTTTCTCCCTACACCCCTCACGGGAGCTACGCGTAGCTACTGATTATAAAGTAGTACTATACAGATCAGTAAAATTTTGCAACACTGTCAGTTCGTTTTGAAAAACATTATTCTCTGTAATAGAGGGTAATAAATGAAGTTGAGCCAATGGGGGAATACTCCACTCAAGCTAATCAAGTAGTACTATACATTGCATTTTTCTCTTCGGTAGCAGCATAACATGGGTTTCTTGGTGGAGGTCTCTGGTATCCAAGTATGGATTTTGCGGCTGTTTACATGGAGTGGACAATATTTTGCCATTGGGCTGATATGTTATCGGGACGAGGAGTGCTTTGATTGTGAAATTGGGCAAGTTGAGTGGAATATGATGTGGCTATCTGTTGTGACTGCAGCTTATCCATGTCCAACTTCCGTGTTGTGTCTGTTCGTACTTTAGCTGCCACTTTTAATCTGGACCACGTTTGATCGGGATCACGAGAACAACATGTGCAAAAAAATCATAACCACGTCCTTAAACAGTTTTTTTCCGAACAGTTTTTTAATTTAATGTGAGAAGTACGGTAAGCACGGCAGCCTTGCACTTATATGCCCAGGTTCTATTCCCAAGCCGGGCAGAAACGTTTTACATTAAACTGTGGCAACATACACCTCAGCGCAATGTAGGCGATATATCCTGAGTATTCCAATCAATCGGCGATAAGAAGTAGGTCAACTATCATTGAGATAACATGAATAGGAGTGCACTGATTGATATGAGACAAGTCTCCCATGCCTATTCTGGGATGTGTGTGGGAACAAAGTACCCAAATAATTGAACATATATATAAAGCCCATATTATATCCAGCAGAAGGCCTCTTTATGCTTTCAGAATACCTCTTGACGTCATCTATTAACACAAAACCTCCCAAGGTATCCTGTAGAGAGAATATCTCTTGAAGTCTTCTATGGACAGAAAATCTCTTGAGTTCTTCTCTAGATAAAATACCTCTTGAAGTCTTCTATGGACAGAAAATATCTTGAGTTCTTCTCTAGATAAAATACCTCTTGTTGTCTTCAGTAGACAGGAAGCCAGTTGAGGTCCCCTGTAAAAAAAGACCTCTTTAAGTCTGCTATAGACAAAAGACGTCTTTATGTCTCCTTTGGACAGAAGACTATTTTGTAGTCAGAATACATCTCGAGGTCTTTTATTGACAGAATATCTGAAAATCTTAAATAAAAAGAAAACTTATTGAGGTCTTCTATAGACAAGAAACATCTTTCGAACTAATACAGAGAGAAAACCTCTTGATGTCTGCAAATATAGACAGATGACCTCTTGAGGTCTTTCGTTGACAGAAGACATCTTGTGATCTTCAATTGAAAGAATATCTTTTAGGGTTTTCTATGAATAGGAAACGTCTTTAGAGCTTCTTTATACATAAGAACTCTTGAGGTCTACAAAGATAGATAGAAGACCTCTTAAAGTTCGCTTGAAGCTTTCCATAGATTTTTTGAGATATTTTGTAGTCGGAAGACCTTTCGCGGTCTTTCGTTGACCCTTTGAGGTTCGCAAATACAGAAAAATGGACAGGAGACTTCTGGAAGTCTTCTATAGACAGAAGACACCTTTATGTCTTCTGTAGTCAGGAGACCTCTTGAAGTATTCTGAAAACAGCAGACCTCTTAAAGCCTTCTATAGACAGAAGAGATCTAGAAGTCCTCTATAGTCAGGAGACCTCTTAATGACTTTTATAAGCGAGACCCCTTTTATAAGCGTCTTTAGAGCTTCTTTATACATAAGAACTCTAGGGGTCTACAAAGATAGATAGAAGACCTCTTAAAGTTCGCTTGAAGTCTTCCATAGATTTTTTGAGGTATTTTGTAGTCGGAAGACCTCTCGCGGTCTTTCGTTGGCCCCTTGAGGTACGTAAATACAGAAAAATGGACAGGAGACTTCTGGAAGTCTTCTATAGGCAGAAGACACCTTTATGTCTTCTTTAGTCAGGAGACCTCTTGAAGTATTCTGTAGAGAGCAGACCTCTTAAAGCCTTCTATAGACATAAGACCTCTTGAAGTCCTCTATAGTCAGGAGACCTCTTAATGTATATTATAAGCGAGACCCCTCTTGAAGTCTTCTATAACAGAAGATCTCTTGAGGTATTTTAAAGACATCTTGAGGTCTTTCGTTAACAGAAGACCTCTTAAAATTGTTTATAGATAGAAAAACCTCTTAAGGTCTTCTATAGGTTGTATACACCTTTATAGATTATATAGAGGGAAGATGTCTTGAGGTCCGCAAATACAGAAATATAGACAGAAGACTTCTGGAAGTCGTCTATAGACAGAAGCCTCTTTATGTCTTCTGTAGGCAGGATATCTCTTCAAGACTTTTATATAAGACATTTTGAGGTACTTTGTAGTCAAAAGACCTCTGAAGGTATTTTGTTGACCGAAGACCTCTTGAGGTCTTTTGTCGACGAAATACCTCTTGAGATCTTCATATACAGACAGAAGACCTCTTAATGTCTTCTATAGGCAGGATATCTCTTGAAGCCATTTATAGGCGGAAGACGTGTTGGGGTATTTTGTTGATAGATGACATCTTGAGATTTTCCATAGAGAGAAAACTTTTTGAGGTTTTCTATAGGCATTAGCCATCTTCAGAACTTCTATAGACAGAAGACCTCTTGAGGTCTGAAAATACAGGCAGTAGACTTCTCGAGTTTCTCTATAGTCAAAAGACTCTCTATGTCTTCTGTAGCCTGGAGACCTTTTGAAGTCTTCTATAGACAGAGGTATTTTATAGTCAAAAGACCTCTTGAGATGTTTTATAGACAGAAGACTCTTGAGGTCTTTCATAGAGAGAAGAATAATTGGGGTCTTTTATACAAGGAGACCTATTTAGTTTTTTTAGACAAAATATCTCTTGAGATCTTCTATGGACAGGAGGCCTTTGAGATCTTCTATAAGCAGGAAACCCCTTGAGATCTTCTATAGACAGGAAATCTCTTAAATTCATTTATAGACAGAAGCCGTTTTGAAGGCTTTTATTGACAGAAGACCTCCGTAGGTATTTTATAGACAAAGGACTTCTTGAAGTCTTTTATATAAAGAATACTTCTTGAAGTCTTTATATGAAGAAGACTACTATAAGTCTTTTATATGAAGAAGACTTCCGTAGATCTTCTATAGCAAGAAAAACGTTAAGTCCTTTTCGAAGTTTTGTACAGAAATAATACCTCTTGAGGTCTTCTACCGACTGAAGACATCTTTTCAGGCAGGCCGTATTTTATATACAGGAGACATCACCTTCTGTCTATAGAAGACCTCAAGAGGTTACCCACTTCACCCACTCGTTAGCCTATAGATGGGGTTATAAGAATGGCTAAATATTATAAATAAAAATAATGTCCGTGAGTGTCCATTACCAACAAATATTGGGGAAAAATGTATTAGAGTCTTGGAATATGATTAAAATCGATGCTTAGAGCTCCAAAAAATATTCTTATCAAGAAATCGATAGAAACAATTTACAAAGTCAAAATTGTAAACTAAATTGGGTTCAATATTTTCAAGACTACAACAAAAGTACAAAAAAAGTCACATTTAATAGCTTTACGAGGGCAGTTCGAAAACTTCTTAGCCTAGCACAAAAAGCGCGGTATAAACCGAAAAAAGTTAAGTGTTTTGGAAACTTCCATCTCTGTTATGAACACATGTTAAATTTTGTTTCGATCACCTTCATATAGAAACAGGTGTTCAAATTTTTTTTTTACAATGGAAAAATTAGAAATGCGTGCTGTCATTAAATATTTACATAAAAAAGGTTTATCGGGACAAGAAATTCATAATGATATGGTAAATGTGTTAGGTAAAAGTGCTCCTTCATATGCAACAGTAAAAAATGGGTTACTGAATTTAAACGTGGTCGTACCAGCATTGAAGATGAACCAGGTAGTGGACGTCCAAAAACAGCAACAACAACAGAAATTGTAGCCAAAGTGCATGATATGGTATTAAATGATCGACGAATAAAAGTGCGTGAAATTGCTAATATCATGGGCATCTCAAATGATCGAGTCCATTTAATTTTGCATGAAGAACTACAGATGAAAAAGCTTTCTGCAAGATGGGTGTCGCATTTGTTAACAGTCGATCAAAAACGCATAAGAATGAACATTTCTCAAGCTTGTTTGGATCGTTTTAAGCGAAATAAAATGGTTTTTAAGCGTCGTTTCATACCCAGCAAAAAGTTTGCATCCACGGAAGCAGTTAAATCACTGGTGCAAGTGTCACGAAGTGCTTCTTTTTCTATGAATTCCTCAGTGAATTTTACAAGGGAGCGCGCAGAAAGGAAGCACTCCATTTTGCTTCCGCAGCACGCAGTTAGGAAGCACACCATTTTGCTTCCGCAGCACGCAGTTAGGAAGCACTCCATTTTGCTTCCGCAGCACGCAGCTAGGAAGCACTCCATTTTTACAATTTTTACCACTTTTACGAGTTTTGCGTTCCCGTACACAAAATTTGTATGAAAATCGTTTACGACTTTTACCACTTTGTAAAGTACGGGAACAGGCCATTAATAAGACATTTTAATTTTATTCTTATAGGCCGTTTATATATAACAAGGTTAACCCAGTGGGTCTGGGTTTCAAATGTCATTTCCATTGTATATACTTCAAACAAATCCTCATAAAGAAGGTTAACCTTGCAAAAAACTATAATATAAACGCCGTATTACTTTAATTTCATTTGTTGAATGAAAATTGAATTTTTTATCGTTTATACATAAACGTGCTTGTTGGATGTAATCCAAATGTGAGGAAAAGGATTGCCTTTTTCATTAGTCCACTGGAAGCGCATCCATGCATGTAATGAAATCCTCACTCCAACTTGCACCACTTCCATTTTTTTTTGCTGGGTAACTGTTGATGAGACATGGATCCACCACTATACTCCAGAGACAAAAGAACAATCCAAACAATGGACTGAAGCTGGAGGAAGTGCCCCAAAGAAGGCAAAAACAATTCAATCGGCTGGTAAGGTTTGGGACTTCAAAGGTATTTTATTGATTGACTATCTGCAAAAGGGAAAAACAATAAATTCAGAGTACTATTGCAACCTTTTGGATCAATTAAATGTACAAATTCGAGAAAAACGTCCTGGCTTACAAAACAAAAAAATAATTTTTCATCAAGGCAACGCACCAGCGCACAAGAGTGTTTTAACAATGGCTAAAATCAACGAATTAAAGCACGAGTTGCTTGACCACCCACCTTATTCTCCTGATTTAGCTCCAGTGACTTTTACTTGTTCCCAAATCTAAAAAAATTCCTTGCTGGCAAGCGTTTTACCTCAAATGAAGATGCAATTACAGTTGTAAACCACTATTTGGAAGACCTTGAGGAAAACTATTTTAATCAAGGGATAGGATTTCCAAAAAAACGTTGGACTAAGTGTATTGAAGTTTCAGGAGATTATATTGAAAAATAAAAATATTTTTTAAAAACTAACTATTCTCCTTCATTGATAGGCTAAGAAGTTTCCGAACCGCCCTCGTATAAGTCCAAAAGAGAAGATATCTGGTAAAGATAATTCAAATTTCTGCCTTTTTAATTCAGTGATTGATATTTTATGTGAGGAAAATGAATGGAAATCGATGGGTTCCACGCTGTTTCGTTGGTTGTGGACATGTACATGTCCGAAAAATATCAAAACTCCCACCGCTGAACCCTTCATGTCAACAGCAAGGGCTTTGATTTAGAAGATATTGCGTAACGTGAAGTGCACAGAAACAAAGGTGCTCTTTCTTGTGTAATAATGGATCAGAAATATTTTTTCGGTACATAAGCCATGAGTAAAAGAGGTGTAAACATCAAAACCATCAAAATTAAATACTTTACTTCCTATAAAATCAACCTCTGGATGCTCCTGTTACTATGTTGTTTCTGCACATCAAACATCTTGGGATCGTTTGAATTTTCAAGGCCTTGATGGTGACATGTAGCTTTCTGCGATTGGATTTTGTTCACAAAAATATAATTTTCAATTCCTCTCCTATCGTTAGATATAACGGTATTTGTGGGCAAAATTGGTTGGTTCTATTCAGATGAACCGGAGTGTATGTACCTAATGATGGATATATATTCATAGTTATAAAATTATTTCAGCTAGAGTTTCAATTTTGTTATTATAGAGAAAAATAGAAAGTATGTATGCGTGGGGCAGTATAACCACTTTCTTTAATCTCGTTTCGATGGAGCTTGAGGTTTCCAAGCAAAATCGTGAAAACCTAAAAAAGCCTTAAAAATGTGAACTTTGCCCGCGATTTATTTTAAATTTTTTTTATTTTTCTCATCTATGAACATTGTAGTTTCAGAAATCGCGAAAACTTCCAAGGTGTAAGCACTTTTCATTTAAATTTATTTAAGGCGCACCGTGGGAAGCGTTCAACAATGTTTCTATCTAATATATAAAAGGCAATGTGTGTATGTTAGTATGTTTGTTTGTTTGTATGTTTGTATGTTTGTATGTTCCGAATAGACTCAAAAACGGCTGAATAGATTTTCTTGAAAATTTCAGATAATGTACTGGGAACACCGGTGGTGAAAATAGGCTATATATTTTTTTGAATGGTCGTCGCGGAAGTGAAATATCGCGGTCATCCCAAATTATTCAAAAATTTATTATTTCAGATAATATACCTAGTTTTAGTAAGTGTGACTACAAAACGCTAAAACACTGGCTTCAATATGTGGGATAACGCGGTCAACGCCATATTTTGGAATACAGTAAAATCCCGATGACTTGAGATGTCACTATATAGAAATTCCGAAAAATCGATTGGGAAATCTTATGAAATTTTGTATGTGGTGTTTTTAGGTCTAAGAATAGGTCATAATCTATTTTTTTATCCCGCTAAGTGTAGTGACCGGTGGTCCTCCCCACAATTTTTTTAAGAAAACCGCTAAATTCAAGTTACTTTTTAATATATTGTTTACAAATTGTTTGCAATGCTATGGTAATTACAGTCTTGACCCTAAATGGTCATCGCGAAAGTGAAATATCGCGGTCATCCCAAAATTTTCAAAAATATATTATTTCAATAAATTAGAACTGTCGTAAGCTGTTTTTATACGGCTAAGAGTAGTGACCGGCGGTCCTCCCCCACAATGTTTTTAAGAAAATCTGAAATCTTAGATATTAAATGTATTATTTCAATTAATATACATAATTTTAGTAAGCGTGACACAAAAATGATATAAACACTAGCTTGAACAAGTGGGATAGCACGGTCGTGAGCTATTTTAATACGGCTAAGTGTAGTGACCGGAGGTTCTCCTTCAAAATTTTTTTTTTTTTTTTAAAAAAATCTGAAGTCCATGATGGTTTTGAACGTATTGTTTACAGATTGTTTGCAATACTACTGTAATTACTGTCTTGACCCTGAATGGTCTTCGCGGAAGTGAAATATCGCCAAAAGTGAAATATCGCGGTCATCACAAAATTTGCAAACATTTATTATTTCAGATAATATACATAACTTTGTAAGCGTGCCTAAAAAACGCTATAAACACTGAACACTAAGCAATAAGTGGGATAGCGCGTTCAACTTCACATTTTGGAATACAGTAAAATCCCGATAAATTGAGATGTCACAAGATCGAAATTCCAGAAAGATCGATTGGAAATCAGACAAAGTTATTGATATACAATACAATATCATCATTGGAATCAGAATACCGCGATTGTGTTCGATTTTTGCAAATATTATAATTACGGATAAAATCTCAAAATGTGGGAAGTGAAACTTCATGAGCATTGATTTCAATCATTGGAATAGCTAGATAAAGATACATTTTTTAAATACCGCAAAATCTCGATAATAACAACTACAATTTATAGAAGTAATTTTTTTTATGAATTATATAAATGTTGCCATACATATCCCGACGGAACATACATTTCGCTGAGGGGTATTTTACCACTATTGCATATAGAGCGCGAAGAAAAAAGGCGTTACGTTCGATCGGGCTGAATGAGGTTAAATCCACCAAAAATAGCGAAAATCAGGCGCCACCTTTCTATGGGAGCTATATCAAAACGAGGACATATACTGAAAATTCTCTGCAAGACTGTTTACGACCCCCAACAGTGGCTATATCTCTGAACTATCGAAAATCTGGAGGTACTGTTTTATGGGAGCTATATCAAGACGTGAACCTATAACTTTTGCATACCGAGCGCAAATAAAACGGCGTGTCTTTCGGTCGATACGAATATTTATGCTCTCCTCTTTAAATTACATTAAAACCAAATTTTAGCCATTTCGGTGTGATAATGATGTTAAATCCTCAAAAATAGCGAAAATCAGCCTGTACCGTTCTATGGGAGCTATATCAAAACGTGGACCTATACCAACAATTCTTTGCAGTAATAATTACGACCCCAACCGAGACCAACAATCCAATATATAGCAATGTTAATTGACGTGCACCGATCATTATATGTGGGTCACAAAGTGCTTTAACTGTCAATTTATGGTGAAGGGTATAATAAAAGAGATTTTATATCGTAAATTTGGGGGATACCATTACATGGATTTTATGTCAAAACATTGATTTATATTATGAAGTTTCTAGAGAGTTGCCTAATTATGGTTGTATCAATGCTGGATAGATAACTAAAGTTTACGCGGAGAACCCAAACAACGGGCCAGCAACGCGGACCGGGTCAGCTAGTATATTATAATTAATAGTTTTTATTTGTTTTTCTTCCTAAAAGTGTGACACTATTTCTTTTATTTGGAATTTTGTGTGTATCTACGCGTCTGTTGTTGCTTTTGTGTTTGGCATTTCTATACATTTCAATAAAAGAAAAATCACTACCGCTTCTAAATGTGTGTATGTCGGAGAAAGGCAATGGGTCTCCCGTGAATTTACTCTCGGTCACCACCAGTATGAGTTTACACAGGTTGTGAGTGAGAGTAAATTTACGCTCACGGGACACACATTGCTTTACTCTGGTGTATGTGTATGTGTTTTTGTGGATTTTGGGTTTGTATTTATATTTCATCTAACAAATATTTGTTTGGACCCAAACATATATTTGTTTGCAGGACCAAACATATGTTATGTTTGAGACTGTTGCAAACATACATATGTTTGCTGCAAAATATGTTTGGGACATATGTTAGAGAGACCTTTTTTCCCTCCGTGTACGAATTTAGTTTGACAAAAAATGGAATGATATTTATTTCCAAAAAAAATTATAATTTGCGTCTGCAATATTTTGCACCGACTTCGACTGTAATAAATTTCTTTTTACCGAGGCTTTGTTGTCTTTCTAACGATCATAATTAACTTTGTTAGTTCATGTTTAAATGTAAAATGCTATGATTTATATTCACTATATCAAAAACACTGTAAACACTTTTTACTAAATGAAACTCATACAAAAATAAGGACATCGGCACAGGCTTTTGACCTAGCATCCATTCAGAGAAACAAAAAAACGTAGCTGAGCAACAAACATTAAAACTAACGAATTCGTATTCATAGACACACACATTTATATGCATATGTCAAACAAGTTATATGTAGCATATATCAAATGTACACACACATATATATGGTCCTCTGTGTTCCTTCTATCTTTTTTTCTCATCATGTGTGTATATGTTTGTCACCATCTCCTTTTTTTAAATCAACATTTTGTGACATCCTTTTGCGTGAGTCAATGTTTTGTAATGTTTACCTTTCAATTTCAATTACAGACTGCTTCATTAATTATACCATCAGTGCAGAAGCAAGATTCTGGAAACTATACATGCAGTCCTTCAAACAGTGAACCACGTACAGTTATTTTACATGTATTAAATGGTAAGTAGTGATCCCTGTTTGCTGATGTTTCCATTTTTTGTTGTCGTTTCGTTTTTAATGTTATTTTTTGGAAGACTTTTTTGTTTTTGTGAAATGTTTTTTTTTTCTCTTTCAAAGATGCTTTCTCCGGAGAGTCATTTGGAAAGTGGGTTACAATCAATTACATTTAATGGTCCTTTGCTGTGTAGTTTTAGGGTTTTTGTTCATTTTTACATGTGTGGTATTTTGTTGGTGAATTTTGGTTTAACGAAGAAATCAAATGCTAGAGGTTATGGTTAGTGACCATGTGATGCTCTACACTCCACAGAATTTTTGGAAAACTTAAATATATTTTTCTGGGAATGCCGATTTTACTTAATTTCCTAGAATTGCCTCAGTCAATGGCATTGGGAGAAGACACACATTTTTGTGGGAGTACAAAGAAGAAGAACGTATACGTAGTGTCGTCACTCATATACTGTCTTCCTCTCTCTATTTCTAAAATGTATATGGGGATTTCTGTGCGAAATTGGACATTTTTTCAAAATGAATTTTTTGATTTTCTTAATTTTTACTGTTGTAATGCTGCTCATCAGCAAAACATTTTAGTATATTTTCAGTTTTTTTTTCACGGAGGTCCCGGAGATATCGCGCCTTGAAAAATCGAATTCTGAAAAACTCCACAATGCGGGAAGGGTATTATAAGTTTGTTTTGCTAAAAGTTCATGTAACACCGCGAAATTTTCGTCGTAGACCCCCAATGTTATATACCATTTTTCATATCTCGACGAGATAAAGCGATATTGCGATGTGTGTCTGTCCGTCCGTGTGTCCGTCTGTCCATTAAAAATTGTAATCAAACTCCAGGCCGCAATTATGGACCGATCGTCACGAAATTTGGTATGGAGGTCAGTTTCACATCAGAATAGATTGCTTTTGTTATTGGTGATGATCATGAAAAATTTAGATAGGAAAATGACCAAAAACAAAATTTTTATACGAATTTGTATCTGCTCTGTAGCTCGCAATCATAGTCCAATCAGCGCGACATTTTAAATAAGGAGTGAGCTTATGACACAAAAAAGCTTGCAATTGTACATGATGATCAGATAGTTTTTAGCGGGTGAAATGGACCTATTTTTTTGTGAAAATTAAAAAAATTAATATATATCTTATGTCTTTGTTCCTGTTAGACCCATTCCGCCCTCGTGAGTTATTTTTGAAAGACGATATCTCGACCTTCCCATAGATGTCAATTATGTTGATGTACGTGCTCAGATAACTGATTTATAGCCTAGTATATACCGAAACTGCCCAGTTATAGTTTAATACTGACAAATTTTTACACGAGGTAAGAATTTTGGTCAAGGAAGATGCCAACAGTCTTGGCTAATGAAAAACATCTAAATTCAATTTTTGGTCTATATTTTATTTCTAGGAGATATGTTTCGGCAATCTACGAAAATAAACTTGAAAACCAACATGAATATAGCGGTTAGATAACTGAACTACTGCCTAACATATTAGTGGTTTTTTTATTGTTGTGATACTCTTGCATAGAACTACATTTATATTCCATGTTACAAAATGTCGCAATCATGATAGATAAGTTTTCAAATCATGAAAAAAAGTTTCCCAGGTTTTTAAATTGTTACAAATTACAATATTGTACAGGATCTTGAAGTTTTTGCGATATCTTTGGTAGAATGTAATGTAATAGTACCTCGAAATATTGGTCTTTTTTCATTGATCGATTCAATAAAAATTACAGAGAACTATTTCTAAAATTCTTTTAATATTTGTTTATACATGAAACATGTTCGCCTTGCGGCCCCTTTTACGACGGTGCAATTTTTTGGGGCAAGCCCATACTTCCTGAGACGACGCCAACTAAACTGAATAGTGCCTAAGATAACCCTCGAAGGGAGAAACCGGTTTGGCCTTAATTTTGTACATCGCATTATTTCTTAAAGACTTGAAATACACTCCTTCGGTTGCCTCTCACACATATTTTGAAAAGAAGGCCGTTAAAGGACACGTCTCGGATTGTTTCAATTTGTTTTTTGTTTTTTTTTTTTTTTTGTCTTGTTACGACGTTAAAATTTTTTTGGGGCCAAAGTCCATTCTTCTTAGGAAATTGGCCCAAAATTAGAAGTTGCCTGTGCCATGACTACGTGAGCAAACAATATAATTGAGTGAAAAATAATCTAGAGAGTATAAACTAAGGAACAAATAATTGAGTGGGAGATGGCTTAGAGAGTAATACACTATACCACAATATGTATGTTCTATATCTCTGGTATGTTACCATGTATATCAACTTATGTATACATGACCGGACGTCTAAAATATGTCGCAATCGTATAAAACAGATTCCTTGGAAAATAGCGCCCAGGTGTAGTGGAGTATGGTATCATATGGTCGGCCCTGTCCGACTATAACCCTCTCTTACGTGTTTTTTTTTTAATTCGATAAAAGATTTGTCTATTTTGACCAAGATTAAGGAAGTTATGAGCATTTCTTTTGGCACGATATCCCTAGAACCTGTAGTCAAAAAAAAAAAGGAAAAAAACTGAAAATATACTCAAAAGTTTTGCTGATGAGCGGCATCACCACAGCAAAAAATAAATTAAATCAAAAACCTAATTTTGAAAAGATGTCCGATTTCGCTCAGAAATTCCCATATATAAAGATGGTGATAGTAAATATTCCCACAAATTATTCTACTTGGGATTTCTTATTATACCAATAACATTAATACCAATAACAATATAATACCCTTTCCACGTATTATAAGTTTGTTTTTCGAAAAATGCATGTAACACCGCGAAATATTCAACGTAGACGTGTGGTATACCAAAATTCATATCTCTACGAGAAAAAGCGATCTTCACGAAATTTTGTCTGTAGGTCGGCTGAGACCAGAATACACCCCTATTTTTTGCAAATTATATCAATGTTGTAGTTAGATAAAGGAACTACTGTCTAACATCATGGGGTACCTAAACCAACTTCAAATGGAAGGTGCTTACACCGTTGAGGATTCTGAAACTACAATGTTCATAGATGAAAACAATCAAAAAACAAAAAATCGCCGGATCGCTTTTTTAATTACTCGCGATCAATAACAAAAAATCGCCGGATCGCTTTCAAAGATCGCGATCAAAGTCACATTTTTAGGTTTTTACTATATTGATTGGAAACCGCACGTCCTATTGGAACAGGATTAGAGTAAATGTTGTAGCTGTGGAAATTCTCTACAAGATTGACGTTTATGACTTTTTCCTAGTTTTTACCATTTTTGAGATATAGAAGTTGAAATTGGGACAATGAAGTGACAGTATCGCTTCAATGTCATGCACGGTGCGCCTTAACTAACTTTGAATGGAATGTGTTTACACCTGGGAAAAATAAAACAAGTGAGAAAAGGTTATAGTCGGTACGGGGCCGACTATGTGATACCCTACACCACTACCTCTGTGCATAATCTTTTCACTCGAAAACATTTCTTTTAGGGAGATACGAAAGTTTTCACCTATCTGGCTTTTATACCAAATGACTTAAGGCGAACTGAACCAAAATAATTAATATTGAATTTTATATTTGACTACTATCGGCATCACCAACATCAATAGGCTTCTATCTCTGTGCAAAAATTTCGTGATGATCCGATCAAAATTGCGACCTGTAGTGTGATTGCAGAAAAAGTGGAAAAGGGATGCATTGCCGACTATTGCGATATCTCTATTATTTGACCACCTATGCCAACTTACTTTGCATAATTTTAAATACGCGATTTTCTACTTTCTTTTAGAAGGTCCCCAACCAAAGGTGTGATATCCGTCATTATTATTAAAATCGCAAAAATGAAAAGTTGGGTTCTATTAGCAACTAATTCGATATCTTCGTTGTTTGACCACCTACGACAACCTACGTTACATCCATGAAAAGGTGATATTTTCTACTTTCATCGCCAGGTTTTGCTTTTTGTATACCCCGTACTTTTGACTTTTTCTCCAAATAATTTTTTTGCTCATTCCGACCCCTAAATATTATCCGACCATGACCAAAATCAATAGGCTTCTTCTCCTGTGAAACCCCCACTAACCCTCGAAATTTCGTGACGATCCGATCAAAATTGCAACCTGTAGCGGGATTTCCAAAAAAAATGGAAAAATGGGATGTATTACCGACTATTGCTATATCTCCGTTAGTAGGTCACCTACGCCGACCTAGTTTGCATCATTGGAAAGACGGGAATTTTTACTTTCATAGTCAGGCTTTGCTTTTGGAAAGTCCCCAACCAAAGCTGTGATATTATCATTATAATTAAAATCGCAAAAAAGAAAATTTGGGTTTTATTTGCTACTATTGTGATATCTTCGTTGTTTGATCACCTACGAGAACCTACTTTACATCATTAGAAAGGCGATATTTTCTACTTTTATTATCAGGTCTTGCTTTTGGTATACCCCATATAGAAGCTGAAATATTCGGTTTGGAAAAAAACATTGTCTTTTTCTCCAAAAAAAGTTTTTGCCATTTTTTTTGTTTGCCCATTCCGACCCCTAAATATTATCCGACCATCACTAAAATAAATAGGCTTTTTCCCCTGTGGGACCCACATCAACATCCAAAATTTGGTGACGATCCGATCAAAATTACGACCTGTAGCGTGATTTCTTTAAAAGTGGAAAAATGGGATGTATTACCGACTATTGTGATATCTCCGTTATTTGGCCACCTACGCTAACCTACTTTGCATCATTGTAAAGGCAGGACTTTCTACTTTCATAGCCAGGTTTTGTTTTTGGAAAGTATACAACAAAAGCTGTGTTATTCGTCATTAGAATTAAAATCGAATAAATGAAAAGTTGGGTTCTATAAGCGACTATTGCGATATCTTCGTTGTTTGACCACCTACGACAACCTACCATACATCGCTGTAAAGGTGATATTTCCTGCTTTCATTAGCAGGCTTTGCCTTTAATATAGCCCATATAGATACGGAGATATTCGCTTTGAAATAAAACGTTGACTTTTTCCGCAAATAAGTTTTTTGCCCATTCCGACCCCTGAATATTATCCGACCATCACCAAAATCAATAGGCTTCTTCCCCTCCGGGACCCTCATCAACGACCAAAATTTGGTGACGATCCGGTCAAAATTGCGACCTGTAGCGTTATTACAAGGTTTAGATGGACAGACGGACAGACGGACGGACGGACGGACTGACGGACGGACACACATAGCCAGATCGACTCAGCTCGTCGAGAAATTCATTTTGGTATATATAAGTATGGGTCTACGACCATTATTTCGATGCGTTACAAACTTTTTGGCCAAAACCAACTTATAATACCCTCCCCACATAGTGGTGTAGGGTATAAAAACGAAAAAATCGACGAAGGGATTTTTAAATAAATCGCGGTCAAAAGTCTCAGTTATAGAGTTTTTTAAGGTTTTCAGAAATTTGCTTGTAAACCACAAGTTCTATCGAAATGGGACTGAAGAAAATGTTGTAGCAGGTAAAATTCTCTACAACATTTTTTTAGTCTCATTTCGATGGGTCTTGCGGTTTCCATGCAAAATCCTGAAAACCTTAAAAACCGTAAAAATTTGAACTTTGACCGCAATTTATTTAAAAATCCCTCTAGCGATTTTTTCTTGTTTTTGGATTTGTTCATCTATGAACGTTGCTGTTTCAGAATCTGAAAAAACTTCCTAGGTGTAAGCGGTTTTCATTTAAAGTTAGTTAGGACGCACCGTACATGACATTGTTTTATAAGGAGGTGATACATTCAATGCATTGTCCCAATTTAAATTTTTATATCTCAAATTTGTAAAACCTACAAAAATATCATAAAGGTCAATCTTGTAGAGAATTTTCACAGATACAATATTTGCTATAATCCAATTTCAATAGGACTTCGGTTTCTGCCGATTCGGTCCAAAATTTGGTCTTCGTAATATTTTGTCCAAGCATAGTTTAAGTTCCTTCAGGTAAGTTCAAAGTTCGTAAAAATTGTGCGCACGATAACTCTAGAAGGGAGTGACATATTTGGTCCATACTTTACACATTCAAATATATCTACCAGATATAGATCAGTTTCGAATATGGACTTTATTTGTCCACTCCTTCGGGTACCTATGACACAAAATTTCGGATAAGTTCACTTTAAGACCTGCTTCAGAATCAATTTGATTTTTGTTGAAGCAAATTGCATTCGCTGCCTCAATTACGACGGTAAAAGTTTTTTAGGGGTATGTTCATACTTCTTGCGAAAACATCCCGAAATGTGTAAAAAACCCTATGGCACCATATGTAGTGGCTGGCGAGCGCGATAACTCTCGAACTGATCAACCGATTTGGTCCCAAATTTGGCCTTCGTCATATTTTGTCCAAACTTAGTTTCAGTTCGAAGATGGGAAAATACCGGTCCCCAACTTCGGGTACTTCCCCCCAATATTTAAAAAATGTCACTAAAATGGTATGCACGATATCTCCTGAATGGGGCAACCATTTTGAATTAAACTTTGGATCTCCTAACATTTTGTCCAAATTTAGTTAAACTTTTAAAATGGCCCATATCGGTCCTCTCCTAAGGATAACTCCCCTACAAAAGTTCAACATTTGTATCTAAGTGCAGTTTAGGGCCTGTTCGAAAATCCTTTGGAAATGTATACCGATGCTGTTCGATGTGGTCCTTTTTACATCGATATTATGTTTTCCGTGGACAAGCCCATGCTTCCTGGGATACTGGGGCGAAAGTTATACGACGACCCTCTGAAATGACTAGTGGGCGCGATAACTATAGAAATGATAAGACTCCCAAAATAAGATTCACTTCGATAATGGACTATGTCGGTCCATTACTTTAAGTACCTCCTCCGCAACACTTTTGAACTTTAATCCTAATCCACATTTTTTCGGCAAGTTCAAATGTCCAAAAAGGGTTTCAATTCACATGGGTATATCTCGGTCGGCAAAGCCGACTGATACTTTTTCACTTTTTTTATTTTTCTTATATATCAACATTGTGGTTTCAGAAAACTTCGCAGGTGTCAGCACCTATCAATTAAAGTTGGTTCAGACACAACGTAATGTTAGACAGTCGTTCCTTTATCTTACTGCCACATTGATATAATTGACATCATGTGAGAGGTCAAGAGTTGGTTTTCAAAGGTTAGTTCTCGCAAGTTGTCCAAATATTCCCCAGAATTTAAATTAATGATTAAACATTAATTTAATTAATCGAGCTATATGACCTAAGGAGATTACATTGAAAAATTGATATCTAGCGAAGTCCTACACACACATCAACAGCTATGCGACCATCGTTTCGTTTACTGGTTAGGTTAACATCCTCAGGCATATTAGATGTTGTTGTTGCTAGACAATTTTCGCAATTTGGAGCTCATATGTATACATCCAAAATTGCATTTATGAATTTCAAATTGAAGCTTTTTTATTTCCAAAGACGACTCATTTGTCCCATTTCTATTCAAGAAAAAATTTTTTCAATATTACATCATATTGCACCAATCGAAATGGGAGTAAAAAAATGTTGTAAAAAAATTTTCACTGCTACAACATTTTCTTCAGTCACATTTCGATAGAGCTTGCGGTTTCCAAGCAAATTTCTGAAACCCTTAAAAAACTATAAAGCTGTGACCTTTGACCGCGATTTATTTAAAAATCCCTTCGTCGAATTTTCGTTTTTTTTAATTTTTTTCGATATAGGACATTATAGATTCAGAATTTACAAAGACTTCCCAGGTGTAAACACCTTCCATTCAAAGTTAGTTAAGGCGCATTGTGCATGACATTGTTTGTAAGGAGGCGAAACAGTCAATTTATTGTCCCAATATCAACTTCTGTATCTCAAAAATGGTAAAACCTAGGAAAAAGTCATAAAGGTCAATCTTGTAGAGAATTTTCACAGCTACAACACTTGCTCTAAACCTAAAAATATGACTTTGATCACGATGTTTGAAAGGATCCGGCGATTTTTTGTTTTTTTTCATCTATGAACATTGTAGTTTCAGAATCCGCAAAAACTTCCCAGGTATAAGCACTTTCCATTTAAAGTTGGTTCAGGCGCACCATGATGTTAGACAGTAGTTCCTTTATCTAAGTGCTAATTTGCATCAAGTGAGAGTTCAAGCGTTGGTTTTCCTGCTTATAGTAGGCTGTAACTCTGTTATCTGACCACGTTCATCAACATAATTAGAATCAATGGAAAGGTCCAGCGTTCCTTCTCTAAATATAACTTACATTGGCTTAACATAGTTTCAGGGAATAAAGATATAGTCATTTCACTAACAACTTTACCAATTTTCACACAAAAGTTCTGGTGCATTTAACCTGCTAAATATTATCTGATCATCACGTTAAATTTCAAGCTACTTCTCTGCCGTAAACCCAAACCTTACAGTGCCGCTATAAAATGGATAAAAATCTTGTTTTTGGTCCATTTCACCCTCTAAATATTTCAGGACTATAAATATTTCAGGACTATTCTGGTCTGAACCCGACCTCCATACAAAATTTCGTGAATATTGGAACATAATTGCGGCCTGTAGCGAGATTACAATTTTTAATGGACGGACGGACGGACGGACACACATTTCAAAATCGCTTTATCTCGTCGATACATGAATTTTTCCAGCATAAATTCGGATCCGTCAGTCATTATGTAACCCATTACAAAGTAAAGTAAGCAAAAATAACTACTTATATTACTCCTTACTAAGTTATGAGTACGGTGTCCGACTACAAATCCGTGCATTGTGTGTTCAACGCTCCCCGTCGACCGTGTACTTTTTGTAAAAAAAAACTTTTGTTGGTGCACATGTAAGCTTTTAAACAACCTTTAATGTTCGTACGCGTGGCCTAGTGTGTAGTGTGTTCGGCTACAAATCAGAAGTTCGCATGAACAATTCCAGCAGACAGCGAAATAAAATAAAATAAAATAAAATAAAATAAAATAAAATAAAAATATGAAGTGTGTTGAAAATGAAAACAAATTCCACCTAAAATATTTTAAAAATAGAAAATATGTTTTAGCTTATTTTTCAACTTCTAGTGGCCATAGAATAACTAGTTATTCTAGTGGTCGAAAAATAGCCAGTTATACAGTGCGACATGCCCTTGTTAAAATAATGGGTTAGTAGGTGGTTTTGTAAGTAGTTACCACTACCCATGAGTACTATAAAACCCGTTATATAGGGAGGATTTTTTTGCTGGGTTGGTATACCACTTGGGTGGTCTATGACGAATATTTCGCGGTGTTACATGCATTTTTCAAAAAACAACTTCAAAAAAGTACATATTCGTCATTTGCAAAAACCGGTTAACCGCCACAATTAACCGTTTGTTTCGGTAAACCGGTTTCGGTTTTTACCACAAATCCGGTTAACCGGTTATCAGTTTTGGACATGTTACTACCGACTCCATCTAAAATGATAGAATTAAATTTTAAACTATGCATCTATCAGGTCACAAGAATTTAGTGGCTATTGTTGAATTTATTTGTAATTAAAGTTCTACATACTTCTTGTGAATTTTTTATGTTAATTATAACATAAAATCAACATAAGCATTGTTAAAATGTGATTTATTTTTTATTTGTGTTGTTTTTGTGCCTTGCCAGTACGTATCTACGAGTACATTAGGGTTATTATTATTTTTTTTTTTTGTAAATATCAAAACTACCACTGCACTGGCGTGTAGGCCATGAAAGTATTAAAAACATTGGTGTTACATTTTTCACTATTGTGAAAAAAGTTCCGATATGAAACGCATTCACATTTTGTTATTTTAAATCAACACCTTTATAAGTAAAACAATATAAAAAGGCCGTTAGAAATCGCTTTCGGTGCAGAACTTTTTTCGACCAGTGAAACTGGTTTTATTGCTAGGACGGTATTGATACTGGGATGGTATTTTTGCGTTTGTAACCCTAATGTATATGTTTTTTTCTTTTAAACCATCATCAATTAAATTTTTACCAATGACGACATGATTCTGCAAACAAACACACACATTCATGTATTTATGTCCATTGTATGTCGGCATATTTTTCACAATAAATTTCAAATTTTATATGCAATAGTACAACAATATTGAAAATAAAATAAGCCAACAAAAACTAACACATTGAAACAAAAACAACAACAGCAAAAACAAGTTAAATAATAAATAGTAAATATCATCAAATGGTAGCCACAAACTGTATTAATTTAAACGTTATTATTTCATAATTGAATACATATGCAAGAAAGCATTTAAATGTGGATGTGTACACATACATACATATGCTTGTATTATGGACATGCATATATCACTAAAAACCATGTAGTTGAATTCTATTGTTTGTTTGTGCTTATATACATATGTGTTTGTATATTTTGGATGATTGTTTGCCGAATGGTATAAAAATTGATTAAAATTTTTGTAATTTTTAAAAATATTTTCTATTGAGTACTTTGGTTGGCCACATTCATTTAAATCCTACTACGAGGTTTTTCATTTGTATAATATCTATCGTACCCGCATTAGCTTAGCTTCCTGCTGCTGCACGCATACATACACACACATACGATAATAATAAATAATAATGGTATTGATCTCTCTGTGGTTATGTGCATGTCAGAAATTGAATTGCACAAAGGAAATTATTTGTTAGCTGGTTGATTTTAAGTGCATTTCAATAAAGTATTTAGCCAAATCACTTAGAAGTGTGTGAGTATTTTTTTTTTTGCTTTTTATTAAATTTTATTTGTAGTGAAAATATCAGTTAGACAATGAATGGACAATTTATCAATTTGCTCAAATAAATGCTTGCTACAGTTGTTCAATAAATCGAGCATAGAAAAGACTTCGATATAAGCCAATATTTTATGTTGATGTTGCAATATTGAACCACAGTATGGAGGATACATAAATGTTTTTCTATTTATTACGCTTCAAATTAATAATTTATAAGTTTTAAAGTAATTTGAGGCGTTATAAATTAAAACACAAGTTAGCAAAGACTATAGTCGGGATGGGGCCGACTATGTGATACCCTACACCACTACCCCTGTATATAAGCTTTTCACTCGTAAACATTTCATTTAGGGAGATGATAAAGTTTCAACCTATCTGGCTTTTATACCAAATGACTTAAGGCGAACTGAACCAAAATAATTAATATGTAATTTTATATTTGACTACTGTCGACATCTACTACTTGGTACTGATTGGAAACTTTGTTGGTCTTCTTGATTAGCATTTTACATGTCTTTAATACAGAGGTGTTTGTTATTAAAGAAAAAAACTTCAAAATATTAAAATTGTGATAGCTTAGCGCCTTTTGCAATAACTCTGATCTTTTACCATAAATGCCACATTTTCTATTAATTTTAAGCTCAGATGGTTTAGTTTCATTATCAAGCACTTTCCTTGGAATGTGTCCAACAGCAACAGAAATATCTGGCATGGAAATTAAATTAAATAAATTGGAAATTGGGATATCCCAGCGTCTTTTTCAACATCACAAGCATTTCACCAATTTTGGTAACGCAATTGGGAACATTTTAAAGCTCAGAATGTTGAAACGCATCCAGGCAAAGCTGAGATACTCGTAAGTACAACTCAAATAAAAAAATGGGAAATTGGGATGTGCGTCAACCTATTTTGCATAATAACACTGTGCAACATTTTTGAGTCAATCAATTGAGGCAAAAACCATATTTGGGTTTTGTTTTCTTAGATTGGGTTCGGATTTTATGGCCACATCTAAACATGGTTAAATATCGAACTTTTTAAACAAATCAGGGCTGTATATCTGAAATCAATGCGAATCATGGTTTGACTTCTGCAGCAAACTTGCAGATAAGAGCAAGAAGAAAATATTTGGAGGAATAGTGAGCTCAAAAAACTGCACTTATTGCCTCAAATATTATAATATATCTAAAAATTTCATAATTTGTGTATATTTCTCCCAAGCTGTTAAATTTTTCTTAACGTTCCCTGTTGGGAAAATATTCGCTGGAATGTAATACACAACTCTTCAGAACAGTATGTTGTTGTAAAATGCTTCTATCGCCTTGTTTCTAGCAACATTTTTAACAACAATTTGATAAATATTTCAACAATTCATTGAAATTCCCAAAATGAGAATAAACAGCCTGTGTGAACATTGTTTGAAATAAGTTTTGTAGAAGATATGTTATGAAATACCCCTTAAACAACGTGAAGTAACCATTTAGAGTTCCAGAATGTTCTGAAGAATTGATGGTCACATTATTTGGAAAATTTTTAGAATGGTTACTTGGTTTTACTCCCAATAGTTTAGTTGCTACTGCCCAGGATACAGAAATTATGTAAACTTTTCTATATTTTAACGATTTTGATGCTCTAGATGCAGCTTTCCTAGTTCATCTGTTTGACACATAAGTTCTACTACTGTGGGGCTATAATAGTGCTGAAGACTGCAAAGCAAAATTCTTATTAGATTTGGAGATAAAGATCCGATCACTGGAAAAAAGGCTAATTTTAGGTCGGTTTAGATGAAGCCATAAAATCTACCCGATCTAACAATACAAAACCCAATTAAGGTTTGTGTATTCTCAATATGCACTTTCAGAAAATGCCCATTAGAAGTTGTTTGCATTTCCAGTGTTGCACAGTGAAATAAAGGTGCTATTTTCCTCATCCTTTGACGGGCTTTCCTTTGGAATACGACTACTAAAAGCGGAGATATTCGCATTAGAATAAATTTTTGAATATTGGTCCACATAATTTTTTTGCCCATTCCGACTCTTTTATATTATCCGACCGTCACTAAACTCAACGATCCTATCAAAATTGCGAACTGTAAAGTGATTTAAAAAAAAAAATGAAAAATTGAATGTGTTACCGACTATTGCGATATCACCGTTATTTAGTCACCTACGCCAACCTATTTTGCATCATTTTAAAGATAGGATTTTCTACTTTCATAGTCAGGCTTTGCGTTTGGAAAGCCTCCAACCAAACTGTGATATTCGTCATGATAATTAAAATCGCAAAAATGAAAAGTTGGGGTTTATTTGCGTCTATACCGATATCTTCATTGTGTGGACACCTTCGACAACCTGATTTACATGGTTTGAAAGGCAATATTTTGTACTTTCATTGACAGGTTTTGCTTTTGGTATACCTCTAAGAGATGCTGAGATATTCGCTTTGGTATAAAACGACTTTTTCCCAAATAATTTTTTTGCCTATTCCGACCCCTAAATATTACCCAACCATCTTCAAAATCAATAGGCTTCTTCCCCTCCGGGACCCCATCAACACCCAACATTTGGTGACGATGCGATCAAAATTGCGACCTGTAGCGTGATTACAAAGTTTAGATGGACAGACGGACGGACACACATAGCCAGATTGACTCAGCTCGTCGATACATTCATTTTTGTATATATAAGTATGGGTCTACGACCATTATTTGGATGCGTTATAAACTTTTGGGTAAAACCAACTTATAATACCCTTCCCACATAGTGGTATAGGGTATAATGAAGTTAATGCATCCTATAATTATACACGTATGAAAGGGCTATAGAGGCACGGTTTCGACGACTTCTTACATTGACGGATAATAATTTTCTGTTACCCACAATTTTAGGTGGAAAAGCCGCTTTGAACCCCAAATGCCAAATGACATCCAAATACCTTAAATCGGACGGTACGGTTTTATGGAGGCTATTCCATAACGTGAAACTTTGTCGATGTTATTTTGATCACTTCGAACATTTAGTACTGAATTACTGAATATGTAGACCAAAACTTAAAAATACCTTTAATCGGGCGTTATGGGGATATACCAAAAGATGGACTAATGTCTACAATTTTTTAATGAAAATTTTGTTGACCCCTGGGAACCCTAATGCTACGAGGGCGGTTCGGAAACTTCTTAGCCTATCAACGAAAGAGAATAGTTAGTTTTTCAAAAATATTTTTTATTTTTCAATATAATCTCCTGAAACTTCAATACACTTAGTCCAGCGCTTTTCTAGCAATTCTATCCCTTGATTAAAATAGTTTTCCACAAGGTCTTCAAAATAGTGGTTTACAACGGTAATTGCATCTTCATTCGAGGTAAAACGGTTGCCAGCAAGGATTTTTTTTAGATTTGGGAACAAGTAAAAGTCACTGGAAGCTAAATCAGGAGAATAAGGTGGGTAGTCAAGCAACTCGTACTTTAATTCGTTGATTTTAGCCATTGTTAAAACGCTCTTGTGCGTTGGTGCGTTGTCTAGATGAAAAATTATTTTTTTGTGTTGTAAGCCAGGACGTTTTTCTCGAATTTGTACATTTAATTGATCCAAAAGGTTGCAATAGTACTCTGAATTTACACGGTGCGCTTTAAGTAATTTTAAATGGAAGGTGCTTACACCTGGGAAGTTTTTGCAGATTCTGAAACTACAATGCTCGTAGCTGAGAAATATCAAGAAACAAAAAAATCGCCGGCGGGATTTTCAAATAAATCGCGATTTAAGTTCACATTTTTAGGGGTTCTTTAGGTTTTCACGATTTTGCTTGGAAACCGCGAGACTTATGTAAATGCGCTTGAAGAAAATGTTGTAGCTGAGAAAATTCTCCACTAGATTGGCCTGTATGATATTTTCATAGGTTTCACCGTTTTTGAGATATAGAAGTTTAAATTGAGACAATGCACTGACTGTATCGACTCCTTATAAAACAATATCATGCTCAGTGCGCCTTAACTAACTTTTGATGAAAACCGCTTACATGGGAAGATTTTGCGGATTCTGAAACAGCAATGTTCATAGATAAGAAAAATAAAAAAACAGAAAAAATTGTAGGAGGGTTTTTAAATAAATAATTTAAATGATTTTAAAAGAAAAAAAAAATTGCTTCGATTCTCTGAGAGATGTAACGGAATGTCCGTCCGTTCTCTCTCAGTTTAATGATCTTTTTGTGTTCATTCGTAGGTAGGTAAAAGAGATTGGCACTTACTTGGCGTACGGTGGAGCTCCCACGTTGAAAGGCCTTCCAGAGGGGTGAGGATCACCACAGCAACACAATTTTTGGCAATTAAATTTTTGATGACTTGATGTAAAATTCCGATTGTTACTTTTAAACAATGTTTATGGATTTTAATATGATTTTTTTATGTGTTTTTTTTTTACTTTTTGCACTAAGTTATGTATTTTTTTCCTTTTATATTTAAAATTTTTTTGTTATAATATTTAACACTCACGACCGATTATATGATTTGACCACCATAATTTCTCTCTCTTTTTTTATTGTTGTAAAATGTTGCAATACCAATTCGTTCCTTTACAAATGCACTATTTCTGTGTGATCAAGATATGAACAATGTTTGGGCAAATAAGACAGACTATTTAAAAAAAAAAAAAAAATTAAGATTTCTTCCAAAATGTTAAACTTGTGATGGCTATAAATTTCCACTTTGTTCCCGAACAACACAGGAAATTCACTGATATATTCACTGATTAGGTTATTCATGCGATGAAACCACGATTTCCCGACGGCTTTTAACAAAATTCTCGCCACCTCACGGTACCGCACATTGAAAATGGACAAGGGCAACTGAGTACGGCTGACATCCTAAGATATCCTCTCCTACACGACAGGTTATGGGCAGCAGAGGTTAGGTATTCGGAGCTGGGGAAAAAGGGGAATCTGCGAATAGAGGAACAACACACCAAAGAAACCATCATTGACAACTGATTGACGAGAGATTTTGCGTTCTAAATGATCTTACCATCAATATCATCCAAAACAAAAGACAACAGTATTGCCAGTGGACAATATTAGGGTTCCAACCCAAGAAAAGTAAAAGGAATCCAAAAGCACACGAATAAAACAGCAATATTGTCTTTCGGTAATGACGATTTTACTGGTGGCCAATAGCAAAGAAAATACCAGCACAAAGTTGTCTTTATTTTAATTTTTAGGTGGAATTTCACTTAGTCACAATTTTATGTTTTAGTTTAGGGAACCGAGACAACCTTCAAAAAATACACCACAATTCCTTATGACTTTGAAATGTACTCCTATGCAACGGGAACAAAAATGAGGAAGATGTATTCATTGCTACCCCCATTTGTAGCATCGGTCAAAATGAGGCACTTATTGCTGAATTACCCACACACATGCAATATTCCAGGTTGAAACATGGCTACCTTCGTGCTACCAGTTTCACTCAAGCCGAAATCACCGAAAACCATAGAAGAATCGATAAATAAAATACGTTAATATACACATAGGCATATAAGAAACCAACGAGTAATTCAACCAAAGGTAAACGAAAACAATTGCCAAGGAATTCATTCCTAGGATTTCCTTGGTACAAGATAAGTTTTTACAAAAACTTACAATATGGAAATAAGTATCAAACTTCCTGATTATAACTTGAAATTCCATTAAATGCAAAAAAAAATCTATTTTTTGCAATATTCATTCAGAAAAAAGAAGGAAACACAAAAAAAATATAAAGAAATAAAAAAAAACAATTGTTCGCCTACCATGGGATTCGCAGGCCTCAAGACGGCTAACCCGGAACACTCCCTCCAGGCTACAGTCAACGTGTGAAATGGGGTGACAAAGCGAACAGCTAGGCTGTACCAAGCCGTTACCGCACTGGAGAGGAGAAGGAACAACAACATACCAAAATTGCAATTGCATTCTAAAAACAAGTAAAAAAGCATTAAGTTCGGCCGGGCCGAACTTTTCATACTCTCCACCATAAAAATATTCTGAACTAAAATGGAATAATTACTTTTCATTCCTGTCCCCAACTTTAAGTGGGTACGTTAAAATGTCAGATAATGTTTATGTACATTTATGCTTCATTCGTGAGGCCCTTTTTTATGGTGCCTATATCTAACTATGTATGTTGACAATTTTTGGTGGGATAGAAATTGGGAGATACTGTTATATAGGGGTTATAATAAAACATGGGGCCTATGTTGACAGTTTTTGATGGGAGCCTTTAATGTCAAATAACTCCTAATTCGGTTAAAAAATTTAGCTAGAATCTTCAAAATATAGAAAAACGGTACATAACGTGGGAACTTCAAATATCATTAACAGCTAGTTCGAGGTATCTGGGCTATACGAAAATATGAACTAAATGTCAAATTATAGCTATATCAGTCTGAAAATGTAGCTAAAAACATCAAAACACCGTAAATCGGGGGGCACCGTTATATGGGGGCTATACCAAACCGGGGACCTATGTCCACAACTTTTGTTATATAAGTTTATTGACACTTAAGAACCCTAAATGTTAAATTATAGCTACATCGGTCTGAAAATGTAGCTAAAAACGTCAAAATACCGTAAAATGGGGGTACCGTTATATGGGCTATACCAAAACGTGGACCTATGTCCACAACTTTTGTTATATAAGTTATTGATACTTAAGAACCCTAAATGTCAAGTTATAGCTAAATCGGTCTGAAAATGTAGCTAAAAACGTCAAAATACCGCAAATCGGGGGGTACCGTTATATGGGGGGCTATGCCAAAACGTGGACCTATGTCCACAAGTTTTGTTATATATGTTTATTGACACTTAAGAACCCTAAATGTCAAATTATGGCCAAATCGGTCTGAAAATGTAGCTGAAAACGTCAAAATACCGTAAATCGGGGGGTACCGTTATATGGGGGCTATACCAAAACGTGGACCGATATATCCCATCTTCGAACTTGATCTTCCGACGGCTAAAAAATGGTATTCCCCAATTTTCAGCGAAATCGGTCAACAAATGCGACCTGTATGTTGCGAACGGACGGACGGACATGCATAAATCGACTCAGAATCGACTCCGTAGAAGGAACTATGGGTCTATCTCGCTTCCTTTTGTATGTTACATACAAATGCACTAACACATAATACCCCTTACCACATAGTGGTGTAGGGTATAATAAAACAACATTGGTCAAGCCTCTGTTAAATCTCGATCCGGCGAGAAATGTAAATTTACATTAACAAAATGTAAATGTAAACAGAGGTGTCCAAACCGACGTTATGGAGTGCCACAAATAAGAAAGATGAATAGAAATTTGGGAACAGACAATAACATCTACATGCGCCTCTACAACCTATGACAACCTACGTTACATCGTTGCAAAGATGATATTTTCTACTTTCATTAGCAAGTTTTGCTTTTGATAAACCCCTTATACAAGCGGAGATATTCGCTTTGAAATAAAACGTTGACTTTTTCTCCAAATAAATTTGTTGTCCATTCCGACCTCTGAATAATATCCGACCGTTACCAAAATCAATAGTTTTTTCCTCTGTGGGACCCCCATTAACACCCAACATTTCGTGACAATCCGATAAAAATTGCCACCTGTTGCGTGATTACAAAAAATGGAAAAATGGGATGTATTACCGGTGCGGATACACTTTTCTATTTCTTCATCAGTTAGGCTCAGTATAACGTCGGTGTCATGCTTAAGTGTTCCATACGCCATTTTTGACATTTTGAGTTACAGGTACCTTTCAAAGTTTTCAACCCTGCTCTTTCTGAATTTCTAGTCGGTTTTTCTCTATCTCTTATAGTTTTCGAGATATAAAAATGTCAATATGTTCCATATCCACTTTGGACGCAAAAAAAATCTGCTTTTTTGTTCCATATCCATGCCGTTTGGCGTATGGAACAAAAAAAGACAAAAACGAATTGTTCCTCACAAAAAATGATGGCGTTTGGAACAAAAAATTGCAAAATTTTTTTCAAGTTACGAACAATGTGGCTTATGGAACAAATTATTTTAAAGGACTAGGTTTAAAAACTGAAGAAAAATAGTTTTTATATCAATATATTTTAAAATGTTGTATTGCTATATGAAACTAAAATTTATTTTTGCTTAAATTTAACGCCTCCCGCTTAATAAAAGACATGTAAGGTAATTAAAATGTCAGAAAATTAATTAAAATAGAATTATATTGCCACTACCAATAGTTCAAAGAACGATTATTGATATTTTCGAATGAATTAAACGATGAAATAAGACAATAAAAATAAGCTAATAAAAATTATATTTTTCGAAAGTGGAGAAGTCCACTCCATAAATAAAAGTAAAGAAAACGTATAACAATGGTCCCTAAATCATTTATTTTCTACTCAACTGTTTTATTGAATCCCCGAATTTTCAGCTCTACAGCAGCACTTCACATAACGGAGGTGGAACACAATTGATCAAAAGTTTGTTTGTTAAAATGTGACATAAAGTGTTCCATGTGACACAAATTGCCAAAAACATGAAAAAAAGATCCTATAGAACAAATTAACAACCTTTTGTATTTATAAAAATTGGCCATAACTTCTAGACTATAAAAGATATCTGACTAAAATAAACTCCTAATACATTCTTTGAGTTTAGTTATGTAGAACTGAGCTCTTAAAGTATTGGATTTTTGCACCACATCTATCCTGTATGTACAAAAACATTAACTTGAGTTTTTCTCGAATCAGGCAAAAGGCGTATGGAACACTTAAGCATGACACTGACGATAAGCCTTTCAAATAACTTTAAGCACACTGAGATGTGGGCAATCTGTCGGTAACTCAAAGCTTCAGGTGAGTTTTTGCCTGGTTTGACTTCTTTTAAGGGGCCGGGGATATGACCTGAGTGAAGGATATCAGTGTAGACTCTGGAGAAACATTTCCTAGTACGGATAACACTATGCTTAATGAACTCTAAGTAAATTCAATCCACCCCTGCTGCTGTGCCATTCTTCATCTTAGGTAGTCCTTGGTCAATTTCCGATACGGAGAAAGGGTGGGAGAGAGAGTCATTTAGGGTGGTGTGACTACGTAGGACCATCGTCTACACTTTTCATGAGCTCATCTTCTACTTCTGGGCGTTGGTTTGTACGGAATTCTTCTAGAAGACGTTCAATGTTCTCAATCCAGCATGGGATGCACATTTTTTGTGGAGAAGTTTTGTGACCTCTGGGAACCTGTAATGTAAAATACAGATAGTTCGGCCAACTAATATAGCAAAAATCTTCAAAATGCCGAAAATCGGTATCTTCCTTGTGCTCACAAGCAAAGAAGAAATCCTGCAACCGAAGCATGAAAGAAAATCCTCCCGCAATTGCTGGATATGGAACAACTTGACAAAAAATATTTGTTTTTAGATTCGCTATAACTTTTGTATTCCAACAGATATTCCTCTAAATTTTCGAATATGTTCTATATACTATTACCAATAAATCTAGTCAAAAATAAGGATTTTTGCCCTCTCAGATTTTCTCGCATCGTCTAGCCTTTTATGAGCTCATCTGCTACTTCTGCGCTTTGGTTTGTACGGAATTCTTCGAAAAGTCATTCACTGTCCTCAATTCAGCAGGGGATATAGTCTTTGCGGAAGCCTCCTGGGAAACACAATTTTTTTTTTTTTTTTGTGGAGAAGTTTTGTGACCACTGGGAACCTGGTAAACAAATGTAGCAAAAATCTTCAAAATACCGAAAATCGGGAGATACTGTTATTTGTGGGCTATACAAACACTTGGGCCTATAGAGCCCATCTTCGAACTTGACCTGCCTATGGAATCGACAATGCAGCGTTCTAACTCAATTATTGTGGATGATAGTGTGATTATAACAGACGGACAGGAATTTTATCTGATCTCGCAAATAATTATTTCAATGCGTTACAAACGGCATCTCCGTTTAAATCTTAGTAATATATCTTGTTATCTGTCTGTCTGTCTTCTATCTGTCAGACATGTCACAGATTCCGATCGGAATGGCTTCAATTTCGTAATTTCATTTCGATCGTTTTTGTTTTCGCTTCTTCAGGTTTCGAAAATATTATTATTTTTTAGTATAAATACGGCAACATTAGGGGAATTAAAAGAATCCAGACAAAAACATATGACTAGAAACCAATGTAGAAATGAGAAATGTGAAAATATTCCCTTTAAAGAAAGTTTTTTTATTGACATTTCAATTTTTCTATTGTTTTTGTAACTGAGGCGCATATTTATCAACATAACATTGAAAAAAATACCTTGAGTTCTTTCTTCATTGGTTTTCTGTTATCTTTGCTTTCTTTATCTTAGCATTCGTAATGCTAATTGTTTAGTTTTTACTAAAAGTTAATTTCTGTTTGAAGAAAAAAAGGGGTTTTCACAAAAAAATTACTTTCGTTTATTGAGAAATATTTGAAATTTGTGAATTTTTTAAATAAAATGATAACAATTATGAAATTAAATGTGATTTTGTTAACAAAGGAATATCTTGTTTTAAAGTGATATGTTTCCCAAAATACAATTTCACTTGCAAAATCAAAAATGGTTTCATTTCGAAAAAAATCTTCTTTTTTCATTTCCTGAAGAAGCTAAATACGGAATTAATTCCACTTTCGATCGGAATTCGTTTCTGTGGTACAAGTATGCCTGTGTATATAGTTTCTCTTTTAATAGGCGTAATTATAGCGCTCCCAATAGTGGCCCTATATAGGTACAACTACTCCGGAACCGCTTTCTCATTACATCGAAGGGAAGTTCATAGACTAGAGTTATCAGCTTTCTTAGTTGTATCTAGTTCCCCATCCATTGTATATTGAGCTGGTAGTCTATGGTAATATTTGTTTTTCTCCGCCACTATTGCTCGTAAAAATGTAACTTATCCTCCTCTTCGACTCTAGCATTTATTTAACAAAATTCTTCAATGGTTACCTGCTTATATATATCACATTGAAATGTGTGTTCCACAGTGTATTTGCCATGGTGGCATAGTTCGCATATCACATTGTCTTTTCAATGGAATCTGAACTATTTGCTGCCGAAATTTCCACGAATGCTGAAAACTTAAATTAAATGGAAGTTGAGTTCGCAATATTTTTTTGCCTATTCAAGGTCCTACATGTGGAATTATTTTAAAAGTCCATTTCCCTTGAACTCTCCTATTTCATGAGTATCGCCATTCTTGGAACAGCCTTATTCGTGCTTCGTTATTTTAACGTGCATGTTAACTCGTTGTTTTATGTGTGTAAGAGTTTAGGTAGAAGAAAATGCCTATAATTTTGCATGATGATATGATATTATTTAGCGGGTGACATAGACCATTACTTTTGTATGAAAAATATACAAATTTTATTTTTGGTTCATATTTTAATTCCCTGAGGGCATATACCGGCAAAGTAGCCTATATATGGAATAATAACTACTGAACTTTGACCATAATGCAAATTGCAATAATGTGTCTGGTAGATAATGGGTTTTGTGTAGTATAATGGGTTTTGTGTAGAGAACCACAATTTCCTCCCAAGCTACAAATTGTCTCTATCATGACAGAGAAATTTTCAGTTCAGTTGCAACTTGGGATCGCCGCGCCACCTATTTTATACCTCAGGATTTAGGGTAATGGGAATACAAACAAAATACGACCAAAGATGTGTCTCATCGAAATATTGGTTTTAGACCCCAAGTATGTTTGGACGAAATTCGTTTCAGACAATTTGGAGTCTATTTAGCCCTGTCCGTTCATCTGTCTATCTTAATGTCTAGCTTGTGCGCACGATAACTCTCGAACGGATCTACCGATTAGAACATCGTATTATTTTGCCCAAACTTTGTTTAAGTCCGAATGTAGCCTAGTCCGTCTACACCTCCCCCAAAAAAGTTCTAAATTGTTTTCGAAAAATTGTGTGAAGAATAACTGGCGAAGTTAGCAATCGATTTGCTCCAAACTTTCCATATGTAGATAGGATAAGACTATATCGGTCCACACGTTAAGGCATCTCCTACACAAAATTCGGAAAAGGAACATTTAAGAATCCTCTCAAATCGTTTTGAATTTTTTTCAGCAGATTGTACTTGCGCCGCAAATCCGCAAGATAACTCTCAAGGTGATTTTCTGATTAATCGAAACTTACACATCGTATTATTTCATCCAGTCATGTGTTAGGTTGGAATATGGACTATATCGGTCCGTCATTCGAGTACCTCCCACACAAAATTAGGGAAAAGTGAGGTTTGGGGACCCGTATCGGATCTAATTGATTATTTATTTATTTTTTTTTTTTTTTTTTGAAGAAGGTTCTTTTCACGGTACCTATTCTGGTCCCTTTTCCGGGGTAAGTCATACTTCCTGCGATAATAGTCCAGAAGTTCCAAAAACCCCTGCCGGCTCCAACCAAAACTCAGAAGTTAGCTTACTTAAATTGATTTGGTATAGGCCCATATTACGATACTTACAGATTCCACGTATTTTGAAGAAACTCGTGTTACAAAATAAATATATTTTTATACGGCAGAAGGTGAGGGTTTATCACCGTTAGCGCAGCTGACTTATACTATCTTCTTTGATGTGTAATTGAATATGAATAATTTGTTTGCATGCAAAATTTTTGAATTTCTATTCATTGTTAGTTATTTCTACCGGTATAAAATATATTTTAGATATCACAATATATGCCCACAATAACCTATTTTCGAAGCATATGCGAGGTACAAGTGTTCAATTTTGGACGATAGATCTTCAATAAACTCGCAATTTTCCCAATTATCATTATTCCAAAAAGGAAATTTGAAATTCAAAGACAATTTGAAGATGTAGCAGGAAGGGCTAATCAATGTGAATTTTCCAATGTTCGAATATTTTTTTAGAAATGTATAATTTATATATTTTTCCACAAACATCCCAGTAAAGACAATGGATGCTTCTCTTATATCAATGGATTAATATTAAGTTATTGATATGTGACATAGTTTTTATCGCCGAGTCCGAACGGGGTGTCCTAAGTTGCCACTTGTAGAGACGTTTCTCATGGCTGAAATACTCAGGAAATATCGCCAACAATACTAAGGGGTATTTTGCCACCGTTGACAATTTGATGGGAATCGAACCCGGACATTCAGCGTGCAAGGCCGTTGCACATAGCTAATTCCTACAGGTTGTGGTGTAGGGTATCACATGTTCGGCCCCGTCCGACCATAGCCTTTGCTTACTTGTTATTATTATCCAAGTTCCTAGGTGGAACATAGGGCCACAATAAAATGTTTCCAATTGTTTCAATTTAAATCTAATATTTTTATTTCATTCCATGATTTATTCGCCTTTCTCAGTTCTTCTAAAACTTGCCGTCTCCACGTTAGCTCAGGTCTACCCCTACGGCGGCTTCCTTGCGGGTTCCACTCAAGGGCTTCTTTGGCAATATTTCCGTCTTGTTTCCTCAGTGTATGACCAATCCATCGCTATTTCCTTAGTTTAATTTCCTTGATCCTTGGGTTTTGGTTGCATTTTTCATAAAGGGATTGGTTCGTAATCACATTGGGCCAATGTATTCTTAAAATTCTTCTTAAGCATCTATTGACGAATGTCTGAAGTTTATTAGCGGTTCTTGAAGACGTGTTCCATGTTTCGCATCCGTACAATAAGACTGATTTTACATTTGAGTTGAATAGTCGTATTTTGCTACTAATTAAATTTTTCAATTGTTGTTTTAACATTTTATTACTTCCTTCAAAATTTTTCAAAATGTTTTTAGTTATATATTTCACACAAAATCTGATTTAAAAGCATTTCTTTCTTACATTTCAGGAGAATATTCTGCCTCGGCCATTACTTCGGGTGTAACAAATGTCACATTACAACAACATACCCTAATTATTCAACTATTTCTAATTTTTGCATTAAAAAACATAGTCCCCCTTTGTGGGTTCTACGCAAGAGCTCACACCAGACGATGTTACAGTGGTGGTTAAAATCTAATGCAAATACATACAAATATGGAATAGCAATTAAATATTAAAATAAAAAATATATAAACACATTTTTATCTATGTTATTACATATTAATTATATGTATGTGTATATTTTACTTTTATTTTTTTAGTTATGTGTATTCTAAATTATCTGTAACGAAAACATAAAAGTAAACAACAAATCTAAATTAATCGGTTAGTTGATTATGTCACAAAAGACTGCCTTAATTTAAAAAAGGAGGAAATCAAAATTACGAAATGTATTATAAAATTAAATACATACTCACGCATTAACATACATACATGTATACATGACAATGTAACAAAATTGTGGAATTTTTTTATTATTTAAAATTATTATTATTAAGTATTTATCTATATATTATTATAATGTACATACTTATATTAAGTAAACTAGTTTAAAATTTAGATATAATTTGTTCAATATTCTGGAAAATTATCAGCAAGAAAAAACAAAACAAAACAAAATGCAAACACAGAAAAGAAACGAAAACAAATAATGTATTATTAATTAATTTTTAATAATAATTATAATAAAATTAAATTAGATATACAATTAAATAAATGTGTTTTCATAAAAACTATTTGGGAATGAGGAATTAGATATTTTTGCACACCGATAGCTGCGTCAATCTCTCATTCACATTAGTCAAACAAATATAGTATTATTATGGGCTTGACAAAAAAACAACGACAACGAATACAAAGAAAAGCTACAATCTTAAAAAATAACTCATAATCAGGAACAGAGAATTTGTAATTGAAGCAATCCTCTTATAGTACGTTTATATATAAACTGATTTAACAAACCCACTGGGTTTCAAATGTCAATTCCATTGCTTATATTTCAAATAAATCCTCGTAATGAAGGTTAACCCTGCAAAAGGCTATAATATATATTTTTTATCTTGTAGTATATTTAATTTTTATTTTTTTTATTTTGGTAATTGGGTGCAAACTTTTTCTGCATAAATATATATTCCTTTAATCTCTTATTAAGAGCATATGTCCACTTACAGTCTAATATATCCAGTTGTTTGTAGTACAATCATAAACACTGTAGAGATCGCAATTATAGTTCAATAGTCCCGATGTTTTGTACGAGGTAAGAGCATAGGTCGCGGAAGATGCCTACAATTTTGGATGATGATCTGACACCATTTAGCGGGTTAAATGGATCATTACTTTTATATAAACAAGTAAAAAAGAATCAGTCGGCTTTGCCGACAGAAATATACCCTCAGCCTCTTTGAATTGATATACTTCTTTACCAAAAACGTATGTGTTAAGAGGGTTCCCATAATTTTGGGCTTATGAACTTGCCGACAAAAATACGGATTTGGATTAAAGCTCAAAAGTTTGCACCATTATATCAGTAAACATGGACCATTATATCAGTAAACATGGACTTATAGGACCGATAGGGTCCACTTTTTACCATAAATTAAGCTTGGACACAGTATTTCGATATCCAAAGTTTGGACTAAATCTATTGCTCCGTTTATGAGATTTCGCAGTATTCAGTTCGAAAGTTCTCGTGCACCCAGCCACTATACTTTTTTACAGCTTTCGGGTAATTTTCGCAACGTATGGACTTACCACTCAAAAAACTGGTACCATAGTCATAAGGACCTTGAGTGCAACCTGTTTCAAGAAAAATCAAAGCAGTTCGAGAGAAGATCCTAAACTGCCCATTATTCGAAATTTTGTGTGGGATGTACCCGAAGGAGTTGACATATAAAGTCCATATTATAACCTGATTTAAGTCTCGTAGAAATATCACGATGTGCACAGTATGGACCAAATCGGTTACTGCCTTCGACAGTTATCGTGCACCATTTTAAAGAAAATTTTGTAACTATTGTGAGGGAGGTACCCAAAGGCGTTGACCTCTATGACCCATCCTAGAACTTGATTTAAGTTTGCGCAAAATAATACGACTGCCAAAATTTGGATGCAAATGGTTTATTCGTTGGAGAGTTATAGTGCGCAGCATCCACTACACATGGGTTTTTACAGCGTTTAGGCCATTTTTTCAGGAAGTATGGACTTGCCTCCGAAAAAACTTGCAACGTCGTAATGGGGGCCGCGAATACCAGTTGTTACAATAAAAATCAAAACGATTCGAGAGCAGGTCTTAAACTGCATTTTTCCGAAATTTTGTGTGAGAGGTACCCGAAAGAGTGGACCGATAGATTCCATATTCGAACTTGATCAATATCTGAGAGAAATATAACGATGTCTGGACCAAATCGCCTAATCCCCTCGAGCGTTATCGTGCGCATATTTTTTGCGAACAAATTTTAACTTTTGTGGGGGAGGTACTCGTGGGAGTGCACCGATATGGCCAGTCTTCGAACTTAATCTATGTTTGGACAAAATATTACGAAAGGCAAAATTTCGACCAAATCGGTTAATTCATTCGAGAGTTATCGTGGCTCCAACCAGCACGACAGACAGAGGGACAGGCAGCAGGACGGACATTGCTAAATCGATTCCAAATTGTCTGAAACGGATTTCGTCCAAACATACTTGGGGTCTAAAACCATTATTTCGATGAGGCACATTTTGTCGTTAGCATAAATGCTGAGGGTATAAAAATATAACAATTTAATTTTAATTCTTGGAGGGCATATAGCGGCGAAGTACAAGCAAAAGAGTATCAGTCGACTTTGCCGACAGAGGTATTCCCTCAGCATATGTGAATTTGAACTTTCATCTACGGACATATCGAATGTATTTATGATATTATCAGAATTTTGTGGATTAGGACTAAAGTTCAAAAGTGTTGAGGAGGAGGTACTTGAAGGAATGAACCGAAATAGTCCATTATGGAAGTGGATCTTATTTTGTGAGTGATATTTTTTTCGATAGATATCGCGCATATTCGTCATTGCAGTAGGTCATCGTATAACTTTTGGATCAGTATTCCAGGAAGCATGGTCTTGTCCACGGAAAACATAACATCGCTTTAAAGAGGAACACAACGAACAGCATCCGTATACATTTCCAAACGATCTTCGAACAGACACAAAATTGCACTTAGACCAATATGGACCATTTTAGAATTTAAACTAAATGTGGACAATATATTAGGAGATCAAAACTTTGGACCAAATTGATTACCCCGTTCAAGAGATATCGTACATACCATTTTAGTGACATTTTTTTAAATATTGGGGTCAAATACCGGAAGATGTGGACCGGTATTGCCCATTTTCGAACGGAAACTAAGTTTGGACATAATATGACGAAGGCTAAATTTTGGACCAAATCGGTTGATCAGTTCGAGAGTTATCGTGCTCTCCAGCCACTACATATGGTGCCATAGCACGGTGCTCTTGAAGCAACTTTAAATGGAAGGTGCTTACACCTTGGAAGTTTTGGATTCTGAAACTACAATGTCCATAGATGAGAAAAATAAAAATAAAAAAACAAAAAAAATTCGCCAGAGCGCTTTTTAAATAAATCGTGATTCGAGTTGACATTTTTAGGGTTTTCACGAGTTTGCTTGGAAAGCGCATGTCCTATGGAAATGAGACTAAAAAAATGTAGTAGCGATGAAAATTCTCTACAAGATTGGCATTTATGATAATTTTGTAGGTTTTACCGTTATTGAGATATAGAAGTTCAGATTTGTATAATGCATTGACTGTATCGCTACCTTATAAAACAATGTCATACATGGTGCGCCTTAACTAACTTTAAGTGAAAACCGCTTACATCTGGGAATATTTTGCGGATTTTTAAATAGCAATGTTCATAGGCGAGAAAAATCCAAAAACAAGAAAAAATCGCTGGAGGAATTTTTAAACAAAATCGCGGACAAAGTTCACATTTTTAGTTTTTTTTTTAAGTTTTTACGATTTTGCTTGGAAACCGCAAGTCCTATCGAAATGGGACTAAGGAAAATGTTGTAGCAGTGAAAATTCTGTACAAGATTGACCGGCATTATATTTTCGTAGGTTTTACCGTTTTTGAGATACAGAAGTTCAGATCAATCATTCAAATTTTTTGTCATGTTTCAGGATTTTGCTTGAAAATAGCAAGTCCTATCGGAATAAGACTAAGAAAAATGTTGTAGCTGTGAAAATTCTCTACAAGATTGGCTTAAGTATTTTTTTTTTTTACTAGGTTGTACCAATTTTGAGATATATAAGTTTAAGCCGGGAAATTGCAGTCATGACACTGGTTTATAAGGAGACGGTACATTAAGTGCATTGTCCCAATTTGAACTTCTATATCTCAAAAACTGTAAAACCTACGAAGATACCATAAAGGTCAATCTAGTAGAGAATTTTTATGGCTATACCATTTTCTGTTGTCCTATTTCGATAGGACTTGCGGTATCCAAGCAAAATGGTAAAACCCTAAAAACCCCTCAAAGATGCCGACTTGAATCGCGATTCATTTAAGAAGCGCTTCGGCGATCATTTTTTTTTTGTTTTTTGATTTTTCTCATTTATGAACATGTAAGCACCTCCCATTTAGACCATGGTAGGTGTTTTTTACAACTTTCGGGCTGTTTTTTGAAGAAGTATTAACGTACCCCAAAAGTTTACCGTCGTAGTTGTGGGAACGAATGCATGCAAAGTGATTTGAGAACAGATCCGAAGGAGTGGACAAATATAGTTCATATTCGAACCTGATCTATATCTGGTAGATATATAAGGATGTGTAAAGTATGGACCAAATCGGTCACTCCCTTCAAGAGTTATCGTGGGCACAATTTTTCCGAACATATTTGAACTTTAGTGTGGGAGGTAACTGAAGGTGTGGGCCGATATCTTCGAACTTAAACTAAGTTTGAACGAAATATTATGAAGGCCAAATTTAGCATGGAATCGACCGATCCGTTTGAGAGTTATCTTGCACTCCAACCACTTCACACGCTTTCATAGGAGATTTTAGCAACTTTCAGGCTAGTTTCTAAGGAAGTATAGACTTGCCCCTGACGAAACTTGTAGCGTCGTATGGGAGGGCAGTGAATACAAGTTGTTACAACAAAAATCAAAGCGATTTGAGAGCAGGTCTTAAACTGAACTTATCCGAAATTTTGTGTGAGAGGTACCCAAAGGAGTCCATATTGGAACCTTAAGAGTTATCGTGCACACAAATTTTCCGAACATTTTCGAACTTTTGTGGGGGAGAGGACCGATATAACCAATCTTCGAACTTAAACAAAGTTTGGACAAAATATTACGAAAGCAAAATTTTGAACCGAATCGGTTGATCCGTTCGAGAGTTATCGTGCACTCCAGCCAGTCAGAGAGACCGACAGACAGACATAGGGACGGACATGGCTAAATCAACTCCAAATTGTCTGAAACGGATTTCATTCAAACATACTTATTTCGATGAGACACATTTTTCCCGTATGAAAATGTATATACCCTCGTTAGCATAAATGCTAAGGGTATAACAAGTGAACAAGAATCAGTCGGCTATGCCGACAGAGATATACCATCCGCCTATGTGAATTAAAACTTTCATCTACGGGCAGATCGACACAATTGTTGAACTTTTGTGGGGCACATAACATAGAGAAGTTAAACTAAATTTGGACAAAATATTAGGAGATCCAACGTTTGGATAAATTTGGTTGACCCGTTCATGCGATATCGTGCATACCATTTTAGTGACGTTATTTAAATATTGGTGGGAAGTAAAGGAATTTGTTGCCAATCTTCGAACTGAAACTAAGTTTGGACACCTATTGGTCTGTTTTCTCTACCGTAATTGAGGTAGCGAATGCAAGTTGCTTCAACTGAAATCAAAGTGATTCGAGAACAGCTCTTAAAGTGAATTTATCCAAAATTTTATGTGGGAGGTACCCGCATGAGTAGACAAATATAGTCCATATTCAAACCTGATATACATATGGCAGATGTATTACGATGTGTAAAGTATGGACCAAATCGGTCACTCCCTTCAAGAGTTATCGCGCGCAAAATTTTTCCGAGTATTTTTGAACTTTTGTGGGGTAGATACCTGAAGGTGTGGACCGATATGGCTTATCTCCGAACATATACTAAATTTGGACAAAATATTACGAAGATCAAATTTTGAACCGAGTCTGCAGATCCGTTCAAGAGTTATATTGCGCTCAAACCTCTAAACACGGTGTCATTGGGGTTTTAAACAATTTTCAGGCTATTTGTTCAGGAAGTATGGAATTGCCCCAGATGAAACTTGTACCGTCGCGACGGTAAGTTCAGCCATGTCGAATTTGTTATACCCTCTACCACCAGTTGCATTGAAGTAATATGGAACAATTAGTTTCCAATCGTTTATTAAGAAGACCACTTCCGTTGTTTAACCGCTACGTTATTGAATTTTTTACCAATTTCACACAAAAGTTTCAGTCCATTTAACCCGCTAACTATTATCTGATTTTCACGTTGGTTTGTACGCTTCTTCTTCATCATAAACTCAAACTTTGTTTAAAATTTTGCGGGTTATTATTTTGACCTACAGAGCCGCTACAAAATGTTTTAAAATTTTGTTTTTGGTCCATTTCGTCCCCTGAACAATTCACGATCATCACCAAAAACTAATCATCTCTATTCTGGCCCGAAAACAACCTCCTTAAAAAATTCGTTACAATCGGTCCATAATTGCGACCTTAAGCTTGTTTACAATTTTTAATGGACGGACACACATCGCTAAATCGCTTTATCTCGTCGAGATATGAATTTTGGCATACCGAATAAGGGGTCTAGGACGAATATTTCGTGGTGTTACATAAACTTTTGGAGAGACAATATGTAGCATGGGATAAAAATGTGGTTCTCTACACAGAACCCATTATATATTAGGCAGTAGGCCCGTTATCTAGCAAACACTTTATTGCAATTTACATCAGAGGAAAGGTCAGTGGTTTTTTTCTTTGCGAAATATATATGTCGTCAATGAATTAAAATATCGACCAAAAATAAAATTTTTATATTTTCATACAAAAGTAATGATCCATTTCACCCGCTAAAGAATATCAGATCATCATTCAAAATTGTAGGCATCTTTTTCGACCTATACTCTTACCCAGTGCAAAATTTCGTGACTATTGATGTATATTTGCGACTTCTAGCGAGTTTATTATTACACTACAAACAAGTAACGGAATATATTAGGCTGTAACTCTGTTATCTGATCATGCACACCAACATAATTGGCATCAATTGAAAGGTCAAGCGTTCCACTTTCAAGTATATCTCACTTGTCCGGAATGTCACTTTCAGGAATTAAGATATAAGCTGTATATTACAAATTTTCACAATTTTCACACAAAAGTTTTGGTCCATTAACCTTCTAAATATTATTTGATCGCCATCTCGAATTACAAGCTTCTCATTTGTTATATACTCTTACCTTGTTTAAAATGACGCGTTGATCGGACTATTATTGAGACCTACAGAGCCGCTAGAAAATTGGATAAATATTATGTTTTTGGTCCATTTCACCCGCTAAATATTTGACGACCATCACCAATAAGAATAGGGATCTATTCTGATCTGAACCCAACCTCCATACAAAATTTCGTGACGATCGGTCCATAATTGCGGCCTGGAGCGTGTTTACAATTTATGGACAGACGGACGGACACACATCTCATAATCGCTTTATCTCGTCGAGATATGAAGATTGGTATACCACATTGGGGGTCTCCGACGAATATTTCGCGGTGTTACATGAATTTTTACCAAAACAAACTTATAATACCCTTTTCCACATTGTGGTATAGGGTATAAAAAGCCTTATAACACCGTGTATAGTGGTTGGAGCGCAAGATAACTCTCGAACGGATCTGCCGATTCGATCCAAAATTTGGCCTTCGTAATATTTTGTCCAAATTTAGTTTAAGTTCGAAGATAATCCATATAGGTCTACTCCTTCAGGTACCTCCCCCACAAAAGTTCAAAAATGTTCGGAAAATTTGTGCACACGATAACTCTTGATGGGAGCGACCGATTTGGTCCATACTTTACCCATCCTAAAATATCTACCAGATATAGATCAGGTTGGAATATGGACTATATTTGTCTACTCCTTCGGATACCTCCAAGATAAAATTTTGGATAAATTCACTTTAAGACCTGCTTTCGAATCACTTTGATTTTTGTTAAAGCAACTTGCATTCGGTGCCACAATTACGGCAGTGAAAGTTTTTTCAGGGGAAGTCCATACTTCTTGAAAAAACAGCCCGAAAGTTGTAAAAAAAACCCTATGGCACCATATGTAGTGGCTGGAGGGCTCGAACCGAATATAGCTATATTATGTTTCTCGCAGGCTAGTGTGATAACAAAGCCCTATCTATCGATATCCCCGCAACCTTTTGCGATTTTAATCCTATCCATATTTTTGTCGGTGCATACGGCCAAAATTTTGAAAACCCCCTAAATACATTCGTTTTTTGGGAAAAAAGTACTTCAATTAACACAGGTAGAGGGTATATTTCTGTCGGCAAAGCCGACTGATCCTTTTTTACTTGTTAATACCCTAAATTAAGACTAAATACTAACTTTCAGCCATTTCGGTGAAATATTGAGGCCACAACCTTCAAAATACTGGAAATCGGGAGGTACCGTTCTATAGAGGCTACATGAAGGCATGGACCTATACCAAAAATTTCATATGGAATGTTTATTACCCCTCATGAAGACTAAATACTAACATTCAGCCATTTCGGTGAAATATTAGGAACACAACCTTTAAAATACTTCAAATCGGAAGGTAACGTTCTAACCCCCTAAATACATTCGTTTTTTGGGAAAAAAGTACTTCAATTAACACAGGTAGAGGGTATATTTCTGTCGGCAAAGCCGACTGATCCTTTTTTACTTGTTAATACCCTAAATTAAGACTAAATACTAACTTTCAGCCATTTCGGTGAAATATTGAGGCCACAACCTTCAAAATACTGGAAATCGGGAGGTACCGTTCTATAGAGGCTACATGAAGGCATGGACCTATACCAAAAATTTCATATGGAATGTTTATTACCCCTCATGAAGACTAAATACTAACATTCAGCCATTTCGGTGAAATATTAGGAACACAACCTTTAAAATACTTCAAATCGGAAGGTAACGTTCTATGGGGGCTATATGAAGGCGTGGACCTATACCAATAAAATTCTGGGGGAAAGTTTTATACCCCCAACGAAGACTAAGCACCAAATTTTAGCCATATCGATTTGATAATTAAGCTAAAATCTTCGAAATACCGAAAATCGGGTGGTACCGTTCTATGGGGGCTATATCAAAACGTGGACCGATATAGTCCATTTGCAATACCAAACATCCTAAGAGTAATTGAAACTTCGTCTTCATTTCAACAGACGGGCGGACGGACAGACGGACATAAATTTCACCCTGATCAAGAATATATGTATATACTTTATAGGGTCTCCGATGAATATTTTGATGTGTTACAAACGGAATAACAATACTAATTATACCCTCCATATTACGGTGGAGGGTATAAAAAATATATAGCCTATTTTTATCACGATTGCCTGTATATTCTCTGAAATTTTCAAGAAAATCGGTTCAGCCGATGCGGAACATACAAACATACCAACATACACACATTGTCTTTTATATATAAGATAGAATAAACGTTACTTTAGTCATTAATATTCAAAATTTCATTCATTCCCCCTAGAGGAAATCATTTTTGAGAAAAAAAAGTAAAGAAGTCATAATACTAATGTGCAACATGTTCGAAAATGGGATTAAACAACTGAGTTATGACCAACAACCTATGACTGTTTTATAAGAAACAAGTTCGACTGAAGTCTTTCTTTGAATAGAGTTGTGTGAAAAAATTGAAAACACAATTCAATTCAATACAAAATCTTTTTAAACAAGGGTCACGGCACATTGTCTTTTTTATTATATGATGTTTTAGTGAAGTTCTTGCTAATTATGGCAAATATACATGAAGATACTGCAGAACCCGAATGTTTTTTTCAAAAATTTTTTCTTGTTGCACGAATGAATGACCTTTTGCCTATTAATGACTAAAATAACTATCATTTCATTTAAATATTAAGAAAGGTCCCCCACAAACCACTTTTAATTTTTATGATATATGAAATAAAGTTATATATAATATAAAATTATGTATATGTAATAATACGATGACAAAATAGGTGAGAATCAAGCGGTCATGTCATTTTAAATATCAGTGACTTCAAAAATTCTGAAAATAAAAACTTTGAAAGCTTTTTGTGCGGAAGCTTTTTTTATCCAATCACTTTATAATTACGATTTTATGTAATCTTAGATAAAAACACATCAAAATATCGTACAGGGTTACTAGGTTGTAAAAAGTCATAACCCTAATCCAGGGACGTACGCAGTATTTCATTTCGGGGGGGGCCCAACTTGACTAAAAATCATGAACATTTGAAATGTTGTGTAGCGTTACGTAAGATAATTTAAAGGGTTTGTTAGTTGATTTTATATGAAATATTGACACAAAGTATATGAATTCGGTAGTATTTAGGGTACAAGTTTAATTTTTTAAAGAGTATAAAATATAAGTCCTCGTATATTTAGAATTGAAACTATATCGAAGTTTTTAATCATGTAGGTCCACGTTATACTATATCCTAGAATTTTACAAGCGCTATCACAAGATTTTCAGTATTTCGAAGATCTTAGATTTTGGGATTCCTTTTAATCCAATCCCTATATAACCCTATTCGCGAGTAGGACGAATTAAGTTATACACGGGTTTAATGTGTTGGAGGGTATAGTTCGATGTTTGGGCTATGCCAAAGCATAGTCGAACAAATATGTCAGAAACCAATATCAGAAATCAAAAAAAACTCTTAGTAAAATCGTGACAAAAAAAAATTCCATGATTGTTGTTCCGGCTGTATTCTTACTTTCGGTATAATTTTACAGAGTGGACGTTTTTGGACTCGATGATATTAAACACATTGCTGGACTCAATTCTTGGAACTAGAATTTAAATATTCCTTAAATTAAATGTATTGCTTCAAATGTTACATAGTTTTGACAAATAACAATCGATCCTTTAAGAACCCCACATAATTATTCGCTAATAATAAGCATATTAATCTAGAAGGACCACCTGTGTCTAAAAGAGTTTTATATTTGTCATAACTTGTAATCGGTTATAAACGAATTAAAAAATCCTGATTTTTGATATCTGAAACATTTGCCGAAAGATATGTGCCCTCAGCCTGAGTGAATTTGCGACAATGAACAGATCGAATACGAGCTGCACCACCCGAAATATTTTTCCCCAAAAATTATGTATTCAGAGAGTTGGAGGAAAAAAAATACTAATAAAAATATCGGAACTTTTGGAACATTTATCTTAACGATTGGGGACGTTCCGAATAAATGCATACGTTTTGCTAATAAATTTAATTTAGATCAATGCGCTGAAGTGTTAAACTTTTGCGGGGAAGGTACCTGTAGAAATGAAGCGACATAGTAAATTTTGGTTACGCCGCCATAAGCCATTTTAGTTTGTCACCGCAGTATTTTGAGCTTTGTCAGGAAGCGTGGAGTCGGAGTCTAGCAAATTTTGCTGGAGTCGGAGTCTGGAGTCGTGAAAAAAAGCTCGACTCCGACTCAAGGCAAAATGTTTTTTCTACATTTATCAAAAGAGTTTTTATTTTGTTATGATTTATAAAATTTTGATAAATCGTTTATTCATTTTATAGGAAATCTATGAGTAAACTTGTAAGCAAAGGATTTATTATATTTAGTAATGTTCCATGACAATAGAATTATAATTGCATCTTTCAATATGAATCGATTTCTTAATATACCATTACATTTATGAGAAAACTTATATAATGTGAAAAAAGTATTATAAGTTTATTTTGTCCACAATTAAGGGGTTATGCTAACTTATTGTGCACGAAAAATTAAATTTTTCATGAATTTTTACAAGAAATCTACCAATTTTTTTCCAAAAGATATTGTTTTCATCTGATTGATAACACCTTGAGCTACTTTCGGATTTTTTTTTGTTGACAAATATTGCACAGTTTTCTGACAAATGGCCGCCTACGAAACTCTGTTTTTACTTAAGCAGTTTGCGGTGACCACTGTAGCTCGAAAACGAACAAACCGATCAGCATATGTTTTTGTGGGATCATTAGGAACATAATAATCTTGTACTAAAGCGAAACGGATTAAAAAAATATCCATTTAAAAAAAATTTGAACTATAGAAGTCAAAATTTCGATTTTACCTAAAATAGTTGATAGTTTTTTCGCCATAAATCCATCAAATTTTTTTTAAAAACGTCTCTTGCTTAAGTACAATCTTTTTATACGTATTATAATCCCAAAATGCCAATCACAATGAATTTTCTCTTTCTAACGCTCATATCTTTTATCCGATCGACATATTCTATTCTACATATACTTTAATTAAAATGAGTCAGCAAAAAATTTTCGATTTCGTAAAATCTGTAACTAACAAATTAATGTAGACCCATACCAATATACCATGGCATACCAAATCTACGTAACCCGTCCGTCCAAAAAAAATTAATCAAACTCGTCAGTTCTACTTGTTTTTGTTTTAAATTGATAATCTGAGGGTATACTCGTACATATATTTCGGCAAAATCTACTGAAACTTTCTAAATTCTTTCTGTTGTTTCTTTTCGATATAAGATACAGCAGATTCAATACGGAACATCAATTTTACATCGCATTGAGAAAACAACAGATAAGCATATATGGTCCTAGTATATGAAAATTTTAAAAATTTAGCATATTTTATTAATTTTTAGTGGTATAGGAAATTACTCTCGGAGTCGACTCCGAAGTCGGAGTCGTGAAAAAACTGGCCTGGATTTGGAGTCGAAGGAAAAATGGCTCGACTCCGAAGCCCTGCTTTAAACTGCACTTATGTTGAACTTTTGTGAGGGATATAACTGAAGATGTTGTCCAAATATATTCTCTTGGAACTTCATGTACATTTGGAAGTAATTTTACGATATTTGAAGGAAAGGACCGATATAACCCATATTAGGTACGATCTATGTCAAGGAAGAAATATTGCGATGTGCAAAGTTTAGATAGAATCGATTACTCTCTTCGAGAGATATAGTATCCACCATTTTAGACAACATTTTTGAACTTTTATGGCGGAGGAACCGATATGATTTAAACTTAAAATATTACGAGATCCAAAACTTTGACCAAATCAGTTAATCCGTCCGACAGTTATCATGCGCTCCATCCTGCCAGACAAACAGAGATGCAGACAGACGGATTGTGCTAAAGGCCACAAAGGCTGAGGGTACAATGCAAACAAATTCTAATAGACATTTTTCGTTTGGACTTTTCATATCCGGTTCGAATTTTATAGCTTCATCTAAACCAGTCTAAAGCGACCTTCTTTAGCATTAAATATAGAAAATTTTACATATTTTCTGAAATTCCAGTTACCTTTACCTTTACAGAAAATTTTCCAAAAGGTGCACTTAACAATTCCTTGGAACATTGTGAATATGTAAATGCTTCCTTCATGTTGTTTCAGCAGTATTTTATGTCACTCTTTTTACATCATTTATATCAAAAACTGTTGACACGAACAGATTATTCTCATATTTAGCAATTGGTGGTGAATTATTGACATATTTATTAAATGATCGTTGAAAAATATTCTAGATACACCGTGATAGAGACATTAGACAACAAAGGCATGTTCAGATGAATTGTGTATCACATTTATGCAAATATTTTTGTTTTAAAAGATATCATTACGACAAATTTGAAAGTTTTGGAGATATGGTGCAAACAATATCAATTTTAGATGAGGACACAAAATCTTAGCTGGATTTGAGAAAACAATAGTCAACTAGTGTTTTTGACGTTTGGGTCTGTACTTTCATAAAATCCTCGGTAGAAGTTGTATGCACACGACTACCTTAAAAATGTTGGACAGTGTTATACTTCGTTGATGATAGAAAAAATTCAAATTCAATTCAAGGTTTGCTAAATATAATAGATTTTGGCAGTTTTTGACGCAAACAAATTAATTTTACGTCATTATTTTCTCTTACTGTTTAGTAAAAAATTTGTCTAAAATAGAATAACAATATTTTGGTGAAGGTAGTGAGACAAATTTCTAATTGGCTTTAATATAGTCCACACATTTTGTCCAATAGACATTTTTTCATGCACATCCATTGAGTGTAATGCCTCGAGACCTGTATTTAGCTCGAATATGGTATAACCAACATGGAGTATAATCATTAGGGAATTCGTATTTAATAGTGGAATGATATGACATGAAGAAGTAATTCAGATTTCATTAGAAGTTTCTCTCAAAAAAGTATAGGTCCAAACAAGCAATTTGAAAACATTTCTTAAAAAATATTAATGATGCACTTTTTCCGAACAGAAACTTCAGAAAAATATAAGTTTTCATTTCATTTGAAATCTGCAATAATAAAAAAATGTTTATGAGAAAGAAAATATGTAATAATTTGTTACAGTAGCTTAACAAATTTTGTTCGACCAAACCATTTCGGGGGGGCCCGGGCCCCCTGTGCCCCCCCTGCGTACGTCCCTGCCCTAATCTACACATATCAAATGCGTTTCCAGCTGTACAAACACTTCAACAATTTATTTACTCAGAAGATGTTACAACCAAACAAAGTGTTTTGAAAAGTCTTTTAAATTCATAACGTTTATAACGACTATCGCGTATTGCGTCCGAAATTCGTCGGACCGAAGTTATAAGAGATTCCGACAGCATTTAAATACACCAAACAATATATTTTTCATCGAAACATTTGGGTATTATATACCTATCAATTTTGTTTTACATTGAATTGTTTAAAAAAAAAATCGGATATCTGTCACACACATCTAGAATTACTTTGCAATTCCGAAATAAACAAAATTCTTATTTAAACGATTCCTTGAAGGCGTCAGCATCACTTACACACATATGTTTGTATTTTATTTTCATTACAATTTTGTTTATTCACTTTAATTTTGTTGTTGTTACAAGAATTGTTGCATATTTTGCAAATTGCAAAAGTTTTCTGAGACATATATAAATATATGTACATCTACACTTCAGAGCACTAGAATAGCACATACAATTTTTAATCAATGTGGAATTATTTGTCCACAACTAAAGATTAAGGATTTTCACTTGTGCGGCGATTTGAAGCTGAGGCATAATACCTCTTGAGGCTGTGGCGGTAATACTTGACCATTGAATAAGCAGCAATAGTTCACGATAATAGGTGACGTATGAGATGAAAGATACCAAGGAACGGTCCTGGCCTGGTGAGCTAACGCGTTCACCCATAATAACCCTCCATCTAAACGTTGCTATAAAGCACTAACAGGCATAACATGGAAGTTGGACATCGGTATGCTGAAAACACAAGAGTTAACCACAGCATATTCCACCCAACTGGCCCAAATTCTTAATGAAAGCACTCCTCGTCCCGATAACAAATGAGCAAAAAGTCAAAATATTGTCCACTCCATGCAAACGGCCGCGAAATCCATACTTGGATACCAGAGACCTCCACTAAGGAACCCATGTTATGACCAGGAGTGTCGTGCTGCTACCGAAGAGAAAAATTCGGCATATAGGGCTACTTTACAATCAGTAGCAATGCGTAGCGCACAAGAGAGATATCGGAAGAAAAGGAGAGAGAAGAAAAGTCTCATCCGCTGGTAAAAGACAGAAACGGAAAAACGGGAGTGTGAAAAAACCATATATACATCCTCCTGTAGATACCAGCAAGGTAATTTGGTAACTGATACAGATAGGGTGCTCGGGATATGGAAAGAAAATTTTTCCAAGCTGTTGGTATCCAATACTAACGAAGACAACGAAGATACCACAGATCCAATCCCAGAAGATGATATTGAATTTATACCGCCCGGCCAAGATGAGGCAAAGACAGCAATAAACCGGCTGAAGAATAATAAGGCAGCAGGAGCCGAAGGCCCAACAGCCGAGCTGTTCAAAACCGGACCGGCTAATAAGGTGTATACATCAGCCAGTTAGCACCATCTGGCAAGATGAACGCGTACCCGACGATAGGAACGTGAGCATCCTATGTCCAGTCCACAAGAAGGGAAATGAGACTGTATGCTCCAATTACAGGGGCATAAGTCTGCTCCCTACTGCATATGATATAGTATCTGACATATGGTGTGAGCGACTAAAGCCAATCTCAATGAAATAATTTGACCATATCAGTGCGACTTTGGGCCCCGCAAATCCACTATTGACCAGATATTTACCTTGAGACAAATCCAGGAAAAGACCCAATAAAGCATGCTTCGACAGCCCTATACGTTCAAAAGTGTCCCAAGCCATCTCGGATTTTGGTATCCCCGCAAAGATCATTTGGCTTTGTAAGATGACATTAACTGATATTCGGTCCTCAGTTAAAATAGGAAAGAAACTCTCCGAAGAGTTTATTTCCAAAAGAGGTTTTAGACAAGTAGACGGCCTGTAGTGCGATCTCTTCAACATCCTGTTGGAAAAGGTCATGCGAGATACGAAGGTCAAAAGAACGGAGAACAATATGTACATATATGCTAACAGCCATCTGTTACTTGCATATGCTGACGACATTGATATCTTGCGTCGATCGGAAGTAACTGATATCTTTGCAAAAGTCGAAAGGGAATCTGCTGAAGTCGGTCTAGCAGTAAAGGGCGATAAAACCAAGTTGATGGTATCGATGCGTAATATGTTCACAGATCTCGCACCAACTGTGAATGTTGCTACCTACAATTTGGAGGTAGTAAAGGACGTTGTCTACCTCGGCACTTGATGTCTTCAATATTCGGAAAACCTTTTGAGGTCCAAGAAATAGACAAGATTCGATATAATAAAATTTTGGTGTGCTATCCAAGTGTTTCATGTGTTTACGTATGTACATATGTATGTTACAATTTCTATGCATGCAAGTTGTTATAAACTCGAACGAATATAAATATATTTAAATGCAATGAAAGTTTTTTTTCCTCTGTAATAACAACAACATCAGTTTCCCTGGAATTGTTACTTAAAAAATAAAATATTTATTCCCTTTCATATCCTATTACTTGGCACAAATAAATGACAAAAGTTTTTCATTAGCTTATGTTTTCTTCCGACTAACACTTGCTGGGTGTTAAAATAAATACACCAGAATTAATTTCGGTATGGGAAACAAATTTGTTTCAGGGACTGATTTGTATAGTTTGGAATTGGCTACAAAGTTAAGGATGCAAACAAAAATATATACTAAAGAAATTATTTCAACATGAATGAGTAAAATAAAATTGTATTATTACTGGGAGGAAAAAAAAACAGCCATTCTAACATATGTCCCAAACATATTTTGTTGCAAACATGCGTGCAAACAAATATATGTTGGGGTGCAAACAAGTATTTGAAAAAGTACTGAACCGATTTTCCTGAAATTGTCAGGGAATGTACAGGGATGGCCCTCGAAAACAGGCTACATATTTTATTGAATTCCAGAGGGGGCGGGGTACCTCCACTAAAGACACAACCACGCCTGTTTTTTTAAATATGTTATATCTCCAATACCGATTTCCATCAAATTTACAGCAAAACATCAGTGTTTGAGGAGGTGGGGTACCTTCCCCACGCCTTTCTTTTAAACGCTATATCTATAAGCCAAACTTATGATTATATCGGTTTCAGCATACATTTTGGGAGGTAATGGGGTTGTGTCCACCCTACGTACATAATTGGAGCCATAATACCGAACTTTTTTAAATATGTTATATCTTGAAAACAGATGACCACGCCTACTCTTTTCAATACATCATATTTCCAAAACTACGGAACCTAATTTCAAGCAATTTTCAGAAAATGTTCAGGACTGCACGATAACTATCTGTCCTAATAATAAAAACGCGAATATTTACAATCAAAAATAGTTTTATTGGTTTCTTAAGTAGTCTCCAGCATGTTTTATACACTCTTTCATGCGCTCAAAGCCATTGTTGAAGCACTTTTTCTACTCCGATTGAAACATCTCCAAAACATGGTTTTTGAGCGCTTTAACAGCATCTTCTGGCGACGAAAATCGTTGACCACGTCTTTTCTTCTTGATATGCTGGAATCAGTTAAAGTCATTGCATCCCAAGTCAGGGCTGTACGGCGGATGACCCATCAATTCCACGTTTTGTCCGGTCAAACAGGCGCTGGTTTAAATCGATGTGTGAGAACTCGCATTGTCATGATGCAGAATGAGTCGTCTTCTCTTGTGCGTTTTACGAATTTCTTAGGAGAGACAAATTGTAGTGTACCAGTCAGAATTAACCGTCCTACATTTCTCAAGCCGTGTAGTCGTCACACGGTCAGTTTTGCCGAAGAAACAGGCGACCATTGGCTTCGAAGTACTTCTGGATCGCTTCCGAAGACCTAAGCGGTCGATTCCTATTTTGTTTCGCGCTCCTAAACATAGATCCAAGATTCGTCTGAGGCGATCTTTTAAATGTCGTTCGAAACACAACGATCGTATTTATTCACAACTTCTTTGTACCAATCCACAAAAGCCTTTGTTTGAGCGATTGTCCAAATTTGCCGGATAAAACCAGAAAAATCCATTTTTGCGCCAGGTGTTCATGCAATATCAAATTTTAGTTGGTGGAAGAAATGCCCACGGTTTTTAACATGGCGATTTCGCAACTTTAATTTATTTGTGGAAAAAATTGGTAATGTTTACCAAGGGGTAAGGCAGGGAAGACTATAGTTTCAGATCTCGCCACAGATCTTCATCAGTTCCCTTGTTTCTTGTTTTTCAACAAGAAACTTTTTATACCCAAGTGTCAATTGCTCGCTCAAATAGATACGTGTGCAAAGAAACACTCTGATCGAGGATTTCTTTGGCACTACCTAAACTCGAGCAACTTCACTTGCAAAGAAAACCAAATCTTTCCCACTGTTATGCGTTTGTTGATTCTCAGCGAAAAACACATAACTAATTTGTTGGTATTGCATACTACAGCAATAAACAACATTTCGACGGTGCCCGGTCTCACAATTAGGAGGGTTGGCGTTTTTTATTTCGGATGACGACTTCTATTTTGTTTTCCAAAATAGTCAGGCTTAATTCCATAGTCGTTGTTTTAATATTTTATTAAAACAACTTTAATTTATTTATTATGAAGATCTGTGGCGAGATCTGAAACTATAGTCTTCCCTGCTTTACCCTTTGGTTAACATCGGCAATTTTTATACCCTATACCACAATGTGGAAAAGGGTATTATAAGTTTGTTTTGGTAAAAATTCATGTAACACCGCGAAATATTCGTCGGAGATCCCCAATGTGGTATACCAATCTTCATATCTCGACGAGATAAAGCGATTTTTTGATGTGTGTCCGTCCGTCCGTCTGTTCATTATAAATTGTAAACACGCTCCAGGCCGCAATTATGGACCGATCGTGAAATTTTGTATGGAGGTCGGGTTCAGATCAGAATAGATCCCTATTATTATTGGTGATGATCGTGAAATATTTAGCGGGTGAAATGGACCAAAAATATAACATTTATCCAATTTTCTAGCGGCTCTGTAGCTCTCAATAATAGTCCGATCAACGCGTAATTTTAAATAATGTAAGAGTATATCACAAAGGAGAAGCTTGCAATTTGAGATGGCGATCGGATAATATTTAAAGGGATAAATAGACCAAAATTTTGTGTGAAAATTGTGAAAATTTTTAATATACAGCTTATATCTTAATTCCCGGACAAGTGAGATATACTTGAAAGTGGAACGCTTGACCTTTCAATTGATGCCAATTATGTTGGTGTGCATGATAAGATAACAGAGTTACAGCCTTATATATTCCCTTATTTGTTTGTAGTGTAATAATAAACTCGCTAGAAGTCACGAAATTTTGTACCGGGTAAGAAAAAGATGCCTACAATTTTGAATGATGATCTGATATTCTTTAGCGGGTGAAATGGACCATTACGTTTGTATGAAAAATATAAAAATTTTATTTTTGGTCGATATTTTAATTCCTTGAGGACATATATATTTCGCAAAGTAGCCTACATATGGAAAAAAACTACTGACCTTTCCTCTGATGTAAATTGCAATAAAGTGTTTGCTAGATAACGGGCCCACTGCCTAATATATATTGGGTTCTGTGTAGAGAACCATATTTTTATCCCATGCTACATATTGTCTCTCCAAAAGTTTATGTAACACCACGAAATATTCGTCCTAGACCCCTTATTTGGTATGCCAAAATTCATATCTCGACGAGATAAAGCGATTTAGAGATGTGTGTCCGTCCATTAAAAATTGTAAACAAGCATAAGGCCGCAATTATGGACCGATTGTAACGAATTTTTTAAGGAGGTTGGGTTCGGGCCAGAATAGTATTTATTAGTATTTGGTGATGATCGTGAAATGTTCAGGGGATGAAATGGACCAAAAACAAAATATTAACCAATTTTGTAGCGGCTCTGTAGTTCAAAATAATAACCCGCAAAATTTTAAACAAAGTTTGAGTTTATGATGAAGAAGAAGCGTATAAACCAAAGTGAAGATCAGATAATACTTGGCGGGTTAAATGCACTGAAACTTTTGTGTGAAATTGGTAAAAATTTCAATAACGTAGCGGTTAAACAACGGAAGTAGTAGTACTACATAAGTGGGTTTCATTACATTTTAGTTTGTGTGAACTAAATTTTCCTTTCCTGCTACAAAAATGTCTTTGTCATGCTAGATAACTTTTTGGTTTTGGTCATAAGTATTATACATTACATCTCTGATATTTGATAATTAAATTTTCACAATCATTGAAAAGATGTTCGGTGGAGAGCGATCGTCCAGGGATAGTGGTATATGGTATCTTTTTTCTGCAAAAACTACTGAACCGATTTTCCTGAAATTGTCAGGAAAGTACAGGGATGGCCCCCGAAAACAGGCCACATATTTTATTGAATTCCAGAGGGGGCGAGGTACCTCCCCTAAAGACACGACTACGCCTATTTTTTAGTATGTTATATCTCCAATACTACTGAACCGATTTCCATCAAATTTACAGCAAATCTTAGTGTTTGAGGAGTTGGGTTTCCTTCCCCACGCCTTTCTTTTAAACGCTATATTTATAAGCCGAACTTATGATTATATCGGTTTCAGCAAAAATTTTGGGAGGCAATGGGGTTGTGTGCACCCTAGGTACATAATTGGAGCCAAAATACGGGACCACGACCACTTTTCTAAATATGTTATATCTTGAAAACTGTTGTTAAACTTATGAGTGCATCGGCTTGCAAATTTATTTTCGAGACAACGGAGGTTTATACACGATAACTATCTGGCCTAACAATAAAACCGCGAATATTTACAATCAAAAATAGTTTTATTGTTTCCTTAAATAGTCTCCAGCATGATTTATAAACTTTTTCATGCGCCCAAACCAATAGTTGAAGCACTTTTTCTACTCCGATTGAAACCCCTCCAAAACATGGTTTTTGAGCGCTTCAAAAGCATCTTCTGGCGACGAAAATCGTTGACCACGCCTTTTCTTCTTGATATGCTTGAATCAGTTAAAGTCATTGCATCCCAAGTCAGGGCTGTACGGCGGATGAGCCATCAATTCCACGTTTTTGTCCGGTCAAACAGGCGCTTGTTTGAATCGATGTATGAGAACTCGCATTGTCATGAAACAAATGAGTCCTCTTCTCTTGTGCGTTTTACGAATTTCTTAGGAGAGACAAATTGTAGGTGTACCAGTCAGAATTAACCGTCCTACATTTCTCAAGCCGTGTAGTCGTCACACGGTCAGTTTTGTAGAAGAAACAGGCGACCATTTGCTTCGAAGTACTTCTGGCTCGCTTCCGAAGACCTAAACGGTCGATTCCTATTTTATTTCGCGCTCTTAAACATAGATCCAAGATTCGTCTGAGGCGATCTTATAAACGTCGTTCGAAACACAATTTCTTTGTACCAATCTACAAAAGCCTTTTTTGAGCGATTGTCAAATTTGCCGGACAAAACGAGAAAAATACATTTTTGCGGCCATGTTTTCAAGCAATATCAAATGTTAGTTGGTGGAAGAAATGCCCAAGGATGCCTCTATCCCACGGTTTATAACATGGCGATTTCGCATTATCCGTTCACGCACAGCTTAATTTTTCTGGCACAACGGCCGAATTTGGGCGACCTTCACGACTTTCGTCTTTTGGCGAGAGCCGGCCACAATTGCATTCATTCAACCAGATTTTCATAGTGCTAGAGGATGGATCTTTATCGGCATACAAAGATTTATTTTGATCGTTTTAAAAATAGTCAGACTTAATCACATAATCGTTCTTTTAATATTTTATTAAAACAACTTTAATTTATTAGTGGGAAAAATTGGCGATGTTTACCAAGGGATAAGGCAGGGACGACTATAGTTTCAGATCTCGCCACAGATCTTCATCAGTTCCCTTGTTTCTTGTTTTTCAACAAGAAACTTTTTATACCCAAGTGTCAATTGCTCGCTCAAATAGATATGTGCGCAAAGACACACTCTGATCGAGAATTTCTTTGGCACTACCTAAATTCGAGCAACTTCACTTACAAACAAAATCAAATCTTTCCCATTGCTATGCGTTCGTTGATTCTCAACGAAAAAACACATAACTAATTTGTTGGTATTGCATACTACAGCAATAAACAACATTTCGACGGTGCCCGGTCACACAATTAGGTGGGTTGTCGTTTTTTATTGGGGATGGCGACTTTTATTTTGTTTTTCAAATAGTCAGGCCTAATCCCATAGTCGTTGTTTTAATATTTTGTTAAAACAACTTTATTTTGTTTATTATGAAGATCTGTGGCGAGATCTGAAACTATAGTCTTCCCTGCCTCGCCCCTTGGTAAACATCGCCAATTTTTTATTTTTAAAAGGGCACGTCGCGCGATATAGGTCGTTGTTTTTGGCCACTTATATAAGCACTTTAAAGGGTAGTTACTAAATGTCGCGACTACTTATTTAATTACCTATATAAGTGGCCAAAAAGAACTACTTATTTCACGCGACATGTCCTTGTTAAAATAAGGGGTAGTAGGGAGTTTTGTAATTGGTATTTTTGCTGGAAACAGATTATCCTAAATGAGCCAAAATAGGAAAAAGTTAAATATTTGTGCAAATTTTATTCGTTTTTAGTGGTATAGGAATTTACCCTCGGGGTCGACTCGGTGTCGGAGCGGGGTTGTGATTCGCAGTCGGACCAAAAGTACCTGGACTCTGAAACCCTGGTTGGAGGTACCCGAAAGAGTGTACCCATATGTCCGATCTTTGAACTTGATCTAAGTTTGGACAAAATATTTCGAGAGCTAAATTTTGGACAAAATCGTTTGATCCATTCGATGTCCGGAAGGCATGGCTAAATCGACTCCAAATTATTTGAAACGAATTTCGTCCAAACATACTTGGGGTCTTAAACCATTATTACGATGAGCCACCTTTTTATCTCATATATATTTTGTTAGCATAAAGGCTATAAAAATCAAGGGTTACTCCTTGGGAAAGCACATATTTATGCGCCTTTCCCAATGCAAATTGGATAAGCCCCTACTAACAGCTTAAGAGACCATTAAAAACATGAAATTTTAATTCATATTTTTGTGTTAATTTGGAAGCTTTACAAACAGCAGTGCTACCTAATTGCTTTTTCATTATAATTGATACTAATTTCAGATTCATGTGACAAACAAATTATTAACATTCGTTTCTACACTCATACATACATACACATTTTAATTTACTTCTTATGGCAAGTTATTTCAAAATTTTATGATTTCATATATGAATTTTTATGTTAGTGCCTTTTCATTAAATTCTTGACATGAATACTTGAAGTCATCGTCATTGCAAAAGCGAAAAAAACGACACTGCACACCTTTATGCTATTAACAAATTTGCATACATTTACCGAAAAGCCGAAAGGAAATGTGTGCAGGTCTGCCTTCCGATCTATGTATGTTTGTAAAAAAAACGAAGAGGAAAACAGGTAAGAACAGTAGAAGTAGAAACACTTGGCTCACGTACATGTACGGAAGACAACGTCATAACCACTGTTTTTCTTTCCACTTGAATAAACACCTGACAACGTATGCTAGGTCTCCTGCTAGATTTCCTAGGTACTTTAGATGAATATTGGATGGAGTAATATATTTTTAACTTGAAATGCGAAATGATTGCAGACAATGAATGGTGTTTGTAAATTTGGGTAAAACCTTAAAAATACAAAATTATCGCGATATGATCTCATACAGCCTATATCCGTCAAGTGGACCTATAGTAGGGAAATATGAGCATTGAAATATTGCACACCTATTTGCCCACCTCAATATACCTTTCAAATGCACATTTCACCAGTTGAGAACTCATGAATGTTAACAATCTCGACACGACTTCTGCCACCAATTTCCTTGTCAGTTTCTCACATTAGTTGTTTTTGTTGTGTGTGTGTCTGTATTTCTCTCTCTTCCGATTTTTTCTATGTTACAATTGTAACATTCAATGGTTCATTACGCTAATGTTTGAGTAGTAAATAGTTATAATGTTTGCTGTTGCTGTGTTGTTGTTCTGTTCTGGCAGTCATCTGAAAAGTTGTCACACAAATGTTGGCTAAAATAAAAGTAAAATGAAGGCACATGAAACACGTTTCACCGAAATCAAATCAAGTAATGCATTGATGAATTTTCATATTTTCTAAGTAAATTGCTTCTTTTTGAAGTCTCTAAGAATAATTGAACTAACAACAGCAATAACATTAATGACAACAACCAAAAGTAATAAAAATATTACTTAAACTGTAATTTTTTTTACAAAAAAATTTAAAAATATGGCTATGATTTTTAACCGATAAAGTAAAAACACTGGACGGGGCCGACCATGTAATACCCTACACCACTACTAGGCCGGGGCGATTTGTATGGAAGGAAAAAAGTGTTATCGGGCGCCTGGAGATTCTGATTTTTGGGATTATACTGAGCAAAAAGTCAACTAGACCATATGTCTTCGGTGAAAATCGAGCCCCCGGATTTTGACTTGAAGTTTTTTTCAAGGATTTTTGGATATTTTGGCATATAACAACCAAATTACTGAGATTTTCGATCCAACACAAAGACAACAATTGTAGCCAAGACAATAATAAAGAACTCTCTAGTACATCGCAAAAGCATTGGAACGCTCCTTCAGGTAGTTATGGCCTCGAGAAAGTGCACATTTTTCGGAAATATCGATAAACGACACTGTGCTACAAAATGGAACTCAAAGTCAGTGGGTGGAAAATTTCTTTTGGAGATGAAAGGCCTTGGTGAGTGTACTGAGAAGCCAAAAGGAAATTTTAATGGTTTAATTTTGGCCCCTTAATTTGTGATCAAATAGCTTTATATCTCTCTAAAGCGTTATTGTAGCTTTATTTTGACATTACATGTCTTCAGTCAAATCAAATGGGGAATCTTTTTGTAGAATATTTCATCCCACTAACTCAATTCCTTTCATGTCCTTTTCGTCCTTTATTTTTTGAACCGCAGTAAAAGTACCACAAGGCGAGATTTTACAGCATCCAAATATTCTACAAAAATTTTGTTCAAAAGATTTTTAGGTACGGTTCTGATTGATGACAAATCGATATTTCCCCGTTTTCATGGTCCTTTTTGACATTTTACCGGTTTTTGTTCAGAAAACTATGTTTTGTTTTTATGTATATTCGTTATTGGTCTGTGGTGCTTCTGAAATACTTACCATAAATAGCTCTTGTAATGACGAACACGTTAATAACAAATTTTATTGGAGGAAAGATCCGGTTATCTAAATTTTTGAACCGGATATTCTGATATCTAAACCGATTTTGGAACCGGTTTTAAGTAACCGATTAACCAACAGACCAAAGATATATTCTACGAGAGCTTAGAAGAAACATATGACCGTTGTCCTGCCATGACATTAAAATTGTTCTAGGCGATTTTAATGCCAAAATTGGAAAGGAGAATATCTTTGGACAAACAGTTGGGAAATTCAGTCTACATAGTGAAACATCAGACAATGGAATGAGGCTGATAGACTTCGCAGCGGCAAAAAACATGGTAGTTAGCAGTACCAGATTTAAGCATCTCGATATTCATAAGGGCACTTGGCTGTCTCCAGACCAAAGAACAATAAATCAAATTGATCACGTTGTGATAGATGGAAGACATTCATCGAGCGTGTTGGATGTACGATCGTTCCGAGGAGCAAACATAGATTCGGACCATTACCTCGTTGCAGCAAAGGTACGTACCCGTCTAAACGTTGCAAATAAAGCACGGACAGACACAACACGAAAGTTGGCAATCGCCAAGCTGCAAACACAACAGATAGCCACAGCATATTCCACTCAACTGACCCAATTGCTTAATGATAGCGCTTCTCGTCCCGATAACATATCAGCACAATGGCAAAATATTGCCCACTCCATGCAAACAGCCGCAAAATCAGTACTTGGATACCAGAGACCTCCACCAAAGAATCCGTGGTATGACCAGTAGTGCCGTGCTGCTACCGAAGAAAAAAATGCGGCATATAGGGCTACTTTACAATCAGTAGCAACGCGTAGCGCACGAGAGAGGTATCGGGAGAAAAGGAGAGAGGAGAAACGTCTTTTCCGCAGGAAAAAGAGAGAAATGGAAAAGAGGGAGTGTGAACAAATGGAGATGTACAGGAGACAGAACGAAGTCCGAAAATTCTACCAAAGAGTGAAGCATCAAACTGATGGCTTTGGTACAGGAATATCCTCCTGTAGAGATCAACAAGGTAATTTGGTAACTGATACAGATAGTGTGCTCAGGATATGGAAAGAACAGTTTTCCAAACTGTTGGTATCCGATAGCAGTGAAGACGGCGAAGATACCACAGATCCAATCCCAGATGATGGTATTGAATGTATACCGCCCAGCCAAGACGAGGTAAGGACAGCAATAAATCGGCTGAAGAATAATAAGGCGGCAGGAGCAGATGGCCTACCAGCCGAGCTGTTCAAAACCGGAGGCGACACGCTGATAAGGTGTATGCATCAGCTAGTTAGCACCATCTGGCAGGAAGAACGCGTACCCGACGATTGGAACGTGAGCATCCTATGTCCAGTCCACAAGAAGGGTGATAAGACTGTATGCTCCAATTATAGGGGCATAAGTCTGCTCCCTATTGCATATAAGATAGTATCTGGCATATTGTGTGAGAGACTAAAGCCTATGGTCAATGAAATTATTGGACCCTATCAGTGCGGCTTTAGACCTGGCAAATCCACCATTGACCAGATATTTACCTTGAGACAAATCCTGGAAAAGTCCCTAGAAATGCAGATCGACATCTTCCATCTTTTCGTCGATTATAAAGCAGCATTCGACAGCCCTATACGTTCAAAGGTGTTCCAAGCCATGTCTGATTTTGGTATTCCTGCAAAGCTCATTAGACTTTGTAGAATGACATTAACTGAGACGAGATCCTCAGTTAAAATTGGAAAGAACCTCTCCGAAGAGTTTACTACCAAAAGAGGTTTCAGACAAGGAGACGGCCTGTCGTGTGATCTATTTAACATCCTACTGGAAAAGGTCATACGAGACGCGAAGGTCAAAAGAAATGGAACGATATACACGAACAGCCACATGTTACTGGCTTATGCCGACGACATTGACATCATGGGTCGATCGGTAAAGGAAGTAACTGACACCTTTGCAAAAGTCGAAAGAGAATCTGCTAAAGTTGGTCTGGCAGTAAACGGCGTAAAAACCAAGTTGATGGTATCGACGCGTAATATGTCCATAAACACCGCACCATCTGTGAATGTTGGTACCTATAATTTTGAGGTAGTAAAGGACTTCGTCTACCTCGGCACCGCCATAAACACAACAAATAACATCAGTTGCGAAATACGAAGAAGAATAGTGTTGGCTAACAGATGCTACTTTGGGCTGAGTAAGCAGTTTAGGAATAAAGCCACCTCTCGTCAAACAAAAATAACACTGTACAAAACACTGATACTACCCGTGCTAATGTATGGTTCCGAAGCATGGGTACTTGCTCAAGCAGATAAGGCAGTGCTTTGTGTGTTTGAGAGAAAAATTCTTCGAAAGATCTACGGGCCAATCTGTGTTGACGGCGAATATCGGCGTCGTATGAACATCGAGCTGTATCAACTATACAATGACATCAATATAGTTGAACGAATCGAGATACAACGATTGCGATGGCTAGGCCATGTTATAAGAATGAGTGATGATGAACCCGCTAAAAAGGCGTATAAATACGGGCCGCATGGAGGTTCTCGCAGATCTGGAAGGCCAAAGCTTCGTTGGAGCGAACAAGTGAAACGAGATATCACAAAGCTACATATCCTAGATTGGGAAAATACAGCAGCAAACAGAGAGGATTGGAGATTTTTTCTTAGTTCGGCTTATGGAACAAATGTTCTGTAAAAGGCCAGCTAAGTAAGTAAGTAAGTAAGTAAGATTAACCGAATATGATATACAACAAAAATAATTTCTACATTGTATTTACAGTTGAGCGGCATGCCGTAACTTAAAATACATGGAACTGAAATTAAAACAAAATTACCTTCAATATTGGCACAATTAAAAATTAGTTCAGTAATGGACTTCTATGACTCTTTTATTGTCGAAACAATCGCTACAATTACGTCGGGATATTAGGATTGAGAAATACAAATAAAAGTTTTCAACATTGTTTATTAACGGTAGGGCTTCGTGAAAAAATTGGCAGGTTATTTACTGACTAATTTCGTTAATTACCAAAGTTAAAAGCATTTGAATTTTCCCAATTTTTGTGGCTAACGGCGAACTGCAGGTGAAGATGAAAATGTTACAAATCGAACATCTCTATAACGAACTTCCCTATAACGAATACTTCTCTACAACGATTTTTATACCCTCAGCATTTATGCTAACGAGGGTATATACTAGAGTGGGGCGATTTGAACACCATCCCGGGCGCCTGGAGTTTCTGATTCTTGGGATTGTACTGAGCAAAAAAGTCAACTAGACCATATGTCTACGGTTCCAAAATCGGTTTAGATATCAGAATATCCGGTTCAAAAAATTTAGATAACCGGATCTTTCCTCCAATAAAATTTGTTATTAACGTGTTCGTCATTACAAGAGCTATTTATGGTAAGTATTTTAGAAGCACCACAGACCAATAACGAATATACATAAAAACAAAACATAGTTTTCTGAACAAAAACCGGTAAAATGTCAAAAAGGACCATCGATTGGGAAATATCGATTGGTCATCAATGAGAACCGTACCTAAAATCTTCTGAACAAAATTTTTGTAGAATAGTTGGATGCTGTAAAATCTCGCCTTGTGGTACTTTTACTGCGGTTCAAAAAATAAAGGACGAAAAGGACATGAAAGGAATTGAGTTAGAGGGATGAAATATTCTACAAAAAGAATCACCATTTGATTTGACTGAAGACATGTAATGTCAAAATAAAGCTACAATAACGCTTTAGAGAGATATAAAGCTATTTGATCACAAATTAAGGGGCCAAAATTAAACCATTAATCACGCAATATCTAGGAAACTTGTCTTTGCGTTGGATCGAAAATCTCAGTGGTTTGGTTGTTATATGCCAAAATATCCAAAAATCCTTGAAAAAAAACTTCATGTCAAAATCCGGGGGCTCGATTTTCACCGTAGACATATGGTCTAGTTGACTTTTTTGCTCAGTACAATCCTAAGAATCAGAAACTCCAGGCGCCCGGGATGGTGTTCAAATCGCCCCACTCTAACCACTACCTCTGTACACTAGTTTTCCAACGAATTTCTTTTATATGATTGATACATAAATACATACATATTTTAGCCGTCAAGTCATACATACATAAGACAGGTCAGGTTAGATTAAAACGCGTGGTTCCGCTTGGGGACCATTGTGTTCATCCTGTTAGTGTGAAGTAAGAGAAAAGATAGTCGTAGTAAACAGACAGAGCATATATAAAAGTTAGAAATTAGATTACACGGTGTGCCTTAACTAATATTAAATGAAAGGTGCTTACACCTGGGAATTTTTTGCGAATTCTGAAACTCAATGTTCATAGATGAGAAAAATCAAAAAACAAAAAAAAAATCGCCGGAGGGATTTTTAAATAAATCGCTATCAAAGCTCACATTTTTAGGGCTTTATTATGTTTTTTTTGTAGGTTTGACCTTAATGGTATTTTCGTAGATTTTACCATTTTTGAGATATAGAGGTTCAAATTGGGACAATGTACTGACTGTATAGTAACCTTATAAAACAATGTCATGAAGGGTGCACCTTAACTAACTTTAAATGAAAACCGCTTACACAGGGGAAGTTTTTGATTCTGAAACAGCAATGTTCATAGATGAGAAAAATCCACATTTAGTCACATTTCGATAGGACTTGCCGTCTCCAAGCAAAATCCTAAAAACCTAAAATAAACCTAAAAATGTGAACTTTGACCCCGGACTTGCGGTTTCCAAGCAATATGGTAAAAACCTAAAAAATCCTAAAAATGGGAACTTTGATCGCGATTAACCCACATAAATTCACTGGCCGTTTAAACGCCACCAAAAATGGTTGCAAAATTTGACGTAATACTCGGACATTTTCGCAAATTGTTGTGGACTTTTTTTGCACTTTTGTTATAATATTGTCTGGTATCTATCATTCCATGCTTATAGAGCTTTATTTGGACTATGCATTTCCACGCAATTGGCCTCAAACACAAGCAATTCAAAAAAATCGACTTTTTTGTAATATTAGAATTTTGAGAAAAAATGTAAATATGCGATAAAAATTTAATCATAAATGTTACATTCATCTAAAGTCAAGGATTTGTTAGGAATGTAGTAAGAGTATTTTCTCAATGAAAAACCAAGGGATTGGTATGTAAGAATACACCTGTATTACCCTTCAAAATTTTCGGCACTATTAAAAGAAGGCCCGATTGCAGGAAAACTATACGTTTTAGAGAAAAAAGTTATTTAAAAAAAAATTCTTAGAATGTCTCAAAAATATCATCTATCTATATATGTATACTAGGGTTATGACTTTTTGAACTTTTTTTTTCACAAAAATGATTTCCTGTTGCAGGAATGAATTAACATTTGCCTATTAATGCCAATGGTAATGTTCATTCCATTTAATTATTAAAAAAGGCCACGCACAAACCACTTTGAAATTATATTTTTGTGAATAATTTTTTTTCTGTTTTTAGTTTTTTTTTTAACCTAAAACGTCCGTTGACGGCAGAAACCACATTTATTAGCCTTATTTTTTGGAAATTTAGCCGATAGCTTTTATTGCTAGTGCTTTTTGTAATTTTTCTTTATTTTAATTTATAATTATAATAAATATATTCAAATAAATAAATAATAAATAAATTTTTGGAAATTTTTTAAAATTTTACAACGCACACGTGCTGAATCTGATAAGATTTCACCATAAATAAGCCCATTTATAAGTACCTTTTAGAAAAATATTGAAAACTGCTTGTATAAATAGGTGTTCATTGATAGTTTTGTGTCATTCAACAAGTGTCGAAACCCCGAAAAGAAAAAATATAAAAAGTAAATAATGAAAGTGAAGTGAAAAGTGAATCATAACATGTCATTCAAGAAGAGGGCTTCCAACACGGAGAAGAACAAAGAAACCTGGACAAAGAACCTAGTCCAGTTTCAAGCGTCATTAAAAATTGTGGAAACAGCACTGAGTGAAAGGTGTCGCATGCCCCTGAGGGAACTGTTTGACATCACTAATGTAAAGTAAAGTGGATGTGCAAAGAAGACGAGAAACTGTACAAACTACAAATTTAGAGCAAAGGCCGCGTTGGTTATTCAAGCGGCAAACCTGCTGGTGTCCATACCATTCACCCGTCCAAGCGAAAGAAGACAATAGAAGCGAGTGCGCCCACATTTATCAGCGAAGTGGCTAGTCCCTGGGGGGATGAAAATGCAGCATCAACGAGCAAAAGGAAGCATAACCATACAGGCATTGCAAGACGCATTGTTACACGTTCAAAGATTTCGTCCAAATAAGCAGCTACGATGATCCAGCAGCTTTTCGCTGAAGGCATTGAAATCCCAACCCCATGTCAGCCAGGAATCCACTGGGCTATCTACAAGGAAGCTGCTCGGTTGAAGAAACACTTGGTAAACACGTTTTATCTGGAGAAGTGGAGCATGTATTTTGACTGAAAACACCTTGAGAGCCATGAATATCAGGCAGTGGTCCTCAAGAACGAATTTTAAGAAATTATATTGACTACGCTCAAATTGAAAGATGGGAAAGCTAAAACAATCGCAGAAGGTCTCCAGAATGTGTTAGAGGATTTCAACCTCTGGGGATCAATTGTGATGATTGTTGCCGATACAACAAGCGTGAATACCGGCAAAAAAGACAGGCGTTGTAGTTCGACTGCAGCAAATGTTTGAAGCGAAATGTTATACCGCACCCAAGTTCATCAGTTGCCAGCACCATGTGCTGGATCGAGTTCATGGACGATGAACTCCATGCGTCTACAACATCACCAAACATCGAATACTTTTTTGTGAAGGATTTGATGAAAAACTATGCTCAATTGATAATGATACAACTTTGATTAAGGAAACAGGTGGCTGGAGAGGCGACAGGAAGTTTCTCTTCTACCTTACTCATGTTTTCCGCCATTTCACTGAGAAGAGTGAGATTCCTTTTGTAGATTTTAAGCAGATCCCAAACATTTGCTATGCACGCTGGAACTCTCGTGCCATTCTAGCTCTACTTGCTTTTATACTGATGCCTGAAACCCGGAGCAGGTTGCGTAAAATCTGTTTATTCATTTCTTATTCAGGGGCTGATCATTGGTTCAGTAGTCAATTGTTCGGCTCTGAAGATTTCGAAAAACAGCTCTGAATGACTACCCAAAAGCTCTCAAATGCTTGAATACTCATTGGAAAAAGATGAATCTCCAATCAACATTGCCCGAAGCAACCAGTGTTGTGAGCGCGCGATCAAAGATATGCAAGACTTATACAACTCCTGCCGTAACAAGCAAAACTTCCCACTGAGATTCATCCTCTCCAATGACAATGTGAATATTTAACATTCTTTGTGTTTTATGATCCTTGTTATGTTAGTATATTTATTTTAGTTATTATTTATTTTATTATTAATATATTTTTTCATATCTGCTTATAGTGACTCCAAAAAATTTCAAAAAAGCATAAATAAAATTTTGCAAATGATTTTGTGCGTGAGGTTTTTTTATACATCACGTTAAAATTAAGATTTTATGTAATCTTATGTAAAAGTTCATCCCAAAATTATACAGGGATATGAGGTTGTAAACAAGTCATAACCCTAATGTATACATATTAGGCCGGGGCGATTTGAAAACCATAATGGGCCCTTCGCGTTTCTGATTCCTGGGATCCAACTGAGCAAACAAGTCCACTAGAGCGTAGGTCTACGGTGAAAATCGAGCCTCCCGATTTTGATTTTAAGTTTTTTATCCACGTTTTTTAGACATCGAAAAGATCGAAAACAACGACAAAAATTGTAGCCAAGACAGTAGTTAAGAATTCTCTAATACATCGCAAAAGCTTTGGAACACCCCTTCAGGCAGTTTTGGCCTTGAGAAGGTGCAAACTGTTCGAAAAATGTCGATAAATGGCACTGTGCTACAAAAGTTGACCAGAAAAATATTCAAGCATTCTGATGCAAAATTATATCGTGTTGGGATCCATGGACAACGACAATGCCTTTAGTTAGTTGGTTTGTGTCACTTCGTTTTATTTTTTCATAACGGTTAAAGTAGTGAAAATCTGGGTTTCTTACATTTTTCAAATTTAAACGGATATATCTTCTTTTTCACAACGGATTTTCATTGATCCTTCTTCCTTTTAAAGGGGTGAATAATATTCTTGGAACAAGTTACAATTTTTGTCCTTGTGTTTGATCGAAAATCTCGATTGTTTGTCTGTTATATGCCAAAATGTCTAAAAAACGTGGATAAACAATTTAAAGTCAAAATCAGAAGGCTCGATTTTCACCGTAGACCTATGCTCTAGTGGACTTTTTTGCTCAGTTCAATCCCAGGAATCAGAAACGCGAAGGGCCCATTAAGGTTTTTTCTTCCATACAAATCGCCCCGGCCTAATACATATATATAAAATTCTCCTGTCACGGTGTTTGACATTAAACTCCTCCGAAACGGTTGGACCGAATTTGATGAAATTTTGTATGTGGAGTTTTTAGGTCTGAGAATAGGTTGTAAGCTATTTTTATACGGCTAAGTGTAGTGACCGGTGGTCCTCGCTCACAAAACTTTTTAAGAAAACGTGAAATCCAAAATATTTTTGACCGTATTGTTTAAAAATTGTTTGCAATACTATGGTATTTACTGTCTTGACCCTGAATGGTCATCGCGGAAGCGAAATATCGCGGTCAAATTAAATTTTTCACAAAAGTATTATTTCAGATAATATACCTAATTTTAGTAAATGTGACTACAAAAACTCTATAAACACTGGCTTAAATAAGTGGGATAGCGCGATCAACACCATATTTTGGAATACAGTAAAATACCGATAACTTGAGATGGGAAATCACACAAAGTTATTCAAAATGTCTAAAATAGCAGTTTAGACATATTGATAATGGTAATTTTGGTTTATATAATCACTGGAATCAGAATACCGCGATGTCAGATTTTTGAAAACATTATAATTACGCATAACGTCTCAAAAAGTGGGAAGTGAGATTCACGAACGTCATGAACATTGATTTCAATCATTGAAATAGCTAAATAAAAATAACATTTTGAATACAGCAAAATTTCGATAATTCCAACTATTATTTATAGAAGTCATTTTTTATGAACTATATATGTATATATTTCCATATATGTATGTATATCCCCTACGTGCGGAGTTGTTTCTTTTTCACGTTTTTTTTTCTCCCATCGGACGCCTCCCCAGTTGGTGGATAGGGGAATGCTCATCAGTATGGTGGGTACCGCAAAACTAAAATATGCGGGAGAACCGAAAAAAGTGAAATGAACGTCTGTTCCCATATTGGGCGATTGCAAACAGCGTCTGTATTTCAGTGGAGCGGCTGAATAAGGAGAGGGAAAACTCTAAACCCTTTAGAAGGAACGGAAAACCACTGAAGTAATATCTCATGAATATCATACAATAATTCAATACATTTATAAGTTGTTGTACGATCACTAATATCCGGATACTGGATTTGCAAATTAAGAAGAAGAGGAATACATATCCCCGAAAGAACACGGGAGACTACATTCATATCAATGTGTGCACGGAGATTCATCAAATGTCGCCTACTTCACGCTGAGGGTTATTTTGTCACTGTTGCATACAGAGCGCAAATAAAATAGCACTCATGTTCGATCTGGCCGAATATTTATACTCTCCGCTTTAGATTATATTAAAACCAGATTTCAGCCATTTCGGTGGGATAATGAGGTTAAATCCTCCAAAATATCGAAAATCAGCCGGTACCGTTCTATGGGAGATATATCAAAACGTGGACCTATACTGACGATTCTCTGAAGGAATCTTTACGACCCCCGACGGAGACAAATTGTAGCCATTTCGGTGGGATAATTAAGCTAAACCTCCAAACTATCGAAAATAGGGAGGTACCGTTTTATGGGAGCTACATCAAAAAGTGGACCTATAACTTCAAATCTCTACAGGAATATTTACGACACCCAACCGAGACCAACAAACCAAATTACAGCCATTTTCATTGAATAATATGGCTAAAACCTTCAAAATACCCAAAATCGGGAAGCACCGTTCTATGAAGGCTATATCAAGACCTGGACGTGTACCGAACATTCGATGTGGGTCGCAATGTTCATTTTTTATAATTAAAAAGATTTTCTATCTTAAATTTGGAGATACCATTACATTGGCATTATTCCAAAATATTGATTTATATTAGAAGTTTCTACAGGTATCAATACTAGATAGATAAACATATACATTAGTAAGATTTACACGTAGAACCCAAACAACGGGCCAGCAACGCGGACCGGTTCAGCTATTTTTCATGTAAAATTTTAAGTTTTCTCGCAAAAAAATTGTCGGCGCTAAGTGCGTTAATTTAAAAAGCGCTCCGGCGATTTTTTTATTTGTAAGCACCTTCCATTTATAGTTGGTTCACGCTCACAGTAATGTTCCTTTATCTAACTGCTCCATTGCTATAATTTGCATCGAGTGAGAGGTCAAGAGTTGGTTTTTAAGTTTAGTTTTGGTAAGTTTTCCGAATATGACCCCAGAATTTAAAAATTTAATTTGGATATTATTCCCACAAAAGTTGTGGTAAACTTTACTAAATCATATCCGAAAGGGATGGAGATCCTGAAATACCGAATCCCGAAAATCCGGGTTTTTCGGGATTACTCAAATCCCGAATCCCGGGATTTATTTCTTCCGGGTCCCAGGATTTTTAAAGTTACTTTTTATTGGGGTTTTATCCACATATGGAAAAATAATCCTCTGTAAAATGAGTTGTTTAACATATAGTTGATCAATTACGCCACGAAGTGTATAATTTTAAATACATTTGGAAAATGTTCCGTAAAGGGATATGTCAAAGAGAGTTTCTTAAAACATATAATTTAAATTTGAAAGAAAATTTTACTTTTCAAACAAACTTCGAAAAGAATGTAAAGGAGAAAGCAACTGTGATACGTACATCAAGTGTAAAGCTAGTCCCACCTAAGTCATCCACTAATGCTGTTCATTTGAAACACTTAAAACGCCCTAGTTATAACCATAGACCTCGCTTTGCTTTATTAATGTGTTCCTTAAAGTGAAACGACGCAAAGTGAATTAAGATAATGAAAAATGAACATTTAAAGATCATAGTGTAATAAGAATTGATTTCGTTCATGTTTTTTATGGCAATACTATTTTCTAATTTTATTTGCTTCAATTTATTTAATTTTTCAATGAAAATTTAATTTTTTCTTCACAGAATACCCGCAGTCCCGAAATTGGCCCGAAAACCCGGGTTGAGAAATTTCGAAATCCCGAATCCCGGGATTTTTGTAAACCTGTCCCGTTCGACATTGCTACTACCAAAACTATTACCTCGTACAAATATTTGTCAGTTGTATTAAAACTGAGGGATCCCTGTATATATTAGGATGTAACTCTATAATCTGACCACGTACATCACCATAATTAGCATATATGGATAGGTCAAGCGTTCTTCTTCTAAATATAACTTACATAGGTTTAACATAGTTTCGAGGGCGTAGCCAGGCTAATGCTTGTTCTTTCGTAATATGTATAATTTTTTACATACACCTAAACCTTCTTGCAGGATCTAAGGGGGGGGGGGGGGTAGCTGTCCCCCCGCACATAAATGGCTACGTCCAAGCATAGTTTCCAGGAATAAAAATATAGTCATTTCACTACAAACTTCATCAATTTTCCAACAAAAGTCCCGGTCCATATAACCCGCTTAATATTATTTAGCAAAAAAAATTTATAATACCCTTTCCGCTATATGGGAGCCGACGCACAGAGGGGAAATTTGTGTTAAAAGTTGATCAAAAGCCATTTATAGTCCGATTGATATACATTTTTGCACAAAGCATATCTTCTGTACAAGGATTAATCCTATAGAAAATAATTAAAATCGGTCCTGATTTGGATGCAGCTTCCATATATATTCGCATCTGATATGAGATAAAAATGCACCAAAATCACTGAAATTTGACACATCCAACCTGAACTAGCCTAAAAAACATTGAGCCAATTTTCAAACAAATCGGTACAGATGTATATGTAGTCCCATATACATATATTTCATTCCAAATTTTATTTTTTGAAACTTACTTAAATTAAAATTTTCTCAATTCACATGAGAAAAGCCGTGAATGTTTCTGAATAATGCAAACATATTTGATAGGTATTGGTTTAGTCTGATAAATAAGAGTCCCGGTTATACGGCGGAACAAAATTTAGTGTGAGTAAACCTTGCAATTCCATATAAAAATATTTCATATTTTAGTTGAGAAAAATTAGATTTTTTCGGAATGGCGCAAATATGCGCAATTTTTTATGATTGAATCTGATATTTGAGACTCAAGCGCATAAAACATTAGAAGAAACTATGGTCGGGAAACGACGGGGAAATAGACTTTTTCACTATTGAAATTGTAGTAATCTTAAAAATTATCATAAAAAATATTCATAAAGAGGATATTTATCACCATTATTAAAGAGCAAAGATGTAAAATTAATCTGAAAATTTTAAATGCTAATCTTGTTCGGAGTCTGTACAAAAACAATAAATCTTGAAAAATATAAATTTTCGCGAAAATAATGTCATTTTAATGTTCACCTAATTTCTTAGTTTTCGAAAATTTACTTTTTTTTCAGTATGGCTGAGTTCAATCGACTGCTGTATTGGATTGGTTAATCTTACACAGTCAAGGATGGTTATAGCAAATGTAGAAAAGAGTCTGGTTGCTGTTTATCAACATTTTTTCATAAAAAAACGATTTTCATATTTTGAGTTTTGAGCAACTTTAGGCCTATGTTTCCCCTCTGTGCGACGTACCTATCTTCGAACTATACCTGCCTATGGAAAAAGACGATCAGGTGCTTTTTAGGTATTTTATTGTGGACGCTAGAGTGTCTTAAGTCGAAACATTAAGCTCCACGATCACACCGTATTTCTTTTATTGCTAAAAAGTTAACTTAAATCCTAAAGTATGAATATATTTGTACCTTAATAGTGTAAGTAAGGTCAATTTTGTATAACAAAAATCCAATAAATCTTTTTGTTTTTGTTGGATATCACTGTGCAACACGAAAATTATTAACCATATTCTGACACCGCAGTGTGATAGAACACCAAAAATGAGAAGACACGTGTCTCGCCGTTTTTCCCTATCTCATCAACTTTCGTGGTTATTGGCCTCCAAAGGTTTGAGGCTTTGATGTAGAAAGGGTCATTTAGTCAGGACTATATCTTCCAAACCGTTTGGAAATTTGAATATATCTCAGAGGCAAAGTTGTAGCTCTTGTGTTAAAGAACAAAAATTGTGAACACATATAATCCATCAAGCTTCATCTGCAAGGTCAAAATCGCCATGGTCAAATTTCTTTTAAAATTTTTCTCAAGTTTTGTTATACAGCTTTCAAACCGATCAAATTTGAAGTAAAGCTCCAACTACAAAAATGTACCTCAGATCTCAGTAAACATCTTTCTAGAATATACGAACTCTGTAGAAACGGATCTTAATGGTCAAAATAGCAAAACAATTGCGATTTTTATCTTCCTTTCTAGGATTCTGCTCCATAGATATTAAACCGTTCAAAAATCAAGAAAACAATCAACCACAGTAGCGTAGCACAGGCATCAATAAACAACTTTCTGGAATATGCGAAATGTCTATGAATGGTTCTTAATGGTAAAAATAGCAAAAATCTTTTGAATATATCCAATTTTTATACTTTTTCTCCGACTCTGGGCCCAAGGTACGCAACCGCCCAAAAATTGAGGATACCGTCAATCACAAAAATTTACCTAAGATTTCAATAAACAACTTTTTAGAACATATGAAGATTCCAGGGATGATTCTTAGGGCTAAAATTCACGAACAATTAAATTTTTTAACATTCGCTTCTGCTCAGGTTTGGAAATAACAAACTGTTAAAAACTCAAGGAAATTTGAAATGTTTGTTATTTACGGACCTGAACAGGAAAGAATGATCTAAAATAATGGAATTTTGATCTTGATGAATCGTTCCTAGAATCTTCATTTGTTCTAGAAACTTGTTTGTTGAAATCTAAGTTTCATTTTTGTAGTTGACTGTATTCTTAATTGTTGGGCGGTTGCGTATCTTTGGACCAGAGTCGGAGAAAAATTATAAAAATTGGATATTTTCAAAAGATTTTTGTTATTTTTACCATTAAGAACTGTTCATAGACATTTCGCATATTTCAGACAGTTGTTTATTGAAGCCTTTGCTACACTATTGTGGTTGATTGTTTTCTTGAATTTTGAACGGTTAAATATCTACGGAGCAGAAGCCGAGAAAAGAGGATAAAAATCGCAATTGTTTTGCTATTTTGACCATTAAAACCTGTTCCTTCAGGGTTCGTATATTCTAGAAAGATGTTTAATGAGATCTGAGGTACATTTTTGTAGTTGGTTGTTTACTTCAAATTTGATCGGTTTGATAGCTGTATAACAAAACTTGAGAAAAATTTTAAAAGAAATTTGACCATGGCGATTTTGACCTTGCAGATGAAGTTTGATGGGTTATATGTGTTCACAATTTTTGTTCTTTAAGACAAGAGCTACAACTGTGCCTCTGAGATAAATTCATATTTCCTAACGGTTTGGAAGATATAGTCCTGAATAAATGACCCTTTTTACATCAAAGCCTCAAACCTTTGGAGGCCTATAACCGCGAAAGGTCTTCTCATTTTCAGTGTTCTATCACACTGTGGAGTCAGAATATGGTTAATAAAACATGACTCAAAAAATTACACACAGTGTATTCAAACACAAACAAAAAATGTATCACTTACAATACAATCAGTACTAAGCCTCTATAACGGAACACCACACACAAACAAAATTTGGTCCAGCCAAAGTAAACGTCTATTGCTATTGTTTAACATTTTACTTTACTTCTTATACAAAATACAATCATATTATCAACATGTGTAACCACTTCTAAAAATCACTTGTTGTCTTTTAAACTTAAAGAAGGACACGTGTCATTTTCAAAGTTGTAGTTATCAAAATTCAAATTGATTTTATATATGAATTTCATACTCATAAAATTATTCTACCTTACCTTTGTTGTCACAGCTCTTTTTCCCGCTGCTGTGACAATTTCATAATATGAAATTTGCCAAAGCTTAAAAATTGTTATTGGTCATTTTGTTGTTGTTGTTGCTGCTGCTGCTGCTCAACCAATATAACTTTTTTAATAACATTCAAACGAAATTAAAACAAAATAAAGCCAAACATTAATAATAATGGCATCCCTTAGGATATAAAAAAACCCCACGAACACAAAAAATGGCTAAGCAAAAGAGCAAAGCTTTGGCAGGAGTATAAAAAAATGTTGGCAACAACATATGTTGCAGTTGAGTTTAGTGTGCAAGTCGTTCATCTGATGTATTGTCGGGTATATTTGTATATGGAAATAAGGGGGAGGGAATTGGCTGGCATAGGTATTAGATGAATCACTGGTCACAGTATCTAAAAAACTTCTTAAAATTAGCAGTTACTTTGAAAAACAAATGTTTTAAATATATTTTTGGAAATTCGACGACTAGCGGTCATGAAAAAAAAAATGTTAAACTGATATTACGGTCCCTGAAAAGTCTAAAGAAATCTGTTATAATTGGTATAGAAATCCTTAAAAATACACAACAATTTCTGATCTCCTCATCTATCAGGGACAAGTTCCAAAAAAGTCCTCTTTCTTGAAAACAAATAGAGTATAGTCTGGTTAATTCGGACAACGCGGTAATCCGTTGCCACATTGTTTTCTTACCTCGATAATCCGCACATCAATATTTGTACCCTACATACCAATATGGAAGGGTATTATAAGTTTCTTTTGCTAAAAATTCATATAACACCGCGAAATATTCGTAGTAGACCCCCAATGTTATATACCATCTTCAATATATCTAGGAGATAAAGCGATATAGCGATGTGTGTCCGTCCGTGTGTCCGTCTGTCCATTATAAAATGTAATCAACTTTCAGGCCGCAATAATCGTCACGAAATTTGGTATCGAGGTCGGGTTCACATGAGAATAGATCGCTATTGGTATTGGTGATGATCGTGAAATATTTAGGGTGTGAAATGGACCAAAAACAAAATTGTTATCCGAATTTGTATCTGCTCTGTAGACTATGATTGCGACATAGTCTGATCATATCATATATTCTGACAGAAAAGATGCTTCCAATTTTACTGATGATCAGATAGTTTTTAGCAGGTGAAATGGACCGAAACTTTTGTGAGAAAATTGGAAAAAAATTAACATATCATCACAATGTTGTACGGGGTCTTGAAGTTTTTGTGATACCTTTGGTATAAAGTTATGTAATAGTACCCCGAAATATTGATATTTTTCATTGTTCGATTCAAAATCACCGAAAACTATTTCTGAAATTTTAGACCCCAAGTATGTTTGAACGAAATCCATTTCAGACAATTTGGAGTCGATTTACCCAAGTCCGTCCGTCTGTCGGGCTGGCTGGTGCGCACGATAACGCTCGAAGAATCAACCTATTTGGTTCAAATTTTAGGTCTAGCAAATTTTGTCCAAACTTAGTTTAAATTCGAAGATAGACCATATCGGTCTATCCCTTCCGTTAATTACCCCCACAAAAGTTCAACATTTTTCGCTAAGATTATTCGCACGATAGTGAGGCCTTAAACGAAAAATATATCCGCAAAGCATTCGTAGGTTATGAGTAAAATTATAAAAAATTGCAGAGATAAATGTGCAATTTTCAAACTGAAACTTATAGGCGATGGCATTGGCAATGTTTTTATGACAAAACAAATTCATAATTCGTTTTCTAACTTCATTAAAAATAAATTCTTAATAAATGACTTTTTCTGCTATTTTTAATATAATTACTATTAATTAATGTTGAGTTTTGCTAATGTTGTGAGCATTTGTGAGTCTCGAAAATTTTTTTAGAATGCAGGGGAAAGTCTCTAGTTTACGATTAAAAAAAGTCCAGCTGCCCCCATCTGCCACCCACTAAGTTATTCCTCTTACACCACGCCCGTAAAATCGTCAAAATTCCGAAAATCGGGAGGTACGTTTATATGGGAGCTATACCTAAACTTGGGCCTATACTGAACATTTTTGGCAAGGAGGTATTTTGCTCACTCAGAACTCAAAATGCAAAATTACAGCCAAATCGGTTGGAAAATGTGAGTAAAATCGTCAAAATTTCGAAAAGTACGTTTATATGGGGGCTATACCTAAACGTAGACCGATATTGACAATTTTTTGCATGGAGATATTTGGTTCACTCAGAACTAAAAATGCCAAATTACAGCCAAATCAGTTTGAAAATGTCGCTAAAATTGGCAAAATACCGAAAATCTGAGGGTACATTTATATGGCGGCTATACCTAAACGTGGACCTATATTGAATATTTTTTGCATGGAGGTAGTTTATTCACTCAGAACTCTAAATGCAAAATAACATCAAAATTTGTTGGTCAATTTGTCCAAAATCGTCAAAATATCACAAATCAGGCGGTACCTTTCTATGGGAGCTAAACCCAAATATGGACCTTCATCTAAAAATGGTTTTCTATCGTTTTCACTTGTTATAAACCTACGTTTAAAATTTGCAGGCGGTAGCTTGATTAGAACTATTTTTGGCACTCTTTTCCATACAAGTGGGACCACTGTGCGACGGTGCAATTTTTTTGGACCAGTCCATATTTTCTGATACGACGCCAACTAAGATAACTCTCGAAGAGAGAAACTGGTTTGGTCTTAGTTTTTTACATCGTATTATTTCTGATAGACTTGGATTACGTCCTATGGACTACATCGGAACACTTTTTCGGGTGCCACCCACACAAATTGTGGAAAGAGCGCCGTTTAAGGACTCGTCCGGTATTGTTTCAATTTTTATTCCCTTAGCATTTATGCTAACGAGGGTATATACACTTTCATTCGGGCAAAATGTGCCTCATCGAAATAATGATTTTAGACCCCAAGTATGTTTGGACGAAATCCGTTTCAGACAATTTGGAGTCGATTTAGCAATGTCCGTCTGTCTGTCTGGCTGGTGCGCACGATAACTGTCGAACGGATGAACCGATTTGGTACAAAATTTGGCATTGGTAATATTTTATCCAAACTTAGTTTAAGTTCGAAGATGGGTTATATCGGTCCACTCCTTCCGGTACCTCCCCCACAAAACTTCGTAAATTTTCGGAACATTTGTGCACGATAACTCTTGAAAGGAGTAACCGATTTGGTTCGCACTTTGCACATCATGAAATTTGTACGAGACTTAGATGAGTTTCTAGTATGGACCCAATCGGTCCACTACTTTGGGTACCTCCCACACAAAATTTCGGAAAAGTTCAGTTTAGAACCTGCTCTAGAAAAGCTTTGATTTTTGTTATAGCAACTTCTATTCAGTGTCCCCTATACGACAGTACAAGTTACATCAGGGACAAGTCCATACTTCCTGAGAAAATAGCCTGAAAGGTATAAAAACCCAATGACTCCGCGTATAGTGGTTGGAGCGCAAGATAACTCTCGAACGGATCTGCCGATTCGGTCCAAAATTTGGTCTTCGTAATATTTTGTCCAAACTTAGTTTAAGATCGAAGATAAGCCATATCAGTCCACTCCTTCAGGTACCTCTCTCACATGAGTTCATAATTTTTCGGAAAAATTGTGCGCATGGTATCCCTTGATGGTGGTGACCGACACATCCTAATATATTTACCAAATATATATCAGGTTCGAATATGGACTATACTTGTCCACTCCTTCGGGTACGTCCCACACAAAATTTTGGATAAGTTGACTTTAAGGCCTGCTCTGGAATCACTTTGATTTTTGCTGAAGCAACTTTAATTCGCTGCCTCAATTACGAGGGTAAAAGTTCTTCAGGTGCAAGTCCATACTTCTTGAGAAAATAGCCCGAAAGTTGTTAAAACCCTCTATGGCAACATATGTAGTGACTGAAGAGCACGACAATTCTCGAACCAAATACTGAGTTGGTCCACACTTTGCATATCGTAATATTTCTTCGAATATTAGATGAAATTTAAATTCGAAAGTAGTGCTTGTACAAAAAATTCGAAAAAATCGCGCGATATCTCCTAAAGGGAGCAACCCGGTTGAGGGTCTGTTCGAGGATTCCTTGAAAATATTTACCTAGTGGTCCTGTTTACAGCGATATAATCCCAGCAAAATTAAATGGAAGTGCTTCCATGTGAAATCATGATTTCACTGGTTCTTTTGCATGAGTGCAATGGGAGTCGTGAAAGATCCGATCCTTTTCATCGAATTTTCCTGAGTGAAAATGAAGTGGTGAAAGATCCGATCTTTGTCATAATATTATCATGAGTTCAAATAAATTAATGAGTACCCGTACAATAAATTACCAAATAATCATGTACCCGAATAATTGTTTACTTACAAAAGTAATTGTTAAAATGAAAATAAAAGTCAGATAAAATTGTTGGAAGTGGCAAAATTGAAATTGAAAATACTATGCAAATTGTTAAAAAAAGGAAAATATATTTTGTGTTTGGAAACCTCTTTCGTTTGGCGGATATTAAAGAGATGCATGAGAGTGAACCGAACTATAAAACACGAGCTGTACCAGTTGTCCGGACACCGGTACGCAGTGGGATAAGATTCAAATGGGTCAAAATGCCGCCCTGAGAACAGCAACAGGGTGCCTTTTCAATTCCTCAGTGGACCATATACATGAGGAGGCAAAGATTCTTCCAGTACAGCAACAGTACTTGCTCGGGTGTTACCGTGAGAGCCATCCCACTATATGCTGGCTACCGACACACCCAGGCATATCAAGAAGGATATTCATGCTCTAGAGTAGGGATGCACAAAACAATATATGTACATATGTGACAATAGGTGTGTTCGTTTACTCAATAATTTGTACAAATTCGTACAAGTCCAGTAACTTCTAGTAAACGACTTAAGGTTTTTTGCATTGTACTGTTGAGTAAACGAACAACATCCAGTAACAATTTGTTTGAGTAAACGAACACACATAATATATGAAACGAAATGAAATTTACGCTAGAGTACTGTTTTGTGCATCTGAACGAACATACAAACATAATAATAAACACTGTTCCAACAACAACCGACACCGATATAATATAACGTATCGAGCTGCAACAATTGCGTTGGATGGGCCATGTCAACATGATGGATAATTATGCTACCGGCATATGAATACGAGCCATTTGACACGTTATACGACCCGAGGGAAGTTGAGTATAATGTCACAAAACATGGCATCCAAAATTGGAAAAACAAAGTAGAAGATCGGTGTGTTTGAAAATATATTATTAGCATTTGGAACAATCTAATAGTTCGTTTAGACTTACGAAATCCACTCGATTTAAAATGTCATTTCCATAGCATATACGTCAAATTAAATCCAGTCGATTTAAAACTCTGATTTATTTGACGATTTATAAATCTAAACGTGCTATAAGTAAGTATAAATGAGGCCACCTAAACATGGTAACCAAGGCAAATTCATATAAGGTATGTATATGCATGAACTACAACAACTAACAAATTTACAAAAACAACATTTGGCCTGTCCCCGTACTTTATAAAGTGGTAAAAGTCGTAAACGATTTTCATATAAATGTGTAAATTGTGTACGGGAAAGCAAAATGTGTAAAAGTGGTAAAAAATGTAAAAACTTTTTAGTTCTGGAACAGAGCTATTGTTGTTATTGAAAATTAATGTCTGTTCCATAACCTGCAAGAAGCTAATATTTTTTACTACGATAACAATTTTTCCTTTATGATATCGAAAAAATAGTAGAAATTAGTAGATTCTTGCAGTTCTGGAACAGACCATTAATTGTCAAAGAAAATATTGAATAATAGGGTCGTTCCTCAGGAAGAACATAAATACATTTTGAAAATCCTCTAAAATAGAACAAATTTGAATCAAAATGTAAATATAAAGCATTCAGAACTGTCGTAGGGCATTTTTATTACACGTTTATGATGGAAAGCAGTATTTTATGGTAGCAAATTTCGAAATTTCAAATTTCATGAGTAGAACCTATTGCATTTTGAAAACTAAATTTACAAAAAAAGTAAGAATACAGCTGATTGTCTTGATGGTAACTAACATAATAATAGCCCGTTTCCACGGTACGTCGTTCGTTCCCTATTCGTTGTTCGACCCATACTAAGAAAAAATTACTTATTTCCCCAAATTTATTTCCAAAATTATATGAACGAACGACGATCTTTCTACGTTGTTCGATTAGAAATACTCTCTGAACGACGAATAAGTATGTCCCATCCCTAAAAATGAGAGAATTTGTCGAAAAAATTAATTATGACATGTCTAAATTCAAAATTGAAAAATTTGTTGAAAACACAAACATTTTTAGAAATAAGGAAAAAGATGAATGAAAATTAATGAACTAAACATTTTATATAGATGCAGAAGGAAGATGGTTGTGTTTCCTTCTTAATTCCACAAACATTTTTTGTCCATTAATTCAAAATCGCGTAAAAAAATCAGAAACAAAAAGGAAAGAAATAACTGAAAGTCTGTATACACAAACATTGTTTTGACATGTCTCTCTCTCTTTAATTTTCAAAATAGAAACATATAAAAATATATTGAAAATACAAAATTATTCAGAATTTATTGAAAAAATGTGTGTAGTAAAATATAGAAGATACATTTGAAGGACAGTCTATTGCTTTTCCTATTCACTTAATGTATATTTTATGTGTTTTCGGTTCAAATTTTTGTGAAAACAAGGAAACAAAAATTAAGGAAATTTTGTTTATATTTCTGTTAATTGCGAATGTTGTCGTGGAAATGGGTTAATTCGTGTACGTCGTTCGACAGGCTAACAACGTAATTGAAGCGCTCGTGTGAACATGACATAAGTCGTTTAAAAATAACAACAGAATTCAAATTTATACTAGATTTCCCAAATGATGAGCCTGGAGCAGAGATTGGCACATATGTAATTCACCGAATATTCGAAAAACAGAAATCCAAATTGAAAGAAATATCTTGCAGCCATCGGAAGAGATAAATATGATTTTGGCAGATCAATATAATAATGGAAAATAACATCTGATGATAGAAATCATCTGTGAATTGTATTCTTATTAGTTCAACAAATTACATAATTGAACTGCAAAGTCCGTTCCTGATTGGTGAACATCCGGATCCAAAGCATTGGTGCAAAATGTCATAACAAAGAACTGGTGCAAGATGTCATGACAATGAACTGGTGCAAAATGCCATGACAATCAACCGGTGCAAAATACCATGACAATGAACCGGTGCAAGAAGCCATGACAATGAACTGGTGCAGGAAGCCATGACAAAGAATTGGTGATAAATGCCATGACAATGAATTGGTGAAAGCGTGTGTCACTCCCTTGTAAATGTCATCGGTGATTCACCCGAATTTTCACCGATGACATGTCACTTGCACCCATGATTCAACCCATGATTTGTCATCGAACATTTTGCTGGGAATGTTTTTCCTAGGCAAGTACATGTTTCTTTATATAATGGTCCAAAACCTCAGAATTATATGGTGACCAACTGAAACTACAGGTGGTCGCGACATCCATCGAGGGGAATGACGCCCAAAATAAGACCCACTACCATTCCTTTATGCCATGTTCATACCAGCATTTGAATCACGTTGTTCGCTCTCATAATTACGTGCACAAATTAACCCGTTCATACGACATGGTACACAATTCATGCAAACCTGATTCATATTTTCATACTTTTTATTTCCTTTAAAGAAAGTTTCAACCAAAAACCGAGTAAAATTAATTGATATGAACTGAAACAATATTTGTCCTTCTTTCAGATATCTATTTAATATTAAATTATATTATTTTCACTCATGTTTTATATTTTTTCTCCCAATTTTGGTGTTTTCAGTAAATTTTTTAATTTTTCTATTTTTAAAATTAACATGAGAGATAGCTGCCAAAACATTTTTTTGTTATACAGACTTTCTGGTAGGCATTCGATTATTGTTTCTAGATTTGTACGCGAATTTGAAACGATGGGCAAGAAATGCAACTGCAATGAAAGATAAGACAAAATTTGCTATGATTTGAGTTTGAGTCGTTAAACCGTCTACTTTTCATTCATGTTTTGCAGTTTTACTAAAAATTTTTGGGTTTTTAATAAATTTTTAAATTTTGTAAATTTGTTCTGTCATACTTAATTTATTTCGATAAATTCTCTTATTTGTTAGATATGGGACATAGTTTATCGTCGTTCGGAGAGTAATTTAAATTGAACAATGTACAAAAATCGTTGTTCGTTCTCAAAATTTTGTATGGGAAATGAAGTAATTATATCGTAATTTGGGTTCGAACAACGAATAGAGAGTCAATTAGCCTTAGTATGAACAAGACATAAGGTACCTTTCCCGCAAAACTTTTGAGCTTCTATCCAAATCCATATTTTTGTCGGTGCATACGCCCAAAATTTTGAAACCCCATCAAATGTGTACGTTTTTGGCGAAAAAAGTGTTTCAATTCACACAGGTTGAGGGTATATCTCTGCCGACAAAGCCGACTGATCCATTTTCACTTGTTATACCCTACACCACTAAGTAGGGAGGGTATTATAAGTTGGTTTTGCCCAAAAAGTTTGTAACGCATCGAAATAATGGTCGTAGACCCATACTTATATATACCAAAATTAATGTCTCGACGAGCTGAGTCGATCTGGCTATGTGTGTCCGTCCGTCAGTCCGTCTGTCCATCTAAACCTTGTAATCATGCTACAGGTCGCAATTTTGATCGGTTCGTCACGAAATTTTGGGTGTTGATGAGGGTCCCAGAAGGGGAAGAAGCCTATTGATTTTGGTGATGGTCGGATAATATTCAGGGGTCGGAATGAGCAAAAAACTTATGTGGATAAAAAGACAACGTTTTTTTCCAAAGCGAATATCTCAGCTTCTATATGGGGTATACCAAAAGCAAGACCTGACAATAAAAGTAGAAAATATCACCTTTCTAATGATGTAAAGTAAGTTCTCGTAGGTGCTCAAACAACGAAGATATTACAATACATAGTCGCACATAAACCCCAAATTTTCATTCTTGGGATTTTAATTATAATGACGTATATCTTTGGGTGGGGACTTTCCAAAAACAAAGCCTGACTATGACAGTAGAAGATCCCATCTTTACAATGATGCAAACTAGGTCGTCGTAGGTGACCAAATAACGGAGATATTGCAATAGTCGGTAAAACATCCCACTTTTTTGAACGGATAGTCACGAAATTTTGGGTGTTGATGGGGGTCCCGGAGGCGAAGAAGCCTTTTGATTTTGGTGATGGTCGGATAATAATTAGGGGTCGGAATGAGCAAAAAAGTTATTTGGAGAAAAAGTCTACATTTTATTCCAAAGCAAATGTCTCAGCGTCTATAAGGGGTATATAAAAAGCAGAACTTGGGAATGAAAGTAGAAAATATCACCTTTGAAACTATGTAACGTAGGTTGTCGTAGGTGGTCACACAACGAAGATATCGCAATAGTCGCTAATAGAACCCAACTTTTCATTTTTGCGATTTTAATAATAATGACGGATATCACACCTTTGGTTGGGACCTTCTAAAAGCAAAGCCTGACTAAGAAAGTAGAAAATCCCATCTTTAAAATTGTGCAAATTAGGTTGGCGTAGGTGGTGAAATAATAGAGATATCGCAATAGTCGGTAATGCATCCCTTTCTTCCACTTTTTCTGCAATCACACTACAGGTCGCAATTTTGATCGAACCGTCACGAAATTTTGGGTGTTGATGGGGGTCCCGGAGGGGAAGAAGCCTATTGATGTTGGTGATGTCGAAAGTAGTCAAATATAAAACTAAATATTAATTATTATGGTTCAGTTCGCCTTAAGTCATTTGGTATAAAGGCCAGATAGGTGAAAACTTTCGTACCTCCGTAAAAGAAATGTTTTCGAGTGAAAAGATTATGCACAGGGTTAGTGGTGTAGGGTATCACATAGTCGGCCCCGTACCGACTATAGCCCTTTCTCTCTTTTTTTGAATTTTTTATCTTTGTGGCTCTTGTTACGACAGTACAATTTTTGTGGGTCAAAGTCCATTCTTCTTGGGAAATCGGACCATTGGTATAGCACTCATATAACGGTATCTTCCGATTTTCGGTATTTTGAGGATTTTAGCTACAAACCTGTTAACATTTGAGCTTTCCATTGGCTACAAACCATCTCCACCAAAAACTGTAAATATAGGTCCTTGTTTTGGTATAGCACCCATAGAACGATACCTCCCGTCTTTCGTTATTATATATAATTTGGCTGAAATAAAGCGGCACCTCCCGATTTTCGGTATTTTATCTATTTTAGCTACATTTTATGACCGAACTACCTGTAATTTGCCGCTTGAAGTTCCCAGTGTTCACAAAACTACTTAACCAAAAACTGTCAACGAAGGCTTTGGTATATCCCCCATATAGCGGCACCTCCCGATTTTCGGTATTTTATCTATTTTAGCTAGAATTCTTAACCGAACTACCTGTAATTTGGTTGAACTTTCTTGTAGTTACAAAACCTTTCCACCAAAACTATCAACATTATTCCATGTTTTGGTATAGCCTCCTTATATCGGCACCTACCGATTTTGAAGATTTTAACTAAATTTTTTGAGCAAACTACCCGTGATTTGACGTTTGAGGTTCCCGGTGTTCACAAAACATCTCCACCAAAAACTTTCGAAATAGGTCCATGTTTAGGGTTTAGCTCCCATATAACGTTACCCTCCGATTTTCGGCATTTTATCTATTTTAACTACAATTTTTAAAGGAACTACCTTAATTTGACAGTTACTTACTTAGTTGGCCCATTAAAGAACATTTGTTGCTTAGCTCTCTGGAATACCGCGCCTTTTCATATCTTCTTCCACTTGTTTGCTCCATCGATTCCTTAGCCTGCCAGTTCTGCGTGTACCGCCATGTGGCCCGTATTTATAGGTCTTTTTAGCGGGTTCATCATCGCACACTTTTATGATATGGCCTAGCTAACGCAATCGTTGTATCTTGATACGTTTAACTCGATACGTTTATCGTGGTTCATACGACGTCAATATTCACGCAAATTGGTCCGTAGATCTTTGGAAGAATTTTTCTCTCAAACACAACAAGAACAGCTTCGGAGCCATACATCAGCACGGGTAGTATCAGTGTTTTGAAAAGCGTTATTTTTGTTTGACGAGATGTGACTTTTTTAAACTGCGCACGATAACTCTTGAAGGGAGTAGCGATTTGGTCCCAACTAAGATGAGGTTCCAATATGGACTCAATCGGTCCACACCTTCGGACAGAAACTGAACGGAAAAGTTCAGTTTAGTACCAGCTTTAGAATCACTCTGATTTTTGTTGTAGCAACTTGTATTCACAAGTCCATGCTTCCTGACATACTGGCCCAAAAGTTATACGATGACCCACTGAAATGACTAGTGGGCGCGATATCTATCGAAAAGATATTATTCCCAAAATAAGATGCACTTCCATAATGGCTTATGTCGGTCCGTTCCTGCAATTACCTCCTCCGCAACACTCTGGAACTTCAATCCTAATTTACATTTTTGTCAGCAAATTTAAATGTCCAAAAAGGGCAACAAAATTCTGAAAAGACACTAAATACATTCGATCTAACAGTAGATGACAGTTTCAATTCACTTAAGCTGAGGGTATATCTCTGTCGGCAAAGCCGACTAATACTTTTTTTCTTGTTAAGGTATCATTGGTCACAAAACATCTTCGCCTAAAACTGTGGACAGGGAAGGAAATAATTATTCCGTTTTTGTTCAGAATATTTTATGGAGGAGGGTACAACAAATTCGGCCCTGCCTGGAACTTAACGCTTTTTTATTGTTAACGCCATGTGTTTGTTTCCTCACAATCTGCGAATAAACCTTTCAGCTGTTCACATTTAATCCTAATTAATATCCCTATCATTATAAGTTCCCATCAATTTCAAGATTTATTCCTTAAACCGTTTGATGTGTCACAAAGTCAAGCAATAGCAGAGTATACTGTCCTGCCAATGCCATTCCAAAGAAAACAAACACTCTGTGGCACAAAATGGATGATGGATATAAAATTTAATTTTTTCCTTCTCTTCATTCTATTCCTTTTTTCCGCCATTATGACAGAATATGATGTATTGGCATCGTTATAACGAATAAAAGCAGCAACAACAGCAACGACGATAACAAAAGTGAAACTAAACAGGTTAAGTATGCAAAATAAAGCAACAAAGAGAAGGGGTTGGTTGATCTAATGATGTGTGGGAGGGAGGGAGGAAGGGAGGTATGTGTTCAAATAGCAAAAGAAGCCAAAGCGATTTTTTCTAGGTCGTCCGCTCATCATCAACTAAAAAAGAAGAACAACAACATTAAAAACAAAAAAAAAATAAATAAACGAAAAATATTTCCTTTGTCACAACTCCAACAGTTGTTCATGTCATTGATGAGTTTCAAAGCTTACGATAATATTTTCAGCAGCTTTTTGCCGCTGCTGTTGTTGCTGCTTTTTCGTTTCGTTTATGCCTTTATCATGACATTAAAATTTATCGTATCCAAATTTTTATTGACTTTTAAACAATAAATTGTTTGTAATTTATTTAAGAATTTTTGTTGTTTTTACTGTTGCTGCTCTTGTGAAACTGCAACAACAGCCGTTGCCCACAAAGGTTTTGCTCTTTCAGTTGCTCTTTTTGGGGCTATTGCTTTTGCATTGCTGGCATTATTCAAAGGGACCACAAAAGATCTACAAAAACCGATATGAACTTGACGAACTTTATGAAATGTAATAAATAGCAATTTATAGACAAACTTTTGAGGACAATAAAAAAGATATTGATAGGTATGAAAGAGCAGTGTTTTCATTTTGAAGATGAAACAATATGTTTTTGCAATATATAAATAACAATTGCATATGGTTTGGAAGTGTGGCCAATTGGCCTCAATAATTTCCTCAATATCCAATAATTTCCTCTTTTTACTAAAAGGCAAAACATACAATATTATATTTAATTTCAAATTTTTATACCCTATACCACAATGTGGAAAAGGGTATTATAAGTTTGTTTTGGTAAAAATTCATGTAACACCGCGAAATATTCGTCGGAGACCCCCAATGTGGTATACCAATCTTCATATCTCGACGAGATAAAGCGATTTTGAGATGTGTGTCTGTCCGTCCGTCCGTCCGTCTGTCCATTATAAATTGTAAACACGCTACAGGCCGCAATTATGGACCGATCGTCACTAAATTTTGTATGGAGGTCGGGTTCAGATCAGAATAGATCCCTATTCTTATTGGTGATTAACGTGAAATATTTAGCGGGTGAAATGGACCAAAAACATAATATTTATCCAATTTTCTAGCGGCTCTGTAGGTCTCAATAATAGTCCGATCAACGCGTAATTTTAAATAAGGTAAGAGTATATCACAAAGGAGAAGCTTGCAATTTGAGATGACGATCGGATAATATTTAGAGGGTTTAATGGACCAAAACTTTTGTGTGAAAATTGTGAAAATTTTTATATACAGCTTATATCTTAATTCCTGGAAGTGACATTCCGGACAAGTGAGATATACTTGAAAGTGGAACGCTTGACCTTTCAATTGATGCCAATTATGTTGGAGTGCATGATCAGATAACAGAGTTACAGCCTAATATATTCCGTTATTTGTTTGTAGTGTAATAATAAACTCGCTAGAAGTCGCAATTATACATCAATAGTCACGAAATTTTGCACCGGGTAAGAGTATAGGTCGAAAAAGATGCCTACAATTTTGAATGATGATCTGATATTCTTTAGCGGGTGAAATGGACCATTATTTTTTATGAAAAATATAAGAATTTTATTTTTGGTCGATATTTTAATTCCTTGAGGACATGGAAAAAAACTACTGACCTTTCCTCTGATGTAAATTGCAATAAAGTGTTTGCTAGATAACAGGCCTACTGCCTTATATATAATGGGTTCTGTGTAGAGAACCACATTTTTATCCCATATTACATATTGTCTCTCCATAAGTTTATGTAACACCACGAAATATTCGTGCTAAACCCCTTATTTGGTATGCAAAATTCATATCTCGACGAGATAAAGCGATTTAGCGATGTGTGACCGTCCATTAAAAATTTTAAACAAGCTTAAGGGCGCAATTATGGACCGATTGTAACGAATTTTTTAAGGAGGTTGGGTTCGGGCCAGAATAGAAATGATTAGTTTTTGGTGATGATCGTGAAATGTTCAGGGGATGAAATGGACCAAAAAAAATTTTAACCAATTTTGTAGCGGCTCTGTAGGTCAAAATAAAACCCGCAAAATTTTAAACAAAGTTTGAGTTTATGATGAAGAAGAAACGTACAAACCAACGTGAAGATCAGATAATACTTAGCGGGTTAAATGGACTGAAACTTTTGTGTGAAATTGGTAAAAATTTCAATAACGTAGCGGTTAATCAACGAAAGTAGTAGTACCACATAAGTGGGTTTCATTTCATTTTAGTTTGTGTGAACTAAATTTTCCTTTCCGGCTACAAAAATGTCTTTGTCATGCTAGATAACTTTTTGGTTTTGGTCATAAGTATTATACATTACATCTCTGATATTTGATAATTAAATTTTCACAATCATTGAAAAGAAGTTCCGTGGAGAGCGATTGTCCAGGGATAGTGGTATAGGGTATCCCATGGTCGGCTCCGTCCGACTATAGACTTTTCTTACTTGTTATTCTCTTAGAAAGAAAAAATATTTTAAAATGTCTTATTTGTTGTATTGAGAAAATGTATGCATATATCAGTAACAGCATTTGATATCCATGCGTAGATGCACCATAATTTCTTAAATTTATTTTTATTTTCGCCGAAAATCAAAAAATAAAAAAATCTGTGCATCAAATGTTGGCCTCTAGACTCCCATTACTAGGGTACTATAAGGAACACACTCATAGATATACATTAAACGACATAAAATTGTAAAACATTTTAGGTTTTTACCATACGTATTTGGTTATTATCAAACTCTTACAAACATGCGTTTAAATTCTGCTCTGAGTTTTAATAATTTTTAAATATTTTGTAATTGCATATCCCTATAATTTGTCATGTTCTTTCTTCAAATCAAATTAGAAAACTCCCGTAATTAAAAGTGTAAAAATATACTTTTTGCCTAAAACCCTCTCCAAATTACCTATAGTGCATACGCCCACGCTTTTGTAAACCCCATATACCCAGCAAAATGTTCGATGCCAAAGATACCATTCAATCATTGGTGCAAGTGAATTGGCATGCTATCTTTTTAGCATCTTCATCGATCAATTTTATATGAGCATGGACCCCAAAAGATGCTATTCATTTTTGGCATGTCATTTACTCCAATGCTTTAACATGTCGTTTTCACCCATGTTTTGGAATGTCATTTCCATCAATACTTTTGCATGTCATTTTCACCAACCCTTTGCAGTGACATTATCATTACGACGAGAGTTTTAACAACGTTGGTTGTAATTTCGATAAAAAGATCGGATCTTCCACGACTTCGTTTGAACCAATGCAAAAGATGCCATGAAATCACGTCATCGCATGGAACCCTTTCCTTCAAATTTTGCTGAGTTTTCCCTTTTGTTGTAGCTATAATATGCAATTTATGCACCCAATCTCTATAAATTTGGTTTCATATTTTTCTGAGCATTGTCTAGATTATGCAAATATTTTTGATTTTTTTTTGTGGGTTTGTACGGACTCTGGGACTGGATAATTTAAATTTAATTCATGATTGTGTTATTATATGCCGATTTTCCGCGAAAATTATAACTAAATTTAGTAAATATTTAAACATCTACGAACAGGTATGGAATGCTGTTAACGATTTATGCATACATTTTTTCATAACAACAAAAAAGATATTTCTAAATATTTTTTCTTTATATGAGAATAAAAACCGCTATAACTTTTGCGCGCATCGCCCAATTTTGTGAACGCGAACAGATTTGAAACCAGATTTTTTTCATCAACCTCTATACCAAAAATTGTATATGCTGGCAAAAATTTTTTTCAAATGGAATTGTAAAGGAGGTATTAATTTTACCATATGTATTTGGTTATTATCAAACTCTTACAAATTGCGTTTAAAGTCTGCTCTGAGTTTTAATCTTTATACCCTCAGCATTTACGCTAACGTGGGTGTATATACATTCATACGGGAAAAATGTGCCTCATCGAAAGTATGTTTGGACGAAATCCGTTTTAGACAATTTGGAGTTGATTTAGCCATGACCGTCTGTGTCTGGCTTGACTCTCGAACGGATGAACCGATTCGATCAAAAATTTGGCTTTCGTAATATTTTGTCCAAACTTAGTTTAAGTTCGAAGATGGGTTATATCGGTCCACTCCTTCTGGTACCTCCTCCACAAAAGTTCGAAAATGTTCGGAAAATTCGTGCGCACAATAGAGCTTTGTAATTTGGTATACATACATATGTTCCCACAACATCCCCGAAGGGACAAGGGAGACTTCTCTCATATCAATGAGTGCACGCCGATTCATATTGGCTCAATGATATGGGACCTACTTTTTATTGCCGAGTCCGAACGGCGTGTCTTACGACACCTCTTGTAGAGAAGTTTTTCATGCATCAGCATTACTGAGGGGTAATTTTGCCACCGTTGAATATTTGGCCCCGTAATTTGGTATAGAAGTTTCTATTACTCCATAGAACCGTACCACCCGATTTTCGTTTTTGAAGGTTTTAGCATCCTTATCACACCGAAATAGCTGAAATTTGGTATTTAGTTTTTTTTTTTTTGGGGTATAAAACTTTCCCCCAGAATTTTGTCGGTATAGGTCCAAGCCTTCATATAGCCCCCATAGAACGGTATCAGTCGATCTTCGGTATTTTGAATGTTTTATCTTTATTATCAAATCGAAATGGCTGACATTTGGTACTTAGTATTCGTTGGGGGTATACAACTATCCCCCAGAATTTTGTCGGTATAGGTCCACGCCTGCATATAGCCCCCATAGAAAAATACCTCCCGATTTTCGGTATTTTGAAGATTGAGGCATCAATATTCCACCGAAATTGTTGAAATTTGGTGTTTAGTCTTCGTTGAGGGTATGAAACTGTGCACCTGAAATTTGTCTGCATAGGTCCACGCCTTCATATAGACCCCAATGAACGGTACCACCCGATTTTCGGTGTTTTTTAAGATTTTAGCTTCATTATTACTCCGAAATGGCCGAAATTTGGTACTTGGTCTTCGCTGGGGGTATAAAACTTTTCCCCAAAGTTTTTTCGGTGTGGGTCCACGTCTCCATATAGCCCCCATAGAACAATACCTCTCGATTTTCGGTATTTTGAAGTTTGTGGCATCAATATTTCACCAAAATTGTTGGAATTTGGTATTTAGTCTTCGTTGGGGGTATGGAACTTTGCACCTGAAATTTGTCAGAATAGGACCACTCCTTCATATAGCCCTCATAGAACGGTACCCCCCGATTTTCGGTGTTTTGAAGGTTTTAGCTTCCTTATCACACCGAAATGGCTGAAAATTGGTATTTAGTCTTCGTTGGAGGTATAAAACTTTCCCCCAGAATTTTGTCGGTATATCGTCGGTGTCATGCTTAAGTGTTCCATACGCCATTTGCCTGTTTTGAGATAATCGCATTTTAATGTTTTGCGTCACAACTGTGTGGAGCTGGCTAAAGCAAATATTTATATTTTTGACTTGAGATATTAATAATAGTGTATAGAACATATTTGCAAAAATTTAGAGGAATATGCATTGGAATACAAAAGTTATAGGGATTTTTTTAAAAAAAGAATTTTTGTCGATTTGTTCCATATCCGCACTTATGACACAAATGTGAAATATTGTAAATCACATGGAACAAAGTGACAAAAAAAATTTCCATCTTTGCCTCAATAAATTAAATACTTCTAAATCGAAAATTGAAATTCTGATTTTTGAAATGTGTTTTTAAACATGCAAATTTTTAAAATATTTATTTCATAACTGAAAAAAGTTTATGCTTTCCCTTCGAGGCGTGGATATCTCGGAAACTGGAGCAGATAGGAGAAAGCCGACTAGAAATTCAGAAAGAGCATACCGGAAAACCCTAGAAACCACCTGTATCTCAAAAAGTCAAAAATGGCTTATGGAACACTTAAGCATGACACCGACGATATGTGCACGCCTTCATATTGTCGATACCAGTCGATCTTCGGTATTTTAAAGGTTTTAGCTTGATTATCACACCGAAATGGCTGAAATTTGGTACATAGTCTTCGTTGTGGGTATACAACTTTCCCTCAAGAATTTTGTCGGTATAGGTCCATAGCCCCCATAGCACAATACCTCCCGATTTTCGGTATTTCGAAGATTGCGGCCACAATAATCCACCGAAATAGCTAAAATTTCGTATTAAGTCTTCGTTGGGGGTATGAAACTTTCATCCAGAGTTTTGTTGGTATAGGTCCACGCCTTCATATAACCCCCATAGAACGCACCTCCCAATTTTCGGTATTTTGATGGTTGTGGCCTGAATAATCGACCGAAATGGCTAAAATTTTGTATTTAGTCTTCGTTGGGAGTATACAAATTTCTATTAAACTGCATTTGAGGTACAAAGCTTTCCATATGAAATTTGTCGGTAAAGGTCCAAGCCTTCATATAGCCCCATAGAAGTACATCCCAATTTTCGATATTTTGAAGGTTGTGGCCTCAATAGTCCAACAAAATGACTGAAATCTGGAATTTAGTCTTCGTTGGGGGTACAAAACTTACCACCTGAAATTTTTCGGTAGAGGTCCACGCCTTCATATTGCCTTTAAATAACGGTACATCCCGATTTTCGGTATTTTGAAGGTTTGTGGCCACAACCATCAAAATACCGAAAATCAGTCACCGAAATGGGTGAAAGTTGGTATTTAGTCTACGTTGGAGGTAAAAACCGTTCCGACTAAAAATTCGTCGGTATAGGTCCACGTTTCGATGTAGCCCCCATAGAACGGTACCCTCCGATTTTCGTAATTCTGAGGGTTGTGACGTCAATATCCCCCCGAAATGACTGTCATTTCTTATTTAGCCTTCCTTCTTTATCCCCCATAGAGGCATACCTCTTGATTTTAGGTATTTTGAAGGTTTTACCCCATTATCTTACCAAAATTTTGGAAGATTGGTATTTAGTTTCCTTTGAGTCAGACATCTTTGAAGTTATGGTAAATTTTTATAAATCCAAAAAGTTGCTGAATTGTTCCATGGAATCTTTTTTTCATGTTTTTGGCAGTTTGTGTCACATGGAACACGTTTTGTCACATTTCAACCAAAACACTTTTTATCAACAGTGTTCCACCTCCCTTATATGAAGTGCTACTGTGGAGTTTGGAAATCAGGACTTTAAATGAGATATTTATTTTTCTCATATAAATACAATAAGGACCATTATTGTAGTTTTCCTTAACATTTATTTAAGGGATTGCCTCCACTTATCACTATTTTTTGTGGTAAACATTTCGATTGGACAAAACGGATTGATATTTTGCATTTCTAAGGTAACATAAAACATTTAAACGCGTTTTTCTTATAATACAGTTTTTGTAGTCGGTGTCCACACTAGCTTCAAGTCGAATTGACTTTTTTGCGTATATTTTTGTGGACTCATATCAAAATTTTTTCTTTAAACTAGGGATTTTTTGTTTAAACGATTGATAAATTTTCGTTTTCATATAACAATATAATATTCAAAAATATTTGGATTTAGAAGCAATTATTCTTCAGTTTTTAAACCAATTCCTTTACAGTTTTTTGTTCCAAACGCCATCATTTTTGGTGCGGAACAATTCGTTTTTGTCTCCTTTTGTTCCATATGCCACACGACATGGATATGGAACTAAAAAGTTCAAAGTTGTTTTGTTCCATACGCCAGGCTTTATGGATATGGAACAAAATGACAAGTTTTTTTTTTTTGGTCCCAAAGCGGATATGGAACATACTGACATGTGAATATCTCAGAAACTATAAGAGATAGAGAAAAACCGACCAAGAAATCTGAAAGAGCAAAACCTTGTAAGGTACTTTTATCTCAAAATGTCAAAAATGGCGTATGGAACACTTAAGCATGACACCGACGATATATTAAAAGGCGTTAAACTATCCCAATATTCATTTTTTGGACTTTTGTTGTAATATTGATATTGATGGTCCAGTTTTTATAATTTTCTCTAGGACATAGCTTTAAAGTAAAGCGATGTATATAAACATGGCAGTCAAAGTAGACGAAGTAAGGAGAAGATTGGTGCGTATGGAAATCTATTCTTAGTTCGGCTTATGGAACAAAGTAGATTGTTGAATCGTCTAAGTGAGTACCCAGCAAAATTTTACGGAATGGGTTCTTTGCGATGACGTGATTTCATGTCATCTTTTGCATTGGTTCAAAGGAAGTCGTGAAAGATCCGATCTTTTCATTAGGATTTGAACCAATGCAAAGGAAGTCGTGAAAGATCCGATCTTTTCATCAGCATTTGTACCCATTCCATCGATCCAATAGAGATGATGTTTGTGTTTTTATTTACACACCTGTTTATTTTCATTTTGGTATGTTCCAGTACTGCAAAAATCTACTAATATTTACTATTTTTTCCGATAACATAAAGAAAATAGTTATCGTAGTAAAAATAAGTAGATTCTTGCAGTTTCTGGAACAGACCAAAGTTGTTAGAACTGTCGTCGTGATGTTGTCTTACATTTCCTGCATATCAAACAACTAAAACTTCTAAACAATTGGTATTATATGAAGTCCCAACCATCGAGCTAAAAATAGAATCGGACTGCACACATTGCTATTTTAAAAGTTCCCTTGTCTGTTCTAAATCTGACATAGAATGAAATCAATCAAATCTCGCTTCTTGGAATTTGAAAAAAAAGTCCGAAACGAAAAGGAACAAGAATCTTAAAATAAAGAAGAAACTACTTTTGGAAAGAAACAATTAAAAATAAATTAATTAAGCATAAATGGTATTTTCCATAAAAAGTCTCTCCTCCCCGTTCGTTACATTTTGTTCTTAGAGATCCCTAAAGCAAGCCGGGTTGTAGATCCCTACATATTTCCGTCACTAAACAAAAGAGTATAAATTACCATAATGTTGTTATAAAATAACAAAATTATAAAATAAAAGTAATTTACGAAATAAAAATACTTAAAGGAGTGCATTTGGAGTCCATGTTGATATCTGAACTGGTGATGGGAAGATAATTGAAAAAACCTTTTGTAAGATGAAAGAATATCAGCTGCGGAGAACGGAGGAAGTAATCTTTTGCGTTGCAGCGGTGGTGATTACATTGCAATTTTGGATGTAAACTTTTGAAAAACTAAACTGATAAATTAATTGTAGCTATTTCATGAATTCGTTTGAATTAATAAAGAGCTTTGTTTTTCATGAAAACCATATTTCAATACAGCATTTCCATTTTCCAAACAAGACATGAAAATTTCATGCCAAGGGGTTGGTGAAAATGACATGCCAAAGCATTGGTTAAAATGACATGTCAAAGCATGGGTGAAAATGACGTGTCAAAGCATTGGTGAAAATGACATGTCAAATCATTGGTGGAAATGACATGCCAAAGCATTGGTGGAAATGACATGTTAACGCAATGGTTAAAATGGCATGCTTAGGATCCAGAAAAGAACGTCATCTTTTGGGGTCCACGCTCATATAAAATTCATCGATGAAGATGCTAAAAAGATGACATGCTAGATCACTTGCACCCATGATTGAATGTCATCTTTGGCATCGAACATTTTGCTGGGTAGCTAAGTGATGTAGAGTATCACATATTTGTTGTTAATTAATATTTTCCATAACTATTTATTTGTTACGAATTATTTTTAAATATTTTCTAAGATCCACACTTTTCCACTTTATTAGTTATCATTTCTATTTTCAATCAGTGATAAGTAAAAATTCCATAGAATTTGTTATTGTTATTCTTGTTAGTAAATCCTAATATTATTACAAATTGACCTGCATTGAAAATATCATTTAATTTTAAATAGAATTAAATAACATATTGTGGTATTTTTACTATTTTGCTGTTGCTGTTTGTTTAAAACATTTTACAAGAATATCAACAAAAGCACACGCCACCAACCATCACATGGATGTTAACAATGCAAAAGTCTTTTGCTATCACAAACATTACTATATTGATAATAGTTACTCACACATATGTACATATGTATGCTTTTATGTATGTAGGTAGTATTCTCTGCTAAAAATATGTCTGTATATATTCTAGGAATCTTTGGAGGTTATACCAATTATAGTCATTTGGTAGTGTCTATTGTTGTTGTTGTTGGTATTTTTGTAGTTATTTATAAATGAACTTTTGTCATTATTCTTGTTCATTTTCATTATTTACAAAATGGCCATGGGTGTATGTGATTCTTTCGAGTGTGGCATGTATTCGTATGCGTACAAAATATATGCATAAATGTATGTATGCATATGTATGTATGTAGGCAAGTATATGTTTCTGTTGCTTTTATATTCATCTGATTACATTTCGCATCTGAAATGATTTGCTAGTGTGCAGTAGCGTAATACCAGTAAATATTATAGAGTAGAGTTGTCAATTGGGGATATATTGTTTTCTAGCGCAAACATCTTGAAATATACAAATTAATATATTGTAGCCAAATTTATTTGTTATCTGTAAACAGCGGAATCCTATGCAAATGCAGATATGGTCGTAGAGAAAATCTGATTAGACAGAAACTCGTTTTATCACAAAATAAAACGAATTAGGCATATTTTGCATATCGTGCATATTTTGACATATTTTTACATATTTGCGTAAAATGAGCATATGCAAAACCATATGCAAAAATATATACAAGAATGTATGGATGGTCTAAAAATCCCTCAGAAATGGCTGAAATGTGGTTTTAAGTCGTCGTTAGGGGTATGAAAGTTTACACCTGAAATGTGTCCGCATGGGTCCACGTCTTCACATAGCCCCCATAGAACGGTACCTCCCGATTTCCGATATTTTGAAGGTTGTGGCCTCAACATCACACTTAAATGGCTGACATTTTGTTTAAAGTCTTCCTTGGAAATATACAACTTTCCACCTGAAATTTGTCAGTATAGATCCACGTCTTCATATAGCCCCCATAGAACGGTACCTCCGTATTTGTGGTATTTAGAAGGTTGTGGCCTCAATATCCCGCCAAATGGCTGTAATTTGGTATTAAGTCTTCCTGGGGGGTAAACAACTTTCCACCTAAAATTTGTCGGTGTAGGTTCAGGCCTTCATATAGCCCCCATATAACAATACCTCCCGATACTAGGTATTTTATTGACTTATCTGAAGAGAATTTTAAACAGAAAAGTTGTACACACGAACATCTTTGTACATACATGGTGTTTTTTTAAGCCCGGTAGAACTTGAAATTGTAAAAAATAACACAAAAAATTAAATTGTAATCAAATTTTTTTTTTATTCGAAAGATCAATACGTGACATTAACATTTGAAAATGATTTCGGGCATATGGGCACCGCGGCTGTTCTTGACGAAGTGCATTCTGGACGTCCAATTTTTGGCCACTTTTTCGAGCACTGCAGGCCGTATGTCACGAATAACACGAACAATGCTGGCCTCCAAGGCGTCAATTGTTGCTGGTTTATCAGCATAAACCAGTGACTTCACGTAGCCCCACAGGAAATAATCGAGAGGTGTCAAATCGCACGACCTTGGAGGCCAATTGACAGGTCCACTTCTTGAAATCAACTTATCGCCAAATTTTGATTTCAATAAGTTGATGGTTGCGTTCGCCGTATGGCACGTAGCGCCATCCTGTTGAAACCACATCTCCTCCGGATCAATGTCATCCATATTTTCAAACAAAAAATCATTGATCATGGTGCGGTAACGATCTCCATTGACCGTAACGCGAGCTCCGGCCTCATTTTTGAAGAAATAAGGTCCGATGATGCCACCAGCGTGAAAACCGCACCATACGGTGCATTTTTCTGGATGTAATGGAGTCTGTATGGCCTCTTGTGGATTGGTCTCACTCCATATGCGGCAATTTTGCTTATTAACAAACCCGTTAAGCCAAAAATGCGCCTAATCGCTGAACACAATTTTGCGATAAAACAACGGGTCATTTGCCAACTGCTCTAGAGCCCAACGACGACTGATTTTCAATGTAAATTTGGATAATTTCGTAGCGTTGGTCAAGCGTGAGTTTATTCATGATGATTTGTCAGAGTATACTGAAACAAATAAAAAAAAGTTTCATCAAAATTTTATTTTTTGTGTTACTTTTTACAATTTTAAGTTCTATCTAGCTTAAAAAACACCCTTTATTATTAAAATATTTTTTGGTTAAAAAAATAGCAAAAATTTATGTATTTTGCATAATTTTGCATATATCATATGTTTCGATTGCAATTTAATCAGAATTCAAAACGATGCCCAGTCTCAAAATTTGACATGAATCGGACCAAAATATGGATTGCATAAAATTCCGCTGTCTAGTTATCGGTTTAGACTATATTCATCCTATGTAATATATAAACATTTCACACCATAATTCTGTTAGTTCCATCATTATTGTTCTCAATAAAAATGATCATTCGACTCACTTTTTATAGCATCAACTTATATTGTAACCATTGGTGGGCAAATTGCGAGAGACTCATGTATTTTTTACACATTTGTGTATGAGGCCGAGCATTTCTGCCCAACAGTGATTGTAACCCTACTGATCGGTAAGTAAATAATAAAAAGTTAAAAAGTACAAGTAAAAAAAGTGAATAATAAAATATGGTTGGCAATACTACGTATGATCTGATCTGTTTCAATAGTATACTGATAATGCAGTGTCGTAATATCCTAGACATAAACCTACCAGATTCTTTTTGCGACGAATTTAAGGAAACTTGAAATTGGTAGAGTTGTGTCGTTCATGAACGAACCGGTTCAAAGGAACGATTCCGTGAAAAGAACGAACGGATCCGTATCCAGCTCATTCTTTTATATCGTTCATCCGAGTCATTGCTGTTTACAAAACAAAACCACCACCATTAGCTTTGCATACACACAAGCACACAAGCAAGCAAAAAAACGAATGCATTGGTTTTGCAGTCAAGCAGCACAAATTTCCACACAAAACAAACAATGATTCAGAGAGCTACTCTCGCTCAGTAACAACACATCTCGGTCATATCTTTCTTTTGCATCATTCGTTCATCTGGTTCTTTCATATCAAATCCAGAAACAAAACCACCCCCATTAGCACACAATGTATCATTCGTGAACGAACATTTTCAAAAGAACGATTCGGTGAAAAGAACGACGGAGTCATATGCAGCGGAGAACGAACGACTTCAAAAGAAAATAACACAGTCAAATGTATTGTTGAACGAAAAAGAGCCAACGAACGAAGTGAAAGATCCGGATCTTTTTGGTGAACGGAATGAAAAAGATCGATCCGCTTAATGAACGAGATTGCCCAACACTAGAAATTGGTAACCCCAAATATGATTACTGCAGATCAAGGCGAATTTAACAAGTTTATCCAAAAGGCGAATTAAGGCGAATTCAGGTCGAAGTCTTCATTTGCTGTCAAAATTTTTTGCGCGAATTATCCACAAAATATAGAAGGAAAAGGTAAAATATTCTTCGCAAAGCTTAAATAAAAATATTGTACACATACATTCTTTTTAGAAGTGAAATATTTGTTATTTATTTTTGATTACAAATATGTTTTGACAGCAAATGTAGACATCAGTTGGTATTATTGTATCACCTTCTTTCTTGCACCATGCTGCAGACATCAACCACTTACAACTAAATATACCAGAGAATAGCCAATTGTAATGTAAACAGGTTTAAATGAATTGTGTTTGGAAAGAACATAAACCACCAATCTTATTTAAAGTGATTTTAAGATTTAAAACCCTTTTCAAAATGTCTTAGACATAAACCTATAAAATGTGCAGATTTTTAAGTAACAAGTAAAAAAGTATTAGTCGGCTTTGCCGACAGAGATATACCCTCAGTCTATGTCTATGATCTTTTCAGAATTTTGTGGCCCTTTCTGGACATTTGAACTTGCCGACAAAAATGTTGATTTGGATTAAAATTTAAAAAATGTTGCGGAAGAGGTACTTGCAGGAATGGACCGACATAGTCCATTATGGAAGTGGATCTTATCTAGCTAGTCATATATTTTCGATAGATATCGCGCCCACTAGTCATTTCAGTGGGTCATAATATACATTTTTGACTAGTATGCCAGGAAGCATGGTCTTGTCCACGGATAACATAATAGCGTTCTAAACAGGACCACAACGAACAACATCGCTATACATTTACAAACGATCTTCGAACAGAGCCTTAATTGCACAGAGGCACACACGTTGAAATTTTGTGGGAGAGGTACCCTAAGAAGAGGGTTTAGAAGTTGAACTAAATTTGGACAAAATATTAGGAGATCCGAAGTTTGGACCAAATTGGTTGATCGGTTCGGAAGTTATCGTGTTCTCCATTCACTACATATGGTCCAATAGGGGGTTTTTACCCCTTTCTAAAAAAGTATGGACTTGTCTCAGCAAAAAACTTTTGCCGTCGTAATTGAGGCAGCAAATTCAAGTTGCTGAAACAAAAATCAAAGTGATTCGAGAGCTGGGCCCTATTCTACGAAACAACTTATCAACTTTTCATTTTGCACTTAGCACTATTTTTGACAATTCTGGCGTTCCACAGAACCCTTATTTTCGATAAGTGATAAGTTGCTAATGATAAAGTGAATTTGCTTAGTTTTCTTTCTGCTAAGTGAAAAGTTGTAACGGAAAAGTGTATTTTGCTAAGATTTTGCAAAAAATGTGCTATTTCGTTCCACAGAAAACTCTGCATTTTTATTTTGCAGATCAAATTTTGATAAGTTCGCCTTAAATTTGCGAGGTAAACGTTCTTTTTGCCAATGTACATTGATAAAGCAAGTAAGGGTTTAAAAACTTTGCGACGAGAGATTTTGTTCGGAAATAGTGAAAACACGGCTATGTCAAGAAATTGTAAGGATTTTTCCGAACTTCCACCCTCCGAAACACCCCCTCTGAATCAACCATCCTCTCTCCGAAATTCCACCCTGCGAACAACCCCATTCCGAATTTCCACCCTGCGAACAACCTCACAAATCGATGTTTGTCGATTTTACACTTAGACTAAACTCTATTTGAGAGACTATTTTTATTTTTTGTTATACCGTCCACCATAATATGGAGGGTATATTAGGTTTGTCATTTCGTTTGTAACTCATCGAAAAAATCATGCGACCCTATAAGCTATAAACATATATTTTTGATCGGCGTAAAATTCTATGTCGATTTAACCATATCCGTCCGTTCGCACGTCTGTTGTAATCACGCTATCTTGAGAACGAGTTGAGATAGGGGGCTGAAATTTTGTACACACGTGTCTTAGATCCAGTTTGAAGATGAGCTTTGGTATAGCCCCCATATAGTAGTGCCATCCGATTTCAGCTATTTTAAGGTTTTTAGCTACATTTTCAGAATGAATTAGTAATAATTTGGCGTTTAGGGTTCCTAGTGACCGAGAAACTTCTCCTCCATAACTTACCGACATAGTTCCACCTTTTGTTATAGGCACCATATACCGCCCGATTTCGGCTATTTTGGGGTTATTAGCTACATTTTCAGGCCGAATTAGGTATAGTTCAGTCAATCACCAAAAAACGTCTCCACCAAAAATGATTATAGGTCCACGTTTTCTTATAGCCTCCATATAGCAGTACCGTCCGATTTCAGCTATTTTAAGGTTTTTAGATACATTTCCAGAACGAATTAGTTAAAATTTGACAAGTAACTTCTCCACCTTGTGGAGAAAGAATACTAATTACTCTATGTTAGCTCATAGTGGAGGGTATAAAAAGTTCGGCCCTGCAGAACTCCCTATTCTTATTGGTGATGATCGTGAAATATTTAGCGGGTGAAATGTACCAAAAACATAATATTTATCCAATTTTCTAGCGGCTCTGTAGGTCTCAATAATAGTCTGATCAACGCGCAATTTTAAATAAGGTAAGAGTATATCACAATGGAGAAGCTTGCAATTTGAGATGGCGATCGGATAATATTTAGAGGGTTAAATGGACAAAAACTTTTGTGTGAAAATTTTTAATATACGGCTTATATCTTAATTCCTGGAAGTGACATTCCGGACAAGTAAGATATACTTGAAAGTGGAACGCTTGACCTTTCAATTGATGCCAATTATGTTGGTGTGCATGATCAGATAACAGAGTTACAGCCTAATATATTCCGTTATTTGTTTGTAGTGTAATAATAAACTCGCTAGAAGTCGCAATTTTACATCAATAGTCACGAAATTTTGCACCGGGTATAGGTCGAAAAAGATGCCTAAATTTTGAGTGATTATCTGATATTCTTTAGCGGTTGAAATGGGCCATTACTTTTGTATGAAAAATATAAAAATTTTAGTTTTGGTCGATATTTTAATTCCTTGAATACATATACATAAATTTCGCAAAGTAGCCTACATATGGAAAAAACTACTGACCTTTCCTCTGATGTAAATTGCAATAAAGTGTTTGCTAGATGACGGGCCTACTGCCTAATATATAATGGGTTCTGTTGAGAGAACCACATTTTTATCCCATGCTACATATTGTCTCTCCAAAAGTTTATGTAACACCATGAAATCTTCGTCCTAGACCCCTTATTTGGTATGCCAAAATTCATATCTCGACGAGATAAAGCGATTTAGCGATGTGTGTCCGTCCATTAAAAATTGTAAACAAGCTTAAGGCCGCAATTATGGACCGATTGTAACGAATTTTTTAAGGAGGTTGGGTTCGGGCCTGAAAAGAAATGATTAGTTTTTGGTGATGATCGTGAAATGTTCAGGGGATGAAATGGACGAAAAACAAAATTTAAACAAATTTTGTAGCGGCTCTGTAGGTCAAAATAATATCCCGCAAAATTGTAAATAAAGCGTACAAACCAACGTGAAGATCAGATAATACTTAGCGGGTTAAATGGACTGAAATTTTTGTGTGAAATTGGTAAACATTTCAATAACGTAGCGGTTAAACAACGGAAGTAATAGTACTACATAAGTGGGTTCCATTATATTTTAGTTTGTGTGAACTAAATTTTCCTTTCCTGCTACAAAAATGTCTTTTTCATGCTAGATAACTTTAGGTTTTGGTCATAAGTATTATACATTACATCTCTGATATTTGATAATTAAATTTTCACAATCATTGAAAAGAAGTTCCGTGGATAGCGATTGTCCAGGGATAGGGTACGCCATGGTCGGCTCCGTCCGACTATAGACTTTTCTTACTTGTTTTATTTTATTTTATTTTATTTTATTTTATTTTATTTTATTTTATTTTATTTTATTTTATTTTATTTTATTTTGATTTTATTTTATTTTAGATTATGTTATTTCACTTCATTTTATTTTGTTTTACTTTACTTTATTTTATTTCAATTTATTTTACTTTATTTCACTTAATTTTATTTTATGTCACTTCATTTTATTTTGTTTTATTTTAATTTATTTTTTATTTTACTTCATTTGATTTATTTTGATCTTATTTTACTTTATTTTAATTTAATTCATTTAATTTAATTTAATTTTATTTTATTTTATTTTATTTTATTTTATTTTATTTTATTTTATTTTATTTTTTTTTTTATTTTATTTTATTTTATTTTATTTTATTTTATTTTATTTTATTTTATTTTATTTTATTTTATTTTATTTTATTTTATTTTATTTTATTTTATTTTATTTTATTTTATTTTATTTTATTTTATTTTATTTTATTTTATTTTATTTTATTTTATTTTATTTTATTTTATTTTATTTTATTTTATTTTATTTTATTTTATTTTATTTTATTTTATTTTATTTTATTTTATTTTATTTTATTTTATTTTATTTTATTTTATTTTATTTTATTTTATTTTATTTTATTTTATTTTATTTTATTTTATTTTATTTTATTTTATTTTATTTTATTTTATTTTATTTTATTTTATTTTATTTTATTTTATTTTATTTTATATTATTTTGTTTTATATTGTTTTATTTTATGTTTATTTTATTTTATTTCTTTTTTTATTTTTATTTTATATTATTTTGTTTTATTTTATTTTATTGTACTTAATTTTGTTGTATTTTTTCATTACTCACTTTCAATAATATCAGTTTCCTTTCATTTTTTTCTCTCGTCCCAATATTACATGTCTTATTTATTATTGCCAAGAGAACTGAGAGACTTACCAAGATGGCGGAAAAATTAAGCAAGAGAGCACATAATATAAGTTGTTTCGTGGAATAGGGCCCAGGTCTTAAAGTGAACTTATCCGAAATTTAGTATGGGAGGTACCCGAAGGAGTGGACAAATATAGTCCATATTCAAACCTGATAAATATATTTAGATGTGTAAAGTATGGACCAAATCGGTCACTCCCTTCAAGAGTTATCGCGGCCACAATTTCTCCTAACATGTTTGAACTTTTGTGGGGCACGTACCTGCAGGAGTGAACCGATGTGGCTTATCTTCGAACTTAAATTAAGTTCGAACAAAATATTACGAAGGCCAAATTTTGGAGCGAATCGGCAAAACCGTTCGAGAGTTATTTTGTGCTCCGGGGGCTTTTCGCAGCTTTCAGGCTATTTTCTGAGGAAGTATGGACTTGCCCCTGATGAAAAGTTTACTATCGTATGGGGGACAGTGAATACATGTTGTTACAGCAAAAATCAAAGCGATTAGAGAGCAGCTCCTAAACTGAACTTTTCCGAAATTTTGTGTGGGAGGTACCTCGAAGGAATGGACCGATTGAGCCCATAAGGAACTTTATTCAAGTCTGGTAGAAATTTCACGATGTGCAAAGTATGGACCAAATCGGTTACTCCCTTCAAGAGTTATCGTGCGCACAAATTTTCTGACCATTATCGAACTTTTGCGGGGGATGTACCCGGAGTGGACCGATATATCCCATCTTCGAACTTAAACTAAGTTATCGTGCGAGAGTTATCGTGCGCTCCAGCCAGACAGACAGACAGACGGACGGACATGGCTAAATCAACTCCAAATTGTCTGAAACGGATTTCGTCCAATCATACTTCGGGTCTAAAACCATTATTTCGATGAGGCACATTTTGCCCGTATGAAAGTGTATATCACGAATATTGTCAATTATTTCATATTCCATTTCAGAAAAAAGGATAACATTTTTTCGCGTTACATCAACGATTTTTGATATGCAGGTTAAGATTAAAAATTCCCAGTACGAATCTGGTCGAGAGCCAATCTTTGGTTGTTGCGGACAAAAGTTATGGCGCTTTTATTCCGCTTTTTAAGAAAGAAAATATTATAAAAACGCTAATTGTTTTAATGAGCACAATTGCTACAATAAAGTTCTCTCGAAGTGACTTCAGCATGTAGATTGCATAATACCTGCAAAATGTTACACAGAATTAGCGGAATGTACATAAAATTGATAAATTATTGAATGTAAGTCAACTTTTTTCAAAATTAAGTCCCATTTAGTGGTCATAAAATTACATAAAAATTTGTTGTGGATCAAAACTTCACGGCGATTCAAATGAGAGTACACTCATACAGACTGATGTTATAGTTTCGATGTTACAGCCAAAATAAGCACATATTTTGGTCAAAAAAATAATTTGTTGTTTGAAAAAATATTTTTTTACATGCATTACAGTGGCTCCAAGCGAAAGTCGTACACCTAATGAAATATTTTTAATTGACTTATATCTTTGACACAAAAAGGGATATGAAGAAAGTATTTACGCAGCTTAATAGTGCATTAAGTCGACAATTTAGAAACACGGTATAATAAAATAATCAACCCGTTTACATTGTTATAAAATTAAAATATCTAAAATACCAAGAATTTTAGCACCAAGCGAAAGTCGTACAGCGACTATAATGACAAAATTTTTATTAATATAAATAATCCTTCTGAATATTTCTGGTTTCAGTTGATTTCTGCAATCGATTTAGAATATTTTTGACCAGTTTTGTACAGCTGTAGTGTAAAATATGTCGCCGCTAGCTTTGAAAATCTCTCCTATAAGGATGTCTGGAAGTATAAGTCGTCTGGAGACATTTTCTATTTATAGAACCACTATAGACGATTTATTGTTCAAGCTTGGACTACAGTCCAGCCAACCCATGTTATTGAAACAATTATTTAATACCAGTGGTCACAAATAATAAGCTTTTATGCTTGAAGTCAAAGTTTTTTTTTTAATTATAAAATCTCAAAGTTCGATTCCCAATGACTTCAAATTATAAAACAAAGATTTAAATCTGAAAGATAAGCCCCACACACTCATAGACACACTTTTGCGTTATGTTCTATTACCCTGCAAGCAAAAACTATCGCGGAAGTGACTTAGGCGTGTCTCCCAGGGCGATGAAAACAGTCGCGGCGATAGTCGCAGAAGTCACCCTGAAGTGACCTCCGTTGTGAAGAAATGAACCACGCCGGCGTGTCGTCTTGGAAGTCACTCCAGCGACACTTCTAGAAGATCATTTCCGCGATAGTTCTAGAAATTAAAAAAAAAATATTTTTTTTTTCTTTTTATTTTTATTATTTAAATTTTTTTATTTTTTTAATTTTTTTATTTTAATTTATTTGTCTTCTCTTTTAGAGAAATTATTCTTTGTAATTTCCGCCTACATTTATTTTGTCATTTTAAAAATTTGATGTTTTTTTTGCTTGGGAGGCGAACTCGGACCTTCCGAGTGAAAAGCGAGTATGCTTAACACTGCACCACCGCCTCATATAAGTATCAGATAGAAAATGTTCTATATTTGTTCAAATGTGTTGAATCATTAAATAAATGTAAACAATCGCCTTGGAAGTCACTCAGAAGTCACTCCGAAGTGTCGGCATACGCGATAAAACGTAATCACAATAAGGCTATAGAAATTGTTTGTTTAATTCACCAACGATCTTCCTTGGCGTGTCTCCGGAGTGACCTCTTAGGCGAGGGAGTGCGTATTAGGCATGAAACAATTTGTGGGATTTTTCACAATGTAATGTCAGGTTTCGCACAGAATTTGTTGCATCTATGAAAATTGCACTCTTTTAAGAACATTTATGCACTCATCGCTATTGTTTTGATATTCTTTAATATCGCTCTTGGATAAATTTTTATGTATAAGCTTCCAAATATTTTTCTCAATCGATTAGAGTGTCGGGACACTAAAAATCAACTCATTTTGCACTTCGTGTATTAAACTATCCACAATAAAATATTATTTATTTAATGTTTGAGTTATTTTAAATATTTCATATGTGTTTTTTTCCTATTAGTATACATCAAAGTATTGAATAGCTTTGCAGTTTTAATTTTCGATATCTGCTAAATTGTTTTTGTTAAGTTGAATAAATAATTTTCTCATGTGGTTTCATAAAAATAATTTTTATTTCATTTGTACGCTTCTTTCCCATTTAATCTGATACAAGTTTCCAGAATTTACCCTCTCAATTGTAAAGAAGCACTGATGTTACACTAAGTCGATTGTAGGATTTAACGAAAAACAGGAACATGTACTAAAATTAATTATATTAACAAATACTTTGTTTTTATAATTGCTGTACGACTTTAGCTTGGTGCTAAAATTCTTAGTATTTTAGCTAATTTAATTTGTCAACAATGTAAACGGGTTGATTGTTTTATTATATCGTGTTTATAAATTGTCGACTAAATGCACTAAAATGCTGCGTAAATACTTTCTTCATATCCCTTTTTGTGCCGGAGATATAAGTCAATTAAAACAAGTAAAAAAGTATCAGTCGGCTTTGCCGACAGAGATATACCCTCAGCCTGTGCAAATTGAAACACTTTTTTTCACAAAAAACTTATATATTTTGGGGGTTTCAAAATTTTGGTCGTATGAACCGACAAAATTGTTGATTAGGATTAAAGTTCAAAAGTTTTGCGGAAAAGGTACTTATAGGAATGGACCGACATATACCATGGAGGGCCATAGGGGGTTTTTACACCCTTCGGGCTGTTTTCTCAAGAAGTATGTACTTGCCCCTGAAACTACTTTTACTATCGTAATTGACGCAGCGAATGTAAGTTGCTTCAACAAAAATCAAAGTGATTCAATAGCAGGTCTTAAAGTGAACTTATCCAAAATTTTATGTGAGAGGTACGGGATGTAGTGGAAAAATATAGTCCATATTCGAACCTGATCTATATCTGGTAGATATTATGAGAATGTGCACAGTATGGACCAAATCGGTCACTCCCATCAAGAGTTATCGTGCGCACAATTTTTCCGAATATTTTTGAACTTTTGTGGGGTAGGTACCTGAATAAGTGGACCGATATGGCTTCTCTATGAACTTAAACCAAGTTTGGAAACAATATTACGAAGGCCAAATTATGGCCGGAATCGGCATTTCCGTTCGAGAATTATCTTGCGCTTCCACCCATAAACATGGTGTCATAGGGTTTGTTTTTCAACTTTCAGGCTATTTTTTCAGGAAGTATGGACTTGCCCCTGAGGAAACTTGTACCTTCGTATAGGGGACAGTGAATACAAGATGTTACAACAAAAACCAAGGCGATTCGAGAGCAGGCCCTAAACTGAACTTTTCCGAAATTGTGTGTGGGAGGTACTGGAAGGGGTTAACCGATTGAGTCCATATTGGAACCTCATCTAAGTCTGGTAGAAATTTCATAATATGCAAAGTATGGACCAAATCGGTTACTTCTTTCAAGAGTTATCGTACGCACAAATTTTCCGAACATTTTCGAACTTTTGTGGGGCAGGTACCGGAAGGAGTGGACCAATATAATCTATCTTTGAACTTGAACTAAGTTTGGACAAAATATTACGAAAGCCAAATTTGGGACCGAATCGGCAGATCCGTTCGACAGTTATCTTGCGCTGCAACCACTACACACGGTGTCATAGTGTTTTTTTTTAACTTTCAGGCTATTTTCTCAGGAAGTATGGACTTGCCCCTAATGAAACTTACAGCGTCGTATAGAGGACAGCGAATACAGCTTGCGTAAACAAAAATCAAAGCGATTCGAGACCAGGTCCTAAACTGAACTTTTCCGAAATTTTGTGTGGGAGGTACCCGAAGGAGTGGACCGATTGAGTCTATATTGGAACCTCATCCTAGTTTGGTAGAAATTACACGATGTGCAAAGTATGGACCAAGTCGGCTATTCCCTGCAAGAGTTATCGTGCGCACAAGTTTTGCGACAATTTTTGAACATTTGTGGGGGAGGTACCTGAAGGAGTGGACCTATATGGCCCATCTTCGAACTTAAATCGAATCTGGACAAAATATTTCGATACCCAAAATTTGAACCGAATCGATTGATCCGTTCGAGAGTTATCGTGCGCACCAGCCAGCCAGACAGACAGACAGACAGACAGACGGACGGACATTGCTAGATCTACTCAAAATTGTCTGAAACGGATATCGTACAAACATACTTGGGGTCTAAAACCATTATTTCGATGAGGCACGTTTTTGGTCGTATCAAAGTGTAAATACCCTCTTTAGCCTAAAGGCTGAGGGTATAAAAATTCCATTAGGTGTACGACTTTCGCTTGAAGCCACTGTATATAGTAGAAAATATTGTACAAATCTATAGGAACACTTCCTTCATTTTGATTAAATCTCCCAATAAAATATACGGACTTTGCTTTATTGACATTCATATTAAAGCTTTCCCATGAGGGAAAGTAATTGGGTTGATGATCCGTTCCTCGTTTTTCTTGTGAAATCGTTCGTAGCTTATGTTTTGAACTCTGTTGATGAAGTTGATGGCTGTGTTTATCTTTATTCTTCTGAGATGTTTAGAGTGAAAATTTATCAATCGTCCTGATGATGTTTGTTTTTGGTACCAATCTAAAATCAATTCCTTGTCCTGTCTCATTATTACGGCGTCATTATTACGTGTCAAATTTTATTTAAAATGTTCATTCACAGTGTTGCGTTTTAATGTTAACGATTTTTGTCGTTAACCCAAAAAATGAGTTAGAGAATCGCACTACTGAAGAGGTCTTATGTCTATAGAAAATAATCACCAAGGTGGTTTCTGGCTTTTGAAAAAAAGACCTCAAAATTTCTTCTGTCTTTTGAAGAAAGACCACAAGTGGTCTGCCGTCTATAGAGGTCCTGAAGTGGTATTCTGCCTGTTGAAGACATGAAAGTGATTTCTGTCCATAGAAGACTTCAAGAGGACTTCTGTCTATGGAAGACCTCAACATGTCTGTAAAAGACTTTAATTATTCTCCTCTCTAGAAGACCTCAATAGGAGTTCCGCCCATAGATGTACTTAAGGGGTCTTCTGTCTTTAGAAGAAAGACCTCAAGTGTTCTTCTATCTGTAGAGGTCCTTAAGTGATCTTCAATCTATAGAGGTTTTCTGCCTGTAAAAGATCTCAATAGACTTTCCGTTTATAGAAGACCTTAAGAGGAAAACCTCTTTAAAAGGAAAACCTCAAAAGGTCTTCTGTCTTTAAAAGAAAAACCTCAAGAGGTCTTCTGTCTTTAGGGGAAAGACCTGAAGAAGTTTTCGGCATATAGAAGACCTCACGAGGTTTTCTGTCTGTAGAAAGCCTTGGGAGATATTCTGTCTATAGAACCCCTTAAGAGGTCTTCTTTCTGTGGAAGTCCCCAATATGTCTAAGGAAGACCTCAAGTGGTCGTCCTTCTAAGAATTCCGCAAGTGTTCTTACCAGTCTGTGTTCTTATCAGTCTGTAGAAGACCTAAAGTGGACTTTTGTCTCAAGAGGGCAAGAGGTTCTTTGTGTATGGAAGACCTTAAGAGACCTTCTGCCTATAGAAGACCCTAAGAGGATTCTGCAGAAAACCTCAAAAACCTGTCTATAGAAGTCCTCAAGAGGTCTCTTATCTTGTAAAGAAAGACCTCAAGAGATCTTCTGTCTATAGAGGACCTCAACTGGATTTCTGTCTACTGAAGTCCTCAAGGGGTATTCTGTCTATATGATATCTCAAGTGGTCCTCTATCTATTGAGGTCCTAAGGTGCTATTATGTCTATAGATTAAATCAAGTGGTCTTATAACTACAGAAGTTCTCAAGAGCTCTTCTGTCTATAGAAGACCTCAATAGGCATTTTGATATTTGTTCTAAAGATAAAGTACCGCATACAATATACCTACAAAGACAAATTGTTTAATTTTATGAGGTAAAGATAATCCGCTCTTATTACCCGCTAAATATTATCCGAATATTATGCAAAATTGAAGGCTTTTTATGTCCGAAGCTTATAAATCGTTCGTGATGACGTCCTGATGGGACTATAATTGTGTTTTGCATAGCGGCAGTTAATTTGTGGTTCGTTTCACCAACTATGTGTTCTATTCTGTCTAATCTCTTTGGAACTTGAACTTTATCCAAATTTTATGTCGAATGCTACATAATTGCAATCTGGCGTTTGATAAGAATTTATAATGGACAGAGAATTTATGATGGACAGGGATGATCGGTGTACTAAAATGTGAGTCTAGAACTTCGAGGTGTTACATGAATTTTGGGCAAAGCTATCTTGTAATCCTTCTCCAAATTTTGGTTTAGAGTAAATCACAATGACGTATTCAAGCATCTAAATACGACTATACAGACGTATTGTCTTCAGTTTTGTCTTAGTACTTCAATTTTGCCGGACATAATTAGCTGTTTTTGTAGGCCTCAGGCTTATACTTGTATATTGCAAAACGCTGGAAATTTTCGCTGTTTTTGTTGTAATTATTCCATAACATTTATTTCTGTTTCTTAGTTCTAATATCGAACTCAATGCACTTGATTAGCTCTATTAATAATTATTAAATCTCCACAACTATCATTTGGAAGCGTTTTTGACTTCAGCACTCCAAAAGACTTCTTCAGCTTCAGTAAATAAATAAATTTATAACCACAAAATTTTAAATTCACATTTATGTGAATTACAATAAATTATTTAAGACAAAATAGGCGCCAAATATTTTGTGTCACGTTGTCCATTGTCACACATAGTTGTGAGAAACACAACTTTACCCAACAAACAAAACATTGTCGCAATTGACATACCTGGCATGTGCGAATAATAATATTTTTTCGGGTATTTGTATAATTATGAGTTGTTTTAATTTGTAACGCGTGCCTCCTTCGCCATCTTCTATCTGTGTTACACACGCGTTCCAACACACCCCGCCACCAACATTCAATTTAGTCCAGAGACCCAGCTCGTCGACAACTATTTTCCTATTACACTGATTAAACTAATTTTTGTTGTTGTTGTACTACATGTGTACTCTGCACACCCACCCATACCCAGCCATGTAAATGATTTTCGTTTTGTACAACAAATGTGCAACCGATTGCTGCTGTTGCTTGCTGGTATTGTGCTATTATTTGTTTGTTGTCCCAAACGATGTTGTTATTCTTGTTGTTGTTGGTGAATAACGAATGTCCTTGTAAAAAGAATTTTACATAAATGGGCAGACATCTTTAGTACGTGCTGGAGTATTTTGTGCCGATTATTGTTATTTTTTGGGTATACAAATCACACATCTACAAACACATAGGCACACGCAACGATATATTTGTACATTGATGTGTGTTAACGGTTTTTAGTCTCTAGTACAAGTATGTATCATAGGGTCTACCGCAGGCTTTGGGCAGCAGCTAGCACGTCTTAATAACTACAAATGAATAATAGACACCAAGTAGGTTGACTTTAACGTGACAAATTCACTGACTTTTTGGTTTCTACCTCTTCCGAATTCCCAGCAGTGTTACGTTACTTTTAAAGCCTATTAAAGCTAGCAGCTGAGCATGCATGAACAAAACCATTAGTTATATTGACGTTAAAAATATGCGTTGAAGGATTGTTTCAGTAACCACCCTCGGAATAAATACTTTACGTAACAATGAAATGAAACCCAGGTTTAACTTTGACGATCCTTATACACTGTTCCACCAATTTGGGGACACCCTAATGTACATAGATATATTTACATTGAACATGTATGTTGAGCACATTGGGCTGAATCGAAATAATTGATTTGTATACTCTCCACCATATAATGGGGGGTATAATAAAATGGTCATTCCGTTTGTAACTCCTCGAAATAAACATTTAATATAACCAGGACCGAGTGGATTGAAGTATATGGACATGTCCACGTTTTAATATAGCCAACTAGAAAGAGACGCGTCGACTAGACATTTTTCAGATGTAGGAAAACATATTCACAAAAAAACTATCTATGTAACTCCAATATAACGGCACCGCCTTGTTTCAGGTATTGAAGTTTTTAGCTACATATCGGGAATAAACAAGTGAGCAAAGGTTATAGTCGGGACGGAGCCGACAATGTGATACCCTACACCACTACCCCTATTAATTACCATTAATGTCACATTTTGTAGTAATTTAAAGCTCAGATGGTTTAGTTTCATTATCATTCTCTCTCCTTGGAATATGCCCAACAGAAGCAGTAATATCTGACATGGAAATAAAATAGGGGATATTGTCTTTTTCAACATCACAAAAATTTCACCAATGTTGGTAACGCTATTGGGGACATTTTAAAGCTCAGAATGTCTTCATTGTTGAAATGCATCCAACCAAAGCTGAGATACTCGCCAGTACAATTCAATTAAAAAATTCAAATAAAAAAATGGGAAAGTGTGATGTGCGCCAACCTATTTTGCATCATAATAAAGGTGATATTTTCCCCATCCATTGACGGGCTTTCCTTTTGGAATACGACTACTAAAAGTGGAGATATTCGCATAGGAATAAAACATTGAACTTTTGTCACCAAAATCAATAGGCTTCTTCCTATATGGAACCTCCATTAACCCTCGAAATTTCCTGACGATCCGATCAAAATTGCGACCTGAAGCGTGATTAAAAAAATGGGATGTATTGCCGACTATTGCGATATCTCCGCCATTTGGCCACCTTCGCCAACCTACTTTGCTCATTGCACTATAGGTAATTTGTCCTGTTTTTGAGGCAAAAATTATAACGAACGCTGGATATAACGAACAAATTTTCTTGTTCCTACCCCCTATTCTCATTTTACCTATTTTATTCCTTCCAACCAAATGAACGCGCTTAAAACAAAAAAAGGGTTATAATGAACTAAAATATTGATCCGCCAAAAGATTTGTATAAACATTGATATGTTTAAAATATTGATTCGCGAAGAGATCTTTATACATTTTATTTTTTTAAAAGGACCAAATAAATCGCGCAATCATGATCCCTAGTTAGAACGTATTACAGCTATAATTAACAAAATGTTGACCATGACATGTCTGTACATTTTTACAACACATGGTGAATATTTCTCAAATTTTGGTGTAGCCTCCATATAATGGTACCACCCGATTTCAGGCAATGTAAAGTTTTTATGTACATTTTCGGCCTAAATTGACGGAAATTTGGTTATGGACTTCTTAGTGGTCAAAGAAAGTAAAAAATAACAAACAATTAAGTTTCTGAAATAGAAGGGGGGCAAATGAGTCGTCTTTGGAAATAAAAAGCTTCAATTTGAAATTCACAAATGCAAATCTGCAATCTTGGATGTATACATAGGGGCTCCAAATGGCGAAAATTGTCTAGCAACAACAACATAATATGCCTGAGGATGTTAGCCTAACCAGCTAACGAAACGATCGTCGCATAGCGGTTGATGTGTGTGTAGGACTTCGCTAGATATCAATTTTTCAATGTAATCACCTTAGGTAAAAAAGCTCCATTAATTAAATTAATTAAGTTACAGAGTTTTATTTATAAATACACTGAAAGCTAGAAAATAATTGTTCATGATGGAATCTCTCAAATAGAACGCTTGCTGTTTAATATTGTCACCATATTTAGTTTAAATGCAGCGTTTTTTTTTTTTTTTTTTTTTTTTTTTGAGAGATTCCATCATAAACAATTATTTTCTAGTTTTCAGTGCATTTATAAACAAAACACAGTAACTTATTTTTTTTATTTATTGTTTATTGTGTTTAATATTTTCTTCAGCAAACCAAAAATTAAAAAAATTAAATTAAAAAAATAAATATTTTTTCTGAAAGAGGGCGCTCTCAAAAAATGCAAAAAAAATCGGAACTTAATATATTGTGTAGTTGATTCAAACCCCTTTGCTGAAGATATATCAGACAAAGTTGGACAATTTTGTAAAATTCTATAATAAAAAACTATAATTTTGTTTTCTTAGGTTGTACCCTGTATGACGATTTTTCCGCTGTAACAAACATTCTACTGAATATCATGATATGTATTTGATTGATTCCCAAAATCTTTTACAAATTGCGTTTAAATTCTGCTATGAGTTTTAATATTTTTTATTTTGATTTTAACTTCGAATTATACCGCGAGTTTTGTATATTTTTGAAAACAAATTTCATATCCCTATACTTTGACATGTTTTTTCTTCGAATCAAATTAGAAAACTCGCGTTATTAAAAGTGCAAAATTCTAAAAACCTGTCCAAAATACCTATAGTACATTGTAAAGATGGGATTTTGTACTTTCAGAGTCATGCTTTGCTTTTGGAAGGTCCCCGTCATTGTAATTTAAATCGCAAAAATGAAAAGTTGGGTTTCGTTGACTTTTTCTCCAAATAAGTTTTTTTGTCCATTCTTACCCTGAATAGTACTCGGTCATGACCAACTCAATAGGCTTTTTCCCCTCTGGGACTTCCATCCGCGCCCAAAATTTGGTGACAATCCGATCAAAATTGCGACCTGTAGCGTGATTACAATGTTTAGCTAGACAGGCGGACAGAGGGAGGGATGGACACAAGTAGCCAGATCGACTTAACTCGTCGAGACGTTCATTTTGGTAGATATAAGTATGGGTCTACGACCATTATTTCGAGGCGTTACAAACTTTGTGGCCAAAACCAACACAGTGGTGGCACTTACATGGGAAGGTTGGACAAAAATACTTCTAGATAATATATCGAACTGAAATTTTTATCAATGGGTGCTAGTGGCCTAAAAATATATTAAAAAATATATTGTAGTCCTAGGTACAAGTTTTCGCGTTGTTCTGATGTAACGAATCATCCTGAATTAAATTATTTTACAATTACTAACACATTGTTCGATCGAATCTGCTGTAATCCGGTGCCAGGAGTTCTTATTGCATAGTAAACCTCACCGCGAAAAAATTTCAGTATTGGTCCATGATTTAGAGGAATTGTTATTAATAGAAAAACGAAGCTTAGCCAATCTACTAAAATATTAAACTTAATATAACTATTGGCGTTTAATATAGCTATTTTTTCTAATATTTAAATACATATTTTTCTCTAAAATTAGTCATGTTTGTTTGGATTTTTCTCCTTAAGAACCGCGAAAAATTGAAAAACAATGTTTAGTTTCGATTTGCATCTTTAAACTCTTAAAATGATGACATGAATTTTTTGATTTTGTCGTTGGGTGCATCCACTATGTATAGTGGTGTAGAGCATAATTAGTTATAGTTTGGTAGTTGATATTGCAGTGGAATAATTTTTGAATAATCGTGTATTTCTTGGGCAAATTTTTAAAGATTTATAAATAATCGTGGATTTTCAAAGATTTTTTAATAATCGGGGATTTTTAAAGATTTATAAATAATCGTGGATTTTCAAAGATTTTTTAATAATCGGGGATTTTTAAAGATTTTTTTTAATAATCATGGATTTTTAACGACTTTTTAATAATTGTGGACTTTTAAAGATTTTTCAATAATAGTGGATTTTTAAATTTTTTTTTTAATAATCGTGTTTTTTTTTAAGATTTTATAATAATTGTGGATTTTTTAAAGAATTTTTAACAGTCGTGAATTTTTTAAAGATTTTTTAATAATCGTGGATTTTAAAATATTTTTTAATAATCGATGATTTTTTAAAGATTTTTTTAATAATTGTGGATTTCTAACGATATGTTAATAATCGTGAATTTTTTAATAATCGGGGGGTTTTTTAAGATTTTTTTAATAATCGTGGATTTTTTAAGATTTTTTAATAATCGTGAATTGTAAATGATTTTTTAATAATCGGGGATTTTTAAAGATTTTTTAATAATCGTGGATTTTTTAAGATTTTTTAATAATCGTGGATTTTTAAAGATTTTTAGTAATCGTGGGGTTTTAAAGATTTTTTAATAGTCGTCGATTTTTTAATGATTTTTCAATGATCATAGATTTTTAAAGATTTTTTAAATAATCGTGGATTTCTAATGATTTTTTAATAATCGTCAATTTTTAAAGATTTTTAATAATCGTGATTTTTTAAAGATTTTTTAATAATCATGGACTTTTAAAGATTTTTTAATAATCGTGGATTTTTTAAAGATAATAATCGTGGATTTTTAAAGATTTTTTAGTAATCGTAGGGTTTTAAAGATTTTGTGATAATCGTGGGGTTTAAAGATTTTTTAATAATCGTGGATTTCTAAAGAATTTTTAATAATCTTAAATTTATAAAGATTTTTTAATAGTCATGGATTTTTAAAGATTTTTTTTAGTAATCGTGGATTTTTTAAAGAATTTTTAATAATCATGGACTTTTAAAGATTTTTTTAATAATCGTGGATTTTTAAAGATTTTTTAGTAATCGTGGGGTTTTACAGATTTTTTTGATAATCGCGGGTTTTAAAGATTTTTTAATAATAGTGGATTTCTAAAGATTTTTTAATAATCGTGAATTTTTAAAGAGTTTTTAATAATCATGGATTTTTAGAGATTTTTAATAATTATAATCGTCAATTTTTTAAAGATTTTTTTAATAATTATGGATTTTTAAAAATCTTTTAATAATAGTGATTTCTTAAAGACTTGTAATAGTGGATTTTTAAAGATTTTGTAAGAATCGCTGATTTTAAAGATTTTTTAATAATCATGGATTTTTAATAACCGTGGATTTCTAAAGATTTCTTAATAATCGTGAATTTTTAAGATTTTTAATGATCGAGGTTTATAAGATTTTTTAATAATCGTATATTTTCTAAGATATTTTAATAATCATGGATTTTTTAAAGATTTTGTAATAATCGTGGATTTTTTAAAGATTTTTTAATAATCGTGCATTTTTAATTTTTGTTAATAATCGTTGATTTATTAAAAATCTTTAATAATCGTGGATTTTTAAAATATTTTTTAATAATCGTGGTTTCTAAGATTTTTAATGGTCGTGGATGTTAAGATTTTTTAATAATTTTTGATTTTTTTTATAGATTTTTTAATAATCCCATGATGATTAAAGATTTTGTTAAAGATTTTGTAATAATCGTGGATTTTTTAAAGATTTTGTAATAATCGAGGATTTTTAAAGATTTTTTAATAATCGTGGATTTTTAAGATTTTTAATGATCGAGGTTTATAAGATTTTTTAATAATCGTATATTTTCTAAGATATTTTAATAATCATGGATTTTTTAAAGATTTTGTAATAATCGTGGATTTTTTAAAGATTTTTTAATAATCGTGCATTTTTAATTTTTGTTAATAATCGTTGATTTATTAAAAATCTTTAATAATCGTGGATTTTTAAAATATTTTTTAATAATCGTGGTTTCTAAGATTTTTAATGGTCGTGGATGTTAAGATTTTTAATAATTTTTGATTTTTTTTATAGATTTTTTAATAATCCCATGATGATTAAAGATTTTGTTAAAGATTTTGTAATAATCGTGGATTTTTTAAAGATTTTGTAATAATCGAGGATTTTTAAAGATTTTTTAATAATCGTGGATTTTTAATAATCTTGGTGTTTTAATAGTCATGGATTTTTTTAAAGATTTTTTAATAATCGTGGATTTGTTTAAAGATTCTTTAATAGTAGTGAATTTTTAATGATTTTTTAATAATCGTGGATTTTTAAAGGTTTTTTAATAATTGTGGATTTTTTAAAGATTTTTAATAATCGTGGATTTTTAAAGATTTTTTTAATAATCGTGGATGTTTTAAAGAATTTTTAATAATCGTTGATTTTTAAAATTTTGTTTTAATAATCGTGGATATTTTAAAGTTTTGTTAATAATCGTTGATTTTTTAACGGTTTTTTAATAATTGTGGATTTTTTAAAGATTTTTTAATAATCTTGGTTTTTTAATAATCGTTGATTTTTAAAGATTTTTTAATAATCCTGAATTTTTTAAATATTTTTTAATAATTGTGGTTTCTAAGATTTTTAATGGTAGTGCATTCTAAGATTTTTTAATAATTTTTGATTTTTTATAGATTTTTTAATAATCATGGATTTGTTAAAGATTTTGTAATAATCGTGGATTTTTTAAAGATTTTTTTAATAATCGTGGATTTTTTAAAGATTTTTTAATAATCTTGGTTTTTTAATAATCATGGATTTTTTAAAGATTTTTTAATAATCGTGGGTTTTTAAAGGTTTTTTAATAATTGTGGATTTTTTAAAGATTTTTTAATAATCGTGGATTTTTAAAGATTTATTGTGGATTCTAAGATTTTTAATGGTGGTGGATTATAAGATTTTTTAATAATCGTAGATTTTTTAAGATTTTTTAATAATCGTTGATTTTTTTTAAAAATTTTTTAATAGTCGTTGATTTTTTAAAGATTTTTTAATAATCGTCGATTTTTAAAAATTTGTTAACGATTTTTTAATAATCGTGAACCTTTTAAAGATTTTTTAATAATCGTGGATTTATTAAAGATTTTTTAATAATCGTGGATTTTTCTGAAGATTTTTTAATAATCGTGGATTTTTTAAAATTTTTTTAATAATCGTAGATTTTTTAAAGATTTTCAAATAATCGTTGATATCCAATACAAAATTTAGTACTTTTCGTCGTAATTTTCAGAGGGATGATTTATATCAACCCCACATGCCAACAATAACCCGATTACCAAGTTTGAGAATTCCTGTTTTATAATTTTACCCAATACCCAATTGTACCATTTCGTTTGCTAAAGTTCCTATTTCGCACATTTGATTAAAATGACAGAAAAACGCGAAGTGCGTGATATGCAGCTTTTCTTTTAACGTCCATTTTCATAATAATAAATAACTTTCTATGGTTTAAATTTAGTTCGGCATTGAGAAATGAAATGCTGAAAATGCAACTTGACGTTTAGGTGTGGTTCACATCGACTCCAGTCTAGTCTTCCGTTTCAAGTGGTCTTTTGGGTTCTAGATGAATTTAAAGCCTCCATAACGACGACTGTGGATTGGTTCTAGGTGAATTTAAAGCCTCCATAACGACGACTGTGGATTGGTATATTTTCAAAGTGTTGAGTGGTTCTCGTAGTGGAATAATTATTAGAAAATATTTCTCTTTCTATTTTAACAGGTATTATTTATTCATTTATCGTTTGAGACAGTTTCACCCCATACAGCACACATAAATTGTGATTTTTATTCGTTTAGGTTTTTGTGTATTCTTTAAACTTAAATTTCGTTTACACCTTATGATACTTTTAGGATGTTCACCTGTTTCTAAGGTGACACAAATATTGTACATATTACTAAATATATGTTTATAAATATATATATGTATATCAGCATGTGTCTGGAATTAGCGAAATAAAAATTGAATTATTTTAGAACACCAATTTCCCTTTCTTTAAATAGATATACACATGTTTGTTTAGCAATGGGCTTATGAAGGAAACATAAACAACATAAGAACATTGATACAACCACAAATATACATACATATTTATATGTATGTCCACATGTACCCAAAAACTGTAACGTGTGTCAAAGTAGGATTAGCCGAGCAAACATTGGCCCTTCTTAAATAAACATGTTTTCTCAAAAAAGAAGACATGCCCAAGATTTACACATTCTTCAAATGTGTGAAAAAATCAGATCTCGTCTTAAAAGCTCACCGTCCGTCACAAAAGTCTTTATTAACAAAACACGATATTTGTTTTGAGACTAACCTACAAACAAATAGTAACCCACATTTGATAAATTCTTTTTGAACACTTTCTATTTTTTCGTTTTTCATTGCCTTGTGCTTATCAACCAAACAAAAGAAAAAGTCATTGTAATTATCATTGATGAAGAAAACAAATTATGGTGATACTTATATCGGTGTAGCATAAAATGCAATAATTTCAACTTTAAACTTCAAAATTACTCTGTCTTTAAAATGACTGCAGTAAAGCAATAACGAAATATAAATAATGTTGAATGTAATGTGTCTTTGTGTGTGGTGAATGGAAGAAAGAGAGATATTCACCTTGTAGAAACCAAATGTTGCATGCAACATGCAATAACTGTAACGTTGCAATGACAAGAAAGTGAATATGAAAAATGATAGTTAGAATTATTTACACTTTAATGATTTGAAGTCAAATAAGGCAATCAATTTGTGTTGCTTTGCTTGCAATATGTTAATTGGTATGGCCTCGTATTGAAAGTGTTTAAAATGAGGTAGAAACACCTTATGTGGGTATAAATAATAGGAAAATTGAAGTATTTTAGACGAACATCATGCAGCGATAAGGGAAGACTTCTCCCATATTAATGAATGCAGCTCCTCATTATCTTCAGCACAATGATATGGTACTCCTTCTTTTATGGCCGAGTTGTTACATTACTTCTAACAAGACAACATTTTTATCTTTACAAAGAAATGTAGATTATTTTTGGAGACCAGCAGGAATTTGCTTTGAAGTTTTGTTTGCAATTTTGTAGTTAGAGTTTTGGCGAAAATAATTTTAAAGTTTTATATTTTGCATCATTTGTGCTAAGCTGCTAGCTGTGGGCGAAGCATATATTTGGAGAAAACATTCAGTTCAATATAATAAATAACTCCAAAGAACATTGGTAGATTGCTTCCTAAATTTTAATATATTCAAAAGTTTTCATAAATTTATTCCAAAAAAAAAAAATTAACAAATTATTTTGTTCCGTCGTTTTCGTCTGAAATAGTCAATTTTAAGCTACTTGTGTAGCTTTTTTTTTTTGAAAATATTTTTACAACATTACCCACAAAAATATATAACGATCGGGCCATTCGTTTCCAAGGTAATGTGAATACAGCTTTCAAAAATGGCATTTCGAGAAAACGAGTTCTTATTTTATTACTTTATACCCTCCACCATAGTATGGAGGGTATGTTAAGTTTGTTTTTATACCCTATACCACTATGTGGGTATTATTAGTTGGTTTTGACCAAAAGTTTGTAACGCATTGAAATAATGGTCGTAGAACCATACTTATATATACCAAAATGAATGTCTCGACGAGCTGAGTCGATCTGGTTATGTGTGTCCGTCCGTCCGTCTGTCCATCTAAACCATGTAATCTCGCTACAGGTCGCAATTTTGATCGGATCGTCACTAAATTTTTGGTGTTGATGAGGGTACCGGAGCGGAAGAAGCCTATTGATTTTGGTGATGGTCGGATAATATTCAGGGTTCGAAATGGGCAAAAAACTTATTTGGCGAAAAAGTCAACGTTTAATTTCAAAGCGAATACCTCCGCATCTATAAGCGGTATATCAAAATCAAAACCTGCTAATGAAAGTAGAAAATATCACCTTTACAACGATCTATAGTGGAATGTCATTGGTGGTCAAACAACGAAGATATCGCAATAGTCGCTAATACAACCCAACTTTTAATTTTTGCGATTTTAATTATAATGACGAATATCACAGCTGTGGATGGGGAACTTCCAAAGGCAAAGCCTGACTATGAAAGTAGAATATCCCACCTTTACAGTAATGCAAAGTAGGTTGGCGTAGGTGGCCAAATAACGGAGATATAGCCATAGTCGGTAATACATCCCATTTTTTAATTTTTTTCCAATACGCGCTACATGTCGAAATTTTGATCGGATCCTCACGAAATTTTGGGGGTTAATGTGGGTCCCACAGAGGAAGAAGTCTATTGATTTTGATGATGGTCGGATAATATTCAGGGGTCGGAATGGACAAAAACTTATTTGGAGAAATGTCAACGGTTTATTTTAAAGCCAATATCTCTGTTCCTTTAAAAGGCATATCAGAAGCAAAACCTGGCAAGGAAAGTAGAAAATATCACCTTTACAACGATGTAACGACAACCTACGTAGGTGGTCAAACAACAGAGATATCGTTTTTTTTATGCGAATATCTCCGCTTCTGGTAGGAGTATTCCAAAAGGAAAGCTCGGCAATGGAAGAAGAAAAGATCTCCTTTATACTGATGCAAAGTATGTTGGCGTAAGTGGGCAAACAACAGAGATATCGCAAAAGTCAATAATACATATATCCAATTTTTCCATTTTTTGTAATCACGCTACAGGTTGAAATTTTGATTGGTTAGTCACGAAATTTCGGGGGTAGATGGGGCCCCACAGAGGAAGAAGCCTATTGATTTTAGTGATAGTCCGATAATATTTAGGGGTCGAAATGGGGAATAACTCATGTGGAGACAAATTCAAAATTTTATTCTTTGTGAATATATCGGCTTCTAGAAGGGGCTTCTAGAACGGCAAAGCCTGTCATTGGAAGAAGAAAATATTACCTTTACACTGGTATAAAGTGGGGTGGCGAATGTGGTCAAACAAGGGAGATACCACAATAGTCGGTAATGCATCCAATTCTTCCATTTTTTGCAATTACGCTACAGGTCGTAATTTTGATTGGATGGTCACGAAATTTTGGTTGCTTATGGGGGTCCCAGAGAGAAAGAGGCATATTATGTTTGGTGGTAGTCGGATTATATTCCCTAAAATAAATGTTTACCAGTGAAAAGCTTATGCACAGGGGTATCACATGGTCGGCGCCGTCCCAACTATAGCCTTTGCTCACTTGTTATACCCTCCACCATATGGAGGGTATAATTAAATTTGTCATACCGTTTGTAACACATCGAAATATTCGTCGGAGATCCTATAAAGTATATGTATATATATTATTGATCAGCATAAAATTCTATGTCGATTTAACCATGACCGTCTGTCCGTCCGTCAGTCCGTCCGTCTGTCTGTTGAAATCATGATACAGCTCTCACTTTTAAAGATAGAGAGCCAATATTTGGTACAGAAGTTTTTATTACTTGCAGGATGGTTGCTTTAGAAAATGGAATATATCGGTCCACGTTTTGATATAAGCCCCCATAGAACGATACCTCCCGATTTGGAATGGTTGACGACGCTTTTCGCGGACTCATCCATGAGGCTGTGGAAGGTGTTGGCAACCATGACCCTCACGTTAATTTTTCCAGTGACTTTGCGGCGGATGGCTCCGTCGTTGGGGATATTCCCCGCTGGAACGAATGTGGGTTCGTTGAGCCAAAATTGGTCTCAGAAATCATTGCTAATCGACCTTCCCGTAAGTCATCGGGTATTGATGGGGTTCCTGATGTTGCCCTTAAAAAAGCAGGAAATTTTATAGGTATATTTCTGGCCTTGGTCATAAACCATTGCCTTAATCTAGGATACTTCCCCTCGGCGTGGAAAGAGGCATTGGTTGTGCCCATCCCAAAACCGAAGGCAGATCATACCAAATGTGAGGGATATAGGCCAATTTCTCTCCTTTCTCCATTTGGGAAAATTCTCGAAAATGTTATTCTTCATAAGATCAACAAAATTATTGATGAAAGGCATATCCTTAGGGATTGTCAATTTGGCTTTAGGCATGAGCATTCAGCTACACATGCCTTAGCAGCATTTACAAACTATGTAGCTTGCGGTTTTAAGAGGAGAATGGGTACTATTGCCGTCAGTCTTGATTTTGCCAAGGCCTTCGACACGGTCTGGCAAAAAGGCATAGTATATAAAATGCAGTCATTTGGGTTTGACGCCCAAATATGCAGACTAGTGACTAGCTTCCTTGAAGGCAGAGTCTTTAGGGTACGTGTAGGAGAAAGTGTTTCTGGACAGCATCGGATCTGCGCGGGGGTGCCGCAAGGTTCACTGCTAGGACCGGTGCTGTACAACCTTTTCGTACGCGACATCCCTGGACCACCGCAAGGGGGCTTGTTGCTAATGTTTGCAGATGATATTCTCTTAGCATTGCAGGGAAAATATGGTTCTACCCTAGAGAGAAGAGTCAACAACTATCTGGCAAGGCTTAATGAATACTTCATTAGGTGGGGTCTAAGCCTAAATGCCAGCAAATGCTTAGCTGTGCTATTCAAGGGGAATAGCAGAAGGGATGTAGGCCCAACTATGAGGAGACTCGCCCCAGTAATTAGAGTGGGGAATAGCAATATTACTATTTCTGAAAGAATGAAGTACCTGGGCGTGGTGTTCAATAGCCAATTGAATTTCATAAGTCATGTGGACTTCATTCTGTCAAAAGCCAAATTAATATATTCTGCCTACCAACGATTATTTGTCATGAGAGGTGGACTCTCAAAAGAGATTAAATTGCTTATTTATAAGCAGATTATAAGGCCTATTCTCACCTATTCGTTCATCGCTTGGGCAGATATTTCATCCGCCCAGATGGAGCGAATTAGAAAGTGGGAACGGTTAGTACTAGCATCTGCTCTCGATCTGAGACGCATACCAGGTCCCGATAATGTCCCTAGAAGACCGTCAAATAGATGCCTCTATGGCTCTATAAACTTCAACAGAATCGATGTGTTTATGATGCAGGGAGCTTTAAAGTTCCTTGAATCATCTCAACACGTTGACAACACTATAATAGAAAATTTTCTCAACTTAGATGAGGACATAGCAGTCCTTCTAGCCAGGAAGCACATGCCTCCTGCAGCTTATTTAAAGCTCCGCGATGAAGGACTTCTTTTTGATAACGACCTACTTATGTACTACCATAGGAGGTACCACAGGTATGATTGGGTAACTGATCCAGTATACAACACTGATCAGTGATCACCTTTTGTAAATATTGTATATAGCCTATATATTTAGTATTTAAGTTTAGTTTATAAGTTATATAGTATTAGTATGTAAGGATCACTTTTTTCTTTATATTCCCAAATGTATTATTTAATATGAATGAATTAAAAGAAAGATCTTGTTTAGCAACTATGTTTATGAACCAATGATATGCTGACATATAAAAATGCAGCACTACTTACCATAGATTTTCGTAGTCTCTAAAGAATACAATTCAAGAGAATGTTTATTTACCATCTGAATATTATACTTTAGCTATTAAGTATTTTTTGTAACGATTGAAATGGAATTAATAAATAGCAACTTAAAAAGAAAAAGAAAAGATACCTCCCGATTTTCGGTATTTTTAAGGTTTTAGCTTCATTATCCTACCAAAATGGCTGAAATTTAGTATTTAGTTATCGTTGGATGTATAAAACTTTCCACCTGAAATTTGTTCATTCATATAGCCCCCATAGAACGGTACCTCCCGATAATCGGCATTTTGAAGGCTTTAGCTTCATTATCACACCAAAATGGCTGAAATTTGTTACATAGTCTTCGTTGGGGGTATAAAACTTTCCCCCAGAATTTTGTCGGTATCGGCCCAGGCCTTCATATAGCCCCCATATAACGGTACCTCCCGATTTTCGGTATTTTGATGGTTTTAGCTTCATTATCACACCGAAATAGCTGAAAATTGGTACTTAGTCTTCGTGGGGGGTATAAAATTTTCTACCAGAATTTTGTCGGTATCGGTCCACGCCTACATGCAGCCCCCATAGAACGGTACTTCCCGATTTTCGGTATTTTGAAGGTTGTGGCCTCAATATTCCACCGAATTGGCTGAAATTTGGTATATAACCTTTTTTGGGAGTGTAAAACTTCCCCCTCTAAATTTGTCGGTATAGGTCCACGCCTTCGTGTAGCCCCCATACAACTGTACCTCCCGATAGTCGGTATTTTGAAGGTTGTGGCCCAACATTCCACCGAATTGGCTGAAATTTGGTATATAACCCTTTTTACATTTGTCGGAATTGGTCCACGCCTTCATATAGCACCCATAGAACGGTACCTCCCGATTTTCGGTATTTTGAAGGTTGTGGCCCCAATATTCCACGAAATGGCTGAAATTTAGTATTTAGTGTTCATTTGAAGTATAAAACTTTCCCTCAGAATTTTGTTGCTATAGGTCCACGCCTTCATATAGCCCCCATAGAACGGTACCTCCAGATTTTCGGTATTTTAAAGGTTATGGCCTCAATATTTCTCCGAATTGGCTGAAATTTGGTGTTTAGTCATCATTTGGGGTATAAAACTTCTCATATGAAATTTGTGAGTATAGGTCCATGCCTTTATATACCCCTCATAGAAGGGTACTTCCCGAATTTCGGTATTTTGAATGTTGTGGCCTCAATATTCCTCCGAAATGACTGAAATTTGGTATTTAGTTTTCGTTCGGGTTATTAAACTTTCCCCACTAATTTTGTCGGTATAGGTCCACGCCTTTATCTACCCCCACCCCTCCCCCCCCCCCCCCCCATAGAACAGTACCACCCGATTTTCGGTATTTTGAAGGTTGTGGCCTAAATATTCCACCGAATTGGCTGCAATTTGGTGTTTAGTCTTCATTTGGGGTATAAAACTTTCCATATGAAATTTGTCGGTATAGGTCCTTGCCTTTATATAGCCCCCATAGAACGAAACCTCCCGATAATTCTAAAGGCTGTGACGTCAATATCCCACCGAAATGACTGATTTTTGTTATTTTGTCTTCAAGGGGGTTATAAAGTTTTCCTGAAAATAATTATTAGTATATGTCCACGTCTTCCCCCCATAGAAGCATACTTCTTAATTTTTGGTATTTTTTAGGTTTTAGCCACATTAAAAAGCTTGTTATTCGCGATTTAGTTAAAGTCGGTTGATGCGCATCCGATTTTGGATAAAACGATTCAATCTCTTTCAATATCTATGCATATTTCGATGTTTCACTCAGCGGCCATTGTGTGCCGTCAGTTTCATCTCACAATGCCAAAAACTTTAAAGTGGGTAAAAGTCGCGCAATGCGCATGCAATTTTGATGCGCATCCAGTTTCATTAGCGCCCATCAAAAATACCTCAATATACACGTATTTAAATTAGATTTCAAGAACAGCGGAAGTGTCTCCACATTATATTTTGCGTAAAAATCCATATTACTAGCGTATCTCTGTAATTTATGACACGCGTTTTCGCAAATATTATAATCGCGTATAAAGGATTCTATTTATGTAAAATATTTTATAGAAACTCGAAGTCAAAATATATTTTTGCAGATTTTCCTATTTCCAAGGCATCTATATCCGCGGTTTTAGTGAATGGATTCGATCGCGGGGGGGGGGTTACTTGGATCCGTCGCGTAAAAAAATTCTAAATTCACGCGGGGTTCAAAGGAAATTGAATGACACTTGTAGATTTTACACGTAAAACAAGTAAGAAAAGTCCATAGTCGGACGGAGCCGACCATGTGATACCCTATACCACTATCCCTGGACAATTGCTCTCCACGGAACTTCTTTTCAATGATTGTGAAAATTTAATTTTCAAATATCCGAGATGTAATGTATAATACTTATGACCAAAACCAAAAAGTTATTTAGCATGACAAAGACATTTTTGTAGCAGGAATGGAAAATTTAGTTCACACAAACTAAAATTAAAACTTATGTAGTACTACTACTTCCTTTGTTTAACCGCTACGTTATTGAAATTTTTACCAATTTCACACAAAAGTTTTAGTCCATTTAACCCGCTAAGTATTATCTGGTCTTCACGTTGGTTTGTACGCTTCTTCTTCATCATAAACTCAAAAGTTTTTTAAAATTTTGCGGGTTATTATTTTGACCTACAGAGCCGCTACAAAATTGGTTAAAATTTTGTTTTTGGTCTATTTCATCCCCTGAACATTTCACGATCATCACCAAAAACTAATCATTTCTATTCTGGCCCGAACTCAACCTCCTTAAAAAATTCGTTACAATCGGACCATAATTGCGGCCTTAAGCTTGTTTACAATTTTTAATGGATGGACACACATCGCTAAACCGATTTATTTCGTCGAGATATGAATTTTGGCATAAGGCATAAGGGGTCTAGGACGAATATTTTGCCGTGTTACATAAACTTTTGGAGAGACAATCAGTAGCATGGGATGAAAATGTGGTTCTCTACACAGAACCCATTATATATTAGGCAGTAGGCCCGTTATCTAGCAAACACTTTATTGCAATTTACATCAGAGGAAAGGTCAGTTGTTTTTTTCCATATGTAGGGTACTTTGTGAAATATATATGTCCTCAAGGAATTAAAATATCGACCAAAAATAAAATTTGTATATTTTGCTTACAAAAGTAATGGTCCATTTCACCTTCTTCTTCTTTATTTGCCTATTCGTCATACGAATTTTAGCAATACAATTACAATAAAAATTCGATTTTAAATAAAAATATTAGATAAATTCATAAATTTTTTTACAATATCGGCAAATATGTCTCTACTTCTGTCAGCACTTAGTAGGTATCCAGCATCTCGTAATCCAGTCCATTCTTGAATATTCGCAATCCAACATAATTCTTTTCGGCCTTTAGGATTTCTACCTTCTATTTTTGATTTTAAGATATCTTGCAGTATTTTTTATTTTGAATTTCTCATGATATGACCAAGGTAGGCTGTTTTTCGTCTCTTGATGTTTATCATGATCTCTCTACTTCGATTCATTTTTCGCATCACTTCATTGTTTGTAATTAAGGCCGTCCACGGAATTTTTAAAATTCGGCGATATACCCAGATTTCGAAGGATTCTAATTTCTTCACATCTGTCCATGTTTCCATAGCATATAATAATGTTGACCATATATATGCTTTTACAAATCTACATTTTGTTTCCAGATTAATATTATGGCTGGTCAGAACTTTCTTGTATTTAAAAAATGAGTCTCGTGCAATTTCAATACGCATTCTTATTTCTTTGGAGCAATCCCATTCGTCATTTATGTAAATTCCAAGATATTGAATGTTTTGGACTCTTTCAATTGAAAAGTTTTGTATTTTTAGGGAAACATTGTTGTGGCTATTTCTCCTGCTCACAATCATAGTCGACAAAACATAAGAAAACATCTTTCTGCACTTCTCGACATTTTTGAATAATAATTTGTAGGGACAGTAAAGCTTCACGAGTACCCATACCTTCTCTAAAACCAAATTGATATATGCCCATATATTTTTCGCATATTTCATAAATTCTCTTGTGGATTATCCTGAGGAATATTTTTAAAGCGTGGCCCATAAGACTTATTAGCCTGTAATCATTACATGATTTGGCATAGCTTTTCTTGGGTATGGTTACGAAAGTTGATTTTAACCAATCTTGAGGATATATTCATGTCTCATAAATCTCGTTAAAAAGTATTGTAAGTATGTCGACAATGTTGGAGTCTATAAGTTTTAATATTTCTGATGGAATCTCACCATTTCACCCGCTAAAGAATATCAGATCATCATTCAAAATTGTAGGCATCATTTTCGACCTATACTCTTACCCGGTGCAAAATTTCGTGACTATTGATGTATAATTGCGACTTCTAGCGAGTTTATTATTACACTACAAACAAATAACGGAATATATTAGGCTGTAACTCTGTTATCTGATCATGCACACCAACATAATTAGCATCAATTGAAAGGTCAAGCGTTCCACTTTCAAGTATATCTCACTTGTCCGGAATGTCACTTCCAGGAATTAAGATATAAGCTGTATATTAAAAATTTTCACAATTTTCACACAAAAGTTTTGGTCCATTTAACGCTTTAAATGTTATCCGATCACCATCTCAAATTGCAAGCTTCTCCTTTGTGATATACTCTTACCTTATTTAAAATTACGCGTTGATCGGACTATTATTAAGACCTACAGAGCCGCTAGAAAATTGGATAAATATTATGTTTTTGGTCCATTTCACCCGCTAAATATTTCACGATAATCACCAATAAGAATAGGGATCTATTCTGATCTGAACCCGACCTCCATACCAAATTTCGTGACGATCGGTCCATAATTGCGGCCTGGAGCGTGTTTACAATTTATAATGGACATACGGACGGACGGACGGATGGACAGACACACATCTCAAAATCGCTTTATCTCGTCGAGATATGAAGATTGGGGGTCTCCGACGAATATTTCGCGGTGTTACATGAATTTTTACCAAAACAAACTTATAATACCCTTTCCACATTGTGGTATAGGGTATAAAAATCGACTAAAGAATTTTAAAATAAATCGCGGTCAACGGTATTTTTAGGGTTTTTTAGGTTGTCAGGATTTTGCTTGGAAACCGCAAAAAATGTTGTAGCAATGAAAATTCTCTACAAACATTTTTTAGTCCCATTTCCATAGGGCTTTCTGTTTCCATGCAAAATCCTTAAAAGCTAAAAAGTTCACATTTTTGGGGGCCTTTTAGCTTTTAATTTTTTTTAAAATCCCCCCAGCGATTTTTTTTAACCTTTGGATTTTTCTCATATATGACCATTATAGTTTTAGAATCCGCAAAAACTTCCCAGGTTTAAGCACCTTGCACTTAAAGTTGGTTCAGGAGCTCCGTGGTGTTGGACAGTAGTTCCTTTATCTAACCGCTACATTGATATAATTTGCACCAAGTGGGAGGTCAAGATTTGGTTTTCAAGTTTCAATTTATGACCCCAGAATTCTAATTACTGATTAAATATTAAATTTGGATATTTTCCCCACAAATGTTATGGTCAATTTTACACGCTAAATACTATCCGATCTAGGCTGTAACTCTGTTATCTGAACACGTACATCAACGTAATAAGCATCAATGAAGAGGTCAAGCGTTCCTGTTCTAAATATAACTTACATTAGTTTACCATAGTTTCCAAGATATAGTCATTTCACTAAAAACATTACCAATTTTCACACAAAACTTCTGGTCCACTTCAACTCCTAAATATTTCACGATAATCGCCAAAAATTATAGGGGTCTATTCTGGTCTAAACTCGACCTACATACAACATTTTTAATGAACGGGACGGACACATATCTCGAAATCGCTTATCTCGTCGTGATATAAATATTGGTATACCACATGGGGGGTATACAACGAAACACAAACTTTCCACATTGTGGTGTAGGGTATAATTAGGCACCGCAAATTGGGGTAAAATCCAAAAAACGGGGATTAATTCAGAGAATCAATTGGGGGTTCAAAGCTTTGTATTTTTCGAATCTCGGTGTCACAAAACAATTTCTAAGCACAACCTGAAGTTAATAAATATGTTTTCTATTAATATTTTAGTTTTAAAGGCTACACTATGTGCTGCCGCTTTTCCAGGAAATTTCAGATCCGAAACACATCAATTAACATTGTGTGCATTTTTTTATTTCAGCTTCAATTCAATTTTTGTAATATAAACAACAATAAAATATTGTTGACAAATTCAAGTAATATTTCTCTATTATTTTGTTACATAAGATGACTATATCACCTGGTAATTGCAAATAGAGTGGAAGTTTATATGAAAATTGATAAGAACAAAATGAACTCCAATTGTTGGCATTAACTTCCATTGCCATTATTTCATATAAATCACATATAAAGTTCCGATTATTATATATATGGTAATGGTAAACCTGCACACATAGACTTATCTAGGGTGAACAAAGGCATCAATGCAAAATACGACATAATGTACAACAAAACCAGAAAAATTTAAGACAAACCCCAAAAAATATGACCCATGACTATTTTCAAAATTTTTGACATAACTCAAAATGCGACAAAATCGGCATGGGGTTTTAGCGAAAAATCAAAGAGAACATTCAAGAGAATAATACAAAAAAAAATCTCACGACCTTCCCGACACTCTGTTTTTCTATACTCTAATACATTTCAATGTGGAAAATTTGGACATATTTTGAAAAAAAAATTTAAGCATATTTCTACAACACATTTGTAAGAACAATCTTTTTTCTAAAATATTAAGAAATACCCTTACATCCATATTAAAAATGATACATCCATACATCCATATTAAAAATGACACTTTTATTTATTAAGAACTGAAATATTTCTCAAATTTAACACAGTGCAATTAGAAAAGTAAACAACATACGGCATTGCTATTTTGGATAGTGAGCTAGAATTGTGTACTCTTTTGCCCTGTCAAGACAGATTATTAAAAAATTATCTTTTAATTCTTCAATTAAGGGCCGTGTTTTCGGATTTTAACACCACATGCATCGACCGAACAAAATCGGGAACAAATTTTCTTTTACACATCTTAAGATCACAACCAATAACAATAGGTGTCTAATCTGGTGTTAATTTCATGACGGTCAGCCAATATTCGTGGCTTGGAATTTGATTCCAATATAAAGTGGACAGCCGGACGCACGGGAGGACCTAGACACATTGCAAAATCGCTTTACCTCCTTGAGATATGAGAAATGGGCAGTATGCGACAAATATTTCGCGGTGTTACATGAATTTTGTGTAAAACAAACTTATAATACCCATTCTACATTATGGGGTAGGGTATAAAATTAGAAGTTCATTATTGGCCTGTTTCACTAAGGCGATTCGAATAGAAAATCCTTCGTTCGTCTGTTATTTTTTTTTTTTTTGGAAAATATTTGATATGTTTTTATTTTCAGTCAAACAAACATTTCCAACAATAGTTTGGTAATATTTCGAACGAATTTGAATTCGAATCGTCTTAGAGAAACAGGCCATAAGTCTTCTTCTAGTAAATTAGCTATATGTTTACTAATTGGGGTATACACTTAAATAATAAATATGTTAACACAGAAATGCTCTCCTCGAACAATATCCCATATTCGACGAAGCGAAAACATGTGTGGTCCATAAATGTAAACAAGCAAACTGCGATTTTCATAAGATGCACGATAAGAAAAATGTCTGTATATATTAACAAAGAATTTCAACTAGAAATCCCGATACGCATATATATATTTCAGTAAAAAAACATAAAGCTAACAAATAAACACATTAGCAATAATTGCTCACGCGCAACTGTAACAGTACAAAGAAAACAAATTGATGGTGTTAAGATAATGGAAGCGATTACTACCAGGGGAGAGACCCTGTGCATCATTGTGAAACCTTCGAAAAGAAAATACAACAACAGTTTTAATAATAATCTGCAACAAAGGCTTTGTTTTCTTAGCTCAAGGTCCCCTAATTGGATTCATAAATTACTCATGATCATGCATTTAACACTGGTGGTTACATTTTTTTCTTTCTTTTGCTTTGCCTAGCTTGCCTTTCTTAATGCCTGTGTAGTGCCTGATGATCATAGTCCGACTTTCATACTATCACCAAGCAGCAACTCAAACATGTTGTAAGACATGTTGTGTTTAACTGCTTGTTTGGGTTTTTGTTGTTGTTAATATTTGAGATTTTCTTATGTTTAAGCCATGCTTTAAACCATAAGCTAGGCATGGCATTGCTGGTTGCCTCTGCATTTCTTCGAGCCGGTTTATCATACCAACTTTACTAGTAGCAGCCAGAAAAATAGGTCAGCATATATAAAGCCAAGTTCAAGGCGATAGCAATTTCAGTTACAAGAAATTGTTAAGCGTGTTAAGACATTCGCTCAAAAGCAAATAAAAGCCCAACGAATAATTTTTGTGAACATCAAGAAAAGCTGCAATACTTTAAAGTGGAATAAATCCAAGAAACGGAGTGACATCTTAATTTAGCCAGTTAATACTGGTCTTATTATTACTACCGTTTTGGAAGTGTCGTGTGGTGTAAATTACAGAAGAAAAGTGTAATTAAGTGTTCTTGTTTAGAACTACAGAGCCGAAAACAAAGAGACAAAAAAGAAATTAAAACAAATTTACAAAATAACAGGTAGGTTTTATTTGTTTAAAAATGTTGGAATTAAATTATGAAAATCAATGCATAACCTTAACGGTTAAAAGAGAAAGTTAGTTTTTTTTTGTTGGCTATTTATTTTCGTTTTGAGCTTGGATGGTTGTGCCCTTTTTTGGTTTCATTGTTTGCTGACTGTTGACTTATTGGAATTTTTATACATATTTTAAAGTTTGTCTGTCGATCGGTGTGTATTCTTAATTAAGTGAAAGATTATGTGTGAATTTGAGGTTGGGGTAGAGTTTGAAATTATTGGAGTGAAAAACAAAAGACTTAAGACACAAACGTCATCACTTATTTAAGCAATATTTATTAATTGATCGTGATCATGTTTATGTGTGGTATTAATAATGGGATGTGGAAACAATGTCATTTGAATGAACATAACGAAAAAACCGAATAAAAAGAAATTGTAAAATTATGAAGAATTAATTTTATTTTTTTGTACAAAAGGTCAAACAAATATTTATTCCAAAATACCTTCATAAAAATACTTCATAAAGTCATGTAAAAATGATTAAAAGAAAATTTAAATAATTTGAAATAAAAATTAATAATGCTTATTAAGACTTTTGGTTTTCATAGACCGATATTCCTGAATTTCAATGTATTTGGAACTATATCCAACATTAATAGCCTTGATGCAACCTACGCCCCAGTGTTTGAACTGCCTATTCGACATGAGCTACAGTGGTTCAGAATCATATTCTACTGGCCCAAAAGTCAATACTGGCCCAAAAGTCAACAGATAGCGACATATTTTACTTTTACTTCTTTGGCAGAAAACTTTTTAGCCTCTTCTTCTTAAATTAAAATTCGAAATTCATTGGCTTATTCGTTAAACACATAAATCGTTATTTATTTCACGTGAATATTGCACACCTCTTGGAGACAAGTATAAAATCGACATAGTGTTTCCAAAGCAGTACAGCAACATTCAAGTTTCCACACTGCTTTTCCAATCTAACGTTTAACACACATACCTTAATTTATTTTTCAGGATATAACACTCCGTCTGAAAGACAAATACAGTTTCTACAAAATGGCAAAAATTACTACATATGTCCTGCAAGTTTTATATTTTCTCATTCAAATTCATTTACTTTGGGTGAAATCCGAAACTATAATCCTCTGCTTTTCCAAAATCAAATACATTTATATGCGATTCCATCTTAAAGCTAGTTGTTTTGAAATTCCAAACGACAAAACTGAAATTAAGCTGAATTACTTTAAAAAAATCTTCGAAATTCCGGTTATGGTACATTTCGAAGGCGGTATAGAGGTAAATTCCATGCAGAGGCATATTTCGATTTGAAGATTTCCACCATATTTTCCATGAGGAAAAAAATTGACATGACATAAAGATATTTAACTAGACAGAAAACCGCCAGCACCCCTTTTAAAATATCAGGATATATGTAAGAGGGTGGTTACCCTCCTCATAGATTCGAAGTCTATGCAAAAATGTCGATGAATCCCAAACGGGCTTCACTTTCTTCTCATTCATCAGATAAATTCTCCGAATAGATTTCAAATTCATACACCATGATCACTTAGGGCATGAGAAGTTTGGCAACATGAAGGATGCAGTACAAATATTTTATGAATGGAGCAATAAATTTAAAATCAACTTAACTTTCTTGAAAAAAAAAGAATCTAGGCTTCCCATACATCTCCTCCCAGCTTTTCTGAATAGCTGTATGATAATCAAACCGTATATAAACAATGTTTAAAATACATTTGTTCCGAAAATACATATATGCATTTCTCATCTATAAACATTATAGTTTCAGAATCCGCAAAAACTTCCGAGGTGTAAGCACCTTCCATTTAAATTTGTTTCAAGAGCACCGTGTGTATGGTAAGATATATTTTGGAGCCGTAGTCATGAAGCAATTTTGCACCTTATAAGACTTTCTTGATTTAAGTGTCAAAAAGGAACTGGAACGAAATAGAACCGTCTAACTGCGAAAATCATCCTATTTTGCTATCATTAAGCAATGTCTCAGGAAGTGCTGCCTTCCCCTGGCAAATAAATAAATATTGTTTTAGTAATTATCAGCTCTTAAGATTTAAAAATTTCTGATAAAATTAAAATTTTAAAATTTATCCTGAGGAAGCAACTGAAGAAATCGATCGTATAGTCCCTTCGATAGTTGTCGTTCCAACTAGCCACTTTAGTAATTTACAGTAGTTTTTTTAGAATTGTGTGTCAGGAAGCATAGACATGCCCCCGAAAAACAATATACCGCTGCAAATAGGCCCACAAGCGGTACCTTCACTAAAACTTTAAAACGATATTTGAACAACACTTAAAGTGCACTAAGGTGAACATTTTGAACTTTTGTGAGATAGGCGCCAAAGGGGGATACCTGTGGTGTTCCATATAGAGCTTCTTGGATCATAATGCAACTTTGAAAGAAATTTTACTATGTGAAAAATTTCAGCCAATTTGGATAATCAATTCGTAAATTATAGTGCTCATCACTCATTTCAGTTGATGTCAAGAGGGGTTCTTAGAGCTTTGGAGCTATTATCTCAGTAAATATGGACTTGCCTCCCCATAAAAAGTACCATCGTAAGGACTAACTGTTTTACAAAATTTCAAAAGGACACGACAGCTGGTCCTAATCCATATATAAAAACTTTGAATTTTCTGAGGGAGGCTGGCGAAATTGTTCTCCGAAATAAGCCTTTTTGGAACGTGATCTACGTTTGAAATAAATTTCGCGATGTGCAAAATTTCAGCCAAATCGCATACTCATGTCGTAGGTATTTATGACTGAAGATCATTTTAGTTGGTGCTGATAAGGGTTAACTCTAGATGTATGGACTTGCTGCTGAAAAAAATTCATTGTCGAAAAATGTTTGTAAATTTTGTGGGGTTGTTAACCGAGTTAATGGACCGATATGGTCCATGTGAAGTCTATACCAAGAGCAAATTTTGGACCAAATAGCTGAACATAGCTGTTACCCAGAGTAATGGACCCACATGGCCCATTTTCGAACATGATATACAATTTGACAAACTATTACGAGGTACAAAGTTTTAAGTTATAGGTAACAGATTTCTCTCCGTATTTCTTCCCATAATTGGGATATAAAATTATTATATCGGTGAGATATATTTCTGATACCACCAAAGTGTATATAACCTCGTTAGCCTAGCTCCTATATAAAGATGACCTAAGACCTTAAACTTAGAGGAGACCTTATGAGGAGACCTTATAAAGGTTTTATATCAATAGCAGACCTCTTAAAAATCTTCAGCTGTAGAAGTCCTCATAATGGTCTTCTATCTATAGCAGACGTCATGAAGGTCTTCTCTCTATAGAATACCTCATAAAGCTATTCCAGCTATGGAAGACCGCATAAAGGTCTTCTATGTATAGACGACCTAATAAAGGTGTTCAATCTATAACAGAACTCATGAAGTTTTTCCAGCTATAGAAAACCTCATAAAGGTCTTCTAGCTATAGACGACTTCATAAAGACTTCATCTATAACAGAACTCATAAAGTTTTTCCAGCTATAGAACACCTCATAAAGGTCTTCTATCTATAGAAGATTTAATAAAGGTTTTCTATCTATAAAAGACCTCATAAAGGTTTTCTACCTTTCGAAGACCTCATAAAGCATATGTTTCTAATACCACCAAAATGTATATATCTCGTTAGCCTAGCTCCTATATAAAAAAGACTTAACATCTTCCACCTAGAGGAGACTTTGTAAGGGTTTTATATCAATAGCAAACATCTTTAAAGTCTTCAGCTATGGAAGTCCTCATAAAGGTTTCTATCTATAGCAGCGGTGATGGAGATCTTCTCCCTATAGAATACCTCATAAGCTATGCCAGCTATGGAAGACCGCATAAAGGTCTTCTATCTGTAGACGACCTCATAAAGGTTTTCTATCTATGCAGACGTCATAAAATTCTTCCATCTATAGAAGACCTCATAAAAGTCTTCTATCTAAAGAAAGACTTCATAAAGGTTTTCTATCTATAGAAGACCTCATAAAGATTTTCTACCTTTAGAAGACCTCATTAAGGACTTCCTTAAGGTTTTCTATCTATAGAATACCTCATTAAGGTCTTCCATATATAGAAGTCCTCATAAAGGTCTTTCAGCTATAGAAGACCTCACTAGGATCTTCTATCTATAGAAGTCCTCATAAAGGTCTTCCAGCTATATAAGACCTTATGAAGATCTTCTATTTAAAGAAAACCTCATAAAGGTCTTTCATCTATAGAACATCTCATAAATGTCTTACAGCTATAGAACACCTCTATACATAGAAGACTTCTTAAAGGTCTTCTCACTTCACTTCATAAAGATCTTCTATCTATAGAAAACCTCATTAAGGTCTTCTGTCTATAGAACACCCCATTAAAGTCTTCTGTCTATAGAAGACCTCATTAAGGCCTTTCGGCTATAGAAGACTTCGTAAAGGTCTTCTATCTGTAGACGACCTCATAAAGGTTTTCTATCTATAGCAGACCTCATAAAGTTCTTCCAGTTATAGAAGCCCTCATAAATGGCTCCTCATTAAGGTCTTCTATCTGTGGAAGGTCTTCTATCTTTAAGGGTCTTCTATCTACAGAAGACTTCGTAAAGGTCTTCCATCTATAGAACACCTCATAAAGGTCTTACAGCTACAGAAGACATCATAAAGATCCTCTATGTATAGAGGACCTCTTACAGGTCTTCTAACTATAGAAGACTTCATAGAGATCTTCTATTTATAGAAGACCTAATTAAAACCTTCTATCTATAGAAGACCTCATTAAGGTCTTATATCTATAGAAAACCTCATTAAGGTCATTTATGTGTAGAAGACCTCTTAAAGGTCTTCCAACTATAGACCCTTTTTGGGGTCTTCTATAGATAAAAGACCTTAGTGAGGCCTTCTATAGATAGAAGACTTAATGAGGTCTTCTATAGATAGAAGACCTTAATGGGGTCTTCTATAGCTAGAAGACCTTTATGAGGTCTTCTATTTATAGAAGACCTCATTATGGTCTTCTACCTATAGAAGACCTCATTAAGGTCTTATATCTAT